>NC_039248.1:25134027-25734027 GCF_003368295.1 Carassius auratus
AATAACATGCACCGATGAATTCTTCACAATAAGACCAAGAACTTGCATTCAGGAAGAAAATAGGGTTAATTTTGAATTCATGTTGCGTATTTTTAAGTAATCTGATTCTTAAATCTGACATGTGCAAGTTATAGACTTATTATGTGATGACTTGTGCAGAATCTCTCTGTTCCTCGCTTCATTTGCCAACCACAAGTTCTTGGCACTCGTTTTAAGCGTGCCATCGGTTTCCTCCAGTACACATCAACCTAGATTGCTGAAAATGGAGCAGCCTGCTGCCAGTTAATATAGAAATTGGGGCTCAGAGGACGAAAAAATGTCTTTCATATTCGAAATCTTCAGCTAATCACTAAAATGTGGAAGATGAAGGACAGGCTAAGTGTGTCAAGCATCGGTTCACATCTTGAGAAAACAATGTTAAACAGAGAGGCAGTTACTATGCTACTGTAGATCTGGACTGAAGCTGAAGTACAGTCCATTTACTTAATCAAATCACTTTCAATCAAAGCTTAGACTGTAGAGGAGATGCAGTTAGAAAACAATAACGATTTCATTTGTGCTAAGGAGACTTTTCAGACTAACACCTGTTTTTCAATATTCCTTATTGCACTTATTGATCGACTTTAATTGTTTTTAAGTCAGTTCATCCATTTAGCATTTCTTGCTCACCTTTTTTGCCAGGCAAATCCTGGAGTGCAACTAATGCAACAACACTTCAAATAGAAAATACAAGCATATGAATATGCACAATTCTCAAAATGCACTGTATATATTTATTATTATTCAATGTGTTACTTTCCATTTCTTCGTTGCCTACTTGTAAATAAAATTTCAAATAAAAAATAGTTTCAAAGTAAATCTTTCACCAAATTTCAGAATAAAATGCAGAAACACTTTGCTGTTTTTCATTTTTTTGGTGAAGTAATAATTACATTGTGGCATTGGTTGCAACTGCAGGTGTAAAAGGATTATGAGAAATGCTATGAAAATTAAAATAATTAAAAATAACTGGAAACATATGCCAAAAAATTGCATATGCTTTGACCGAAATGTAAGCCATTAATCACATAGAAATACACTAACCACCACCACTCAGAATGCAGTAACACCCTGGCAACCACCTAGCAACCTCCCAGAAGAACCATTAGGCAACTGCATAGCAACGTACTGACAACCACAGAGTGAGTTTTGCATTAGCAGGCACCATTCATCTTTCCTTCAGAAAATGTACAAATCTAGTTTCTCATTCATGTTTCATGCTGAGATGATATATGCCACTCTGCTGTGCTTTGCTCCTTCCTTTCAATTGTCATAATCATTCACAGTAATCCAGGGAATGATTATGTACTAAAAATGGCATTATAAAGACTGGGCCTATATCATGTGGTAGTATAGTTCAGTCCTTTCTCTCCATGCATAGTAAAGAATCTCCAGCTCTCTCCATTATGTAGCAGAACAATTGATGTGTGCTATTGTCCAAGTCAAGACTATTATGTTCGCTCTCCAACATGAGAGGCATAGAGAGTCTTGTGAAGCAGTGCATTTCTTGAATAGATATTTAACAGCCCTGTATTTCATCCAAGAGGATTGAAGTGAAAATGTTCCGAGGTTAAAATCACCAGTATCTTCCACAATATAATATAAAATAGAGTTTTTACGTTTACTAAAGAAAATTAAAAGTGACTGTTCAAGAGCCACTGCCATAATGTTAGGGTGCTGTGAGCATCGCGATAAAAACCACACAATAATCCACAAGTAATCCATATGACTCCAGTACATCAGTTACCATCTTGTAAAGTGAAAAGCTGCATGTTTGTAACAAACAAAACCATCTTTAAGGTGTTTTAATTTCAAATTGTCACTTCTGATCAAAATACATGTCAATAATTCATAATAATGCCTCCTCTGGTAAAAATCCATCTCTCACATCAAATCCATTTGTTTAGAACCGTTTTCACTTTTAAACAGTGGTTGATCTGTGCAAATTTCTCTCCTGATTCAGATGAGACAACTTTTCACTGCAGAAAGCAATATTATGGATACAGCACTCATATTTTAATGAGAAGCAATGATTTGAAGTTAAAATTTTTGGATTTGTTTAAGCTTTTCACTTCTCAAGCAGTTAATTGATGTACTGGAGTGCTATGGATTACTTGTGGATTATTGGGATGTTTTAATCAGCTGAGGATCCATTGGTGAGCAAGCATTACAGTGCTAAATTTCTCCAAATCGGAAAAAAACAACCTCCTCTGTATCCTAGATAGCCTGATGATGAGTACATTTTCAGCAAATTTGTATTTTTGGGTGATATGGGGTTGTTTTTGCCAGTAGTATTATTAACTAAAACTATAAAAAATATATATTTTAGGTAATTGACAAAAAAAGCCTGAATATAATATAAATACTAAATTCAACTTACATTTAGACATAAATTAAATGTAATTAGAAATTTTGCCGAAGTACTAAAATTACTAAAACTAAAATAAATAAATATTTGTAAAAATAATTAACTGAAAATATAAAAATAAAAGCAACATTTAATAAAAAGTACAGTAGTATATAACTAATACTCTAATAACACTGGTTTGTGTCCCCTACCCTAAAGTATAAATAGAAGTATTAATGGGGCTTGCCTTAGTCATACAGCTTTTGCACAGCTTTCATTAAGGAGAACAACAACACATACAGCGGCGTACTGTATGTCGTTGATTTATGAATAGGTGACCAAGTCAGCATCAACACATGCTTCTATTGCTTAACAAATAAATCTGCTTGAACATGCCTTAAGCAGGTCTGCACAGATTTCCCTGGAGACTCGCAGCTATAGATATTATTCTCAAGTCCCTTCAGGGAACATAGACTCGTCACCGTACACCAGCCTCTTTTGTGCTGGATTATTTTTTTGAAGGGTTTATTTCAAGACATTTCCATCAGGCACCCAAAAGAAGAATTTTTTCCCTCATTTATATAATTTATATCTACATTTGTCCCTTAAATAGTTCACTAATTTTAGACATTTGGCAGAATGTATTGGGCTTCTTGTAAATGAAAGATAAGCTTATGAGCGATCATAATAATAATGACCATGTTCTGTTCTTTAATGCTGTCTTTTTCAGTTATCTGGGTTGCTGTCCCAAAATAACCCAGCCTCATTTTGGGTCTGAGTCATACGTGATATAGCATCACTGAACAGCTTTATGAAATAGACTCACTCATTGCGGTATCTGTTTAATTGATCAGTATTCCTTTCTAAATACTGTGAGAAAATAAATATAATTATTCAGGCACCACATTTGGTTGCTCTTTGTTATACAAGTGGATGATTGAGTAGAATGTGGTAATTTCTTGTATGCATGCATGAAATTACAAAACCGACAATAATCGCAAATATGCATCAAGGATTTACCTCTGTGTGACCTGGCTTGAAAGGTTAAAGGTCATCCTAATGATTAAATTCTAAATTAATGAAGTAGATAGACTACTTAATTGATTACCTGTTAGAAACAATGATTCTGTTTGCTGCAGATAATCAGAAAATCAAAGTACAGGACTTACATTATGTCATGTGCTTTATAATAAAAGAGCTGAGTATAAGACCATTAAAACTCTGACACCATGGATGGAAATACTTTTTATGTGAGAAGGTGGATGTGAGAAAATATTAAAAAAATATATATGTTTGTGGCACGGTGCATGCAGAAACATCACCTTTAAAAGATATTTTATTTTCTTATTTTGATTGCTTTAAAACCTAGAAATTCTCAATCTGACATTTTTATTTTAAGCTCTAGTAGTATACAAGGAGAATGATACCTGGAACTTACAAACTGATGGAGATATCATAAAACATAATTTTAATTCATCATCAGACTTGATTGTAATGCATGATGCCAACATGAAACCTGCCCTATGAAAACAAACTTGCACCGCTATGAAATTTTGTTTAACTAATGAAAACTTGGTTAGGTCATTGCTATGACTTGACATCATACCATTTATAAAAGTGGCCTAGATACTAACCAATTTCATTTGCCTTTAAGCCATACTAACCGCAATGAGATCCCACCTGCATGGAGGGCAAATAGCTGTTGGAGTAGACTGTGATCTTAACAATGCTTCTGTGTTGGTTAAACCGGCAGATTTTATTATGTCTGTGTCATACAAGCCCCCCGGGGAAAGCTGAAGAGAGGCCTTCCAAGAAAAACCTGGTGGTGTGACCTTGAAGTTGACACCACAAAGATGGGTTATACGTGGCGACAGCTGGAGAGAATGGCCCAGTATAGAGGACTCAGTAGATCTGTTGTTGACGGCCCATACCCTGACAGGGGTGACGGGCACTGAGTAAGTTATACAAGCCAATGTAAAATTTAACATAAACTAAAGTAACCAGCAGGCTGACCTGTTTGAGTCTCTGTAACTGTAGAGATCTACACTGCACCCTGCTGGTGACTTCTGTGCATCACATGCGCTGGCAGGCTTGATTTGGGTTATAAACCGTTTAAATGGGTTATATTTTTAAGAATTTGATTCATTCATGTGTGTTATCTTTATACATTAACAAATGCATACAACTAAATCTAGATGGACAAATAATTATAGAGAATTTGCTGATGTTCTTCTGTTGATGTTGAATGAGTGTATCTAAAAAAGAATAAATTTGTACAATTTCTATGCACTGCACTATGATACAGATTATGTCACCTTTACCATCAAAGCACAAGATAGTCCTACTCTTTGTAACATTATCAAATATGACCCAAGTATTTTTTTTCTTTTTCTTTTTTTGTGATTTAATGTTTTCTGCATAAAATCGTAAGGTAAAGAACATTTTGTGAAAATGCAACCTTGATATCTATAATCGTGACTGAGTAAGGCCATGTCAAAGAGGGTCACAAATGTATTATTAGATTTTATAAACCCTCTCTTTTTTTTAAATGGAATGAAATTACATATCTTCATAGTCACTGTATATCACCAAAGGGAAAAGGCAAAATCTTACTTAAATAATTCAAGAGAATTTGATGATGTATAAAGGTACATAAGTGTTTGCATATGCAAAGCATTTAATTTTTTACTATTAATATAGTAAACAGAAAAAAGTTATTACATAAAATAAGCCATATCCTAGATATTTAACATTCTCCGCTGTTGCACAAATGTATTTATTTATTTCTATTATAATTATTTATTTTGACACAATTTTCACCTCTTTTTAATTTTAAATATTGATTCAACTTGTTTTCTTATCTGTTTTATCTAATTTTATGCAATTACTTTCTTAATGTTTTTTGTGTAACTTCTCTTTCTGACATGTGAATCACTTTTAGCTGCATTTCTGTGTGTGAAAAGGTGATAGCTAAAACACCAATAAAAAATACACTTATTATGAAAAAAAAGATATAAAAAAAGATGGAAACGAGTGTTACAGCTGACCATTACAAATAATACGCGAGCTACAGAATGCGGCTGCATCGGCGGAAAGATGAATCATGCGCGCGATTGTCCTTTTTATGAATCTCACAAGCTTCCATTTCGAATTCGGCAAACTGTTCGAGCGCCTCCTGGCAACGGTTGCTATGGTGACTAACCACGTCACGCACGACTTTGGTTACCATGGTGCTTGTGACGTGGGGACCGTGTAAAACGGTGTAGGAAACCCCGGACAGCGGTTACCATGGATACCGGCGGGGGTGGGGGGAGGGGCGTTTAGAGGAAGCGGAAGTCTGAGCGCAAGCGGAAGTGGTACTGCCCTGAATACCCCGAGCAGCGAAACGGAGGACAGCTTGATACTCCCATCTTTAACAGACACAAACCAGGACTCGAAATAGATTTAAATGTGAGTTACGTTGCCCGTTAAGGCCGCTCGTTTGATATTATGAATGTTAGAGATATATTTTGCTGTATTGTTGCACATGTAAGCCCCCTCATCACTGTCAATGGCGGAAGGCGTCTATTGTGGTTTGGGGCTGGGTACAAGGACTTAGGCCGAGGCGGCCGATGAATAACGATTATTGCCGATTTATTTCCGATCACGTCCTATTTATATTAGAAGCGCTCCGTTCCCGTTCTTTCTTTATGTAACAGCGCAATCAAAGTAGCATCGCCGCCGATCAGCCCTCATCCGAACGGGAGCGATGTCCAGCGCCTCCCGCGCCTATTCAACGCCCGGACGTCGTTAAAGCTAACCGGCTAACCAGTTATACACCAGAAGTGTAAGCAAGCGCTTACAAATTGCAGTTAGTAACGGTTAAATTTACTTTGGCGCGAATAGTCGGTGCCGTCCGATTAAACTCCACACGGGAATGTGAGTGAGAGGGCGTTGTATTGGTGGCTAACGCTGCTAGCTCGAGCCTCGAATATGCTGCAGTGCAGTATTAGCGCTTTGATTAGGCGCTTTGAACGACTCGGGTATATAGTTGTAGTTTTTCTAAATGCGTTCGGCTTAATTTATTGATTTAATGTAACTTAGTGGGTTGGGATAGTTTCAATCGCGAAACAGTCGCTTCAAAGGATGGCGGACTTGTGGTCAGGACGCGTAGTGAGGGCCTATGTAAATAAATCCAGTTTGACACCAGATTATGTCATCTACTAACCGTTCAAACTATGCGTTTTACTTAGTACTCCAGGACTCATCGGTCTCGTTAAGCAAACAATTATCAAGCTCTGACGTGTCTGGTGTTCTTCAGGACCTGGAAGGGCTGTGGCTGCTCGCCTGACACCGTTACCTGTGGTTCGGGTTCAGGCGGAGACATCGACGCCCTGGGCGTTGGCACTTACACACGTATCGATAGCTGACAGGGTTGAAATTCCCACTGTGGCCTGCTAAAATCCCGATTCCATGTCGGAATCCGTGACCTTGCACAAAGGTATAAGGGACAATTTTATAAATGGAATATTAAGCAGCAGCAGCCAGAGACCTGGGTTTATGTGATTTAGAATAAGTGATCTAGTAGGTCTGATATAGACTTTGACCGGTTGTAATACGCAGGGGTGGATAAGCAGTTGTGTGTTTTAGAATTAATGGTTTTGACCTGCTTTTTTAATTGGGTTATATATTTCAGAAATCCAGTGTCAGTGCAGTATGAGCTTAAAATACAAACTGATTTTGAGTTATTTGGTGCAAAGAGACAATTGTTAGACACTTAATGTAAAACAAAGTAAAAAAAAAAAGTTTTATGCCATATTTGTTATTGATCTAAACTAGTCCTTTAGGTTATCCACTGATTATACCATTAACTATGTGTAAACCTGGTTCATTGTGCATAAAATGCATGGTAATTTTAGTAAATAAAAAACATGGCAAAATAAAACTATTTCCCTATTTACAGTGTTTTTGTATTTCTCAGAAATTGAAGCACATATTTCTTATTGGACAAAAAAACAACTGTTCTTTAGAGCAAGCACTACTTATATCATCTATACATAAACCTGGTTTATTAAGCAGAAATGCATGGTAATATTTTAAAAACCATTAAATGGCAAAATTATTATTTTTAAAACAAAAAAATACATCTCTTATTTTAAGATATGTGATGTGCTTTCTTATACCACAACATATATTTAACCACATTATACCAAAGTTTAAGTTTGGTGAATTTTTGTTGCAGCAAATAGATGGATGATCAGCAAGAAAGAAAAAAACAAGTACTTTTCCTTGCTTAAATTCAAGTGTGAATGCCTGTTTTAGTGTGCAAAACTGCCTATTTTCAAAGCCAACTAGTCAATTAATCAGTCTTATGGAAGCTCTGTTTTAACTAGACTGCTTTCAGGTAGTCCTCTTGTATTGTCATAACATCAGTAAGTGTTACAACCTCAAATGGGACTTTACTGATGTGTTTGACTTTATGATATGATGATTCACTGATGAATCCATTGAGAAAGTCTTTTGAGACAGTCACTGAATGACTGCTGCTTCATAGCTATGTCTTTGGATTGGTCTTCTTATGTAATCATTCATGGCCAGCCTTCAGTATGACTTAAATCTTCCTTAGATTTAAGTCCCAAATTTAATAATAGTATCTGGTGCAGGTCAAAATAAGCACCAACTTGAAAGTTGACCTCTTTACAACAAAAGGAGGTAATCCAAGCTCAGTAAGAGACTCTAAACATGACTTTATTTCATTATATGCGAACGGACTATAGTAAATGGAGAAATTAACTCGCCAACCTTTGTCTCCTCCTTTTGTAGTTGCATCATGGACAAGAGTGACCTAGTGCAGAAGGCAAAGCTTGCTGAGCAGGCCGAGCGCTATGATGACATGGCTGCTTCCATGAAGGCCGTCACGGAGGGCGGAGTCGAGCTTTCCAACGAAGAGCGCAACCTGCTCTCCGTGGCTTACAAGAACGTGGTGGGCGCCCGCCGCTCGTCCTGGCGCGTGATCTCCAGCATCGAGCAGAAAACGGAGGGCAACGAGAAGAAACAGCAGATGGCGCGTGAATACCGTGAGAAGATAGAGGCTGAGCTTCAGGAAATCTGCAACGACGTGCTGGTGAGAGACGAGACGTGTGAAGAAAACATTTGACAGTTCTAGAAGTTCCACCTGATTTAATTTGCTGTTCATTTTAAGTTTAGAGTTACAGCTAAATTAAAAATGTTAAAAGCGTTAAAGTATCACATGAAAAGATCACATTTTAGCCAAAATTCTAAATTCCAGAAGTTCAAATTCCAAAAATGTGCAACATATACTTTTATGCTTATTAGAATACTGTTGTTTATTTTTCGTTGTCTTTGTCGAAATCATTGTTTAAAATTACATATATGAAATGATGCGTAGCATTGCAATCAACCATTTAATATTTTACAAGGAGCAAAAGGAATACATTTTATTTGTAACATTTGGATCCAAAAATGTACCCTTTTCATTTAGGAATAGCCTTTTCTCTTTCTGATGTTCAGTGCTTTTAATTAATTCATGTTATATACATTTTCATAGCTTAATGCAAGTCTTTCCTCTGTTCTCTCAGGGTCTCCTGGAGAAGTACCTCATTCCCAATGCTAGCCAGGCAGAGAGTAAAGTCTTCTACCTGAAAATGAAAGGAGACTACTACAGATACCTGTCCGAAGTGGCATCCGGGGAAGCAAAGAGAAGTGAGCTCATTTTCTCTATTAAGCAAGAAGGATATTGCCTAAATATTAATTTATCTGTTAAATCTATTCATTAAGGTGAAGATGGATTCATAGAAAATGATTGGAACTGATAATGCTGAAGTTTAATGTCCAGTCCTAAGAGAGAATAATTAGATGCTAGCCAAAGCATGAGAACATTCAGGCTGTAATGTATGACGGTCATGCATTTGATTTTGTTTCCTCTCAAATTGTAGCCACAGTGGACAACTCTCAGAAGGCTTACCAGGATGCATTTGAGATCAGCAAAAAGGAAATGCAGCCAACACACCCCATCAGGCTGGGACTAGCACTGAACTTCTCTGTGTTTTACTATGAAATCCTCAACACCCCAGAGCAGGCCTGCGCTTTGGCAAAAACGGTTAGGCAATTATCTGTTCATCTACAGCTTGTTTTGACTTTTTCTGTTTTGGGTACACACAATTTACTCTTTATGCTTCCATCCGATCTTATTTTTGCAACATTCCGTGTATATCATCAAAAAGTGATTTGGAATGTGAAACGAAATGAGTTTATACTGAATACTAGAATGAGCATTTCCAGTGTCATCAAGACAAAAGAACTGACCCTCATGTTTACTTTCATCCTAGGCTTTTGATGAGGCAATTGCTGAGCTGGATACCTTGAACGAGGACTCCTACAAAGACAGCACCCTGATCATGCAGTTACTAAGGGACAACCTCACTGTAAGTGACATCTTTGGCTTTTCTAGGTGTAGCCAAAAATATAACACTTCATTAAAATGAACGATACAGAATGAATATAGACTATATAGATAAATCCTCATAGATTAAATAAAAAATGATTACCTGAGCCATGCTAATTTTAAGTGGTGTGAGCGATTAAAATAAAAAACATTTAGATGTATTTTTCGTCGTTAAGCAAGTTCTGACAATTTTTGTGAAGGATGATTCATCTTGTAAGTTTTTTTTTTTCTTTTTTTTCTAGAAATCAGTGTGGCAAAACATGTGTACAATAATCTACCAAAATAAATGTAACAAATTCAGCATTTTTTACATTTAATACAGTGTTAATTTTTTTCACATACAAGTTATTATTAGCTTAAATTTTAGCTCAAGAATTGAAATGAATTTCTTAGCAGGGTTACTGCAGGTCTTAAAAAGTCTTAATGTGTCCTTTCACAAAGTACAATTTAAATCGGAGCAAAAAGTTTTAAATCGCCTGCACTGCATAAAAATGAATATCTTCCTTGGTATAGTTTTCAGTCTGGCAAGTAAACTAAAAACATACTAGTCAATGGTAATTCAATTGCCTAGGTGTCCATAGCGGGTTGAAAAGATAAAAAAAATTCTACACATGAAATATGAAAGTAAATGGACTTTTTTTTTTTTAACAGTAAAGGATGTTTGACACATGACAAGCAGATAGCATTCAATCCATTATTAAACATACAAAGAGTGCATGTCTGCCTATTATAGACTCAAAATCCATTTTAGATCACAATCGGAAATTGTTGCAAGCACACGATGATGCTTTTAAAGTGGGTTTTAAGCAAAAACTTTAATTATTACATTTATTTTGAATGTAGCTTGATGCTAATTGTATCTTTTAATTATATTTTCAGATGTATTCCTGTAAAGATTATGGATAGTTTGCGTTTTTGAAGTATAACCAAAAGTTATTTTTTCTTAATTTAATGCTGTATATTGAGCAGCGGACGACGTAAACCATAAAAGATACATATGCTACATTAAGAAAAAATGCATTGCTGTTGGCGCCACCTAGCGTGCAGACGTGAATTAGCAGAAGGCAAACAATCCTTTCGCGCTCGGTGTGAAGGCCACATTCGTCTGCGATTTGCCTCGCTTTTTCGCATGTGTAAAACGGCCTTAAACAATCACCTGTATAAATAGTTTAAAATTTTGCAGATTAAAAAATATTAAGTATTACGCCATTGATCTTTTTGGTAAAAAGTTACATTTGGAGCCTTATTGCATCATTTTAACTTTTTTCTTTCGTTCTGCAGCTGTGGACATCAGAAAACCAGGGTGATGAGGCGGATGCTGGAGAGGGCGAGAACTAAAGGCGTTGCACTTCACTGTTAAATCCACCTACACTCTTTATCTTACACATATACAGCCCATAATTCCCTGCTCCATCCAGTCCACCTCACCTTTAATCCACCTTTCTGTATGACGAGCAGCATGAATTGTACCTAACCTACAAGTTTGTACCCCTGAAGCCACGAGCGGCAGGGTGAAGTTTGGTTTTTCTAAGGCTGTCTCGAACATGTCTGTTTGTGTATTTTCCCCCAGATGAGGGAAAATGGTTGAAAAGTGGAAACGATTTTCCCTTCCCCAAATCCCTCCTAACATTTTTAAAAGGTAAATGTTCTCTGGTCTAGTGGGATATAATGCATTATAGTGTCCCTCCCCACCCAATTTTCCCTCATCTGTCTTTTCTCTCCAATAGTGTACTGGCAATTGCTGGTTTTATTCAGAAGGTTATTAAACTGTCCATTAATTTAACAAACACTGTGACGTTTACTTTTTCCTCCTGGATAACCTGTGTTTATTGGAAATCAGAACGGTTTCGTTATGAGTAGCAGTACAATTCTGTTGTGATCTCATACAGAAGGGATGAAAACAGGCTGTATTGTGACACTGACAAACATGCATTACTATTATTGCTGTCGTGTGTATGATTTTTGCATACGACGAAAAAAAGGACCCGAGGTTTGCCATTCCATGTCTATATTCAGTTTGAAGTAAAAGACATTCCATCAGTATGTGACCTTTCACGATAACAGACCGTATTGTGAACAAACTGGAGAGTTTCCTAATGTGCTGTCAATGAGGCAGTCGGCATAAAGGTGCTGTTTGACATCAGTAAACAATTTTCCTGGTTCTGTATCCGCTTTTTTTCCCCTCGTAATATTGCCCACATTTACGTTTAATAAAGATGTACAATTGTAAACATTTTAGAGGTAAATACAAATTTGTCTTGAAACTAAATGCTTGCAAAAACTTTTTTTAGTTATTCCACCCTCTTACAAACACAAGTCGATGCTTGATATTTCCCTCTTCATGTAAACCAGAAGCTGTTTCAGGGCCTAAGTCTGACTTTGAGCTTCTCTACTCCTCATTCCTGCTAATAGAGGAGTTTCTTCAGTGGAGGCTTTGTAGTCCTGGCCCAAAGTCTGTGAAACACAAGCTGAGATCGAATTTGGCAAATAGTTGAAGGACCTGAAGCATTTTTCGAGGGGTAGCCGCTCACTCAGTGTCACAATACCTTGTCACATCACCATAACATTCCACTTAGGTGTAGAACTCATCCGTCTCGAGCTGAAGACAATGTTCATGCACTGAAGACAAAATCTGTCTCTTTCTCTCCCCTTAGCTGAACAAATGGCAGTTATTCTACGCTTGATTACAAAAAAATACAGTAGTGAATGTGGAGCCGAGCCTGTCTGTATATCTGGTATCTCCAATTGCTTTGTTTTTACTGACCAGTATTCTGCCTAAAGTTAGCTTCTGTGACGGTTTCATTGCTTAGCGCGCACGTGGTTGTGAAAATTTAGACTAGCTTAAGAAAAAAAAAAAACATTTACAAAATGACAAAAAAAATACAACCTGGTTATTGACGTAATACTAGATTTGTGTATGTCTTTTAAAACCATTCTAGTTTCACCTTACATGTTATAATCAGGAAAGTGTAAAAGACAATTTAAAGTGAAATAAAAGTTTTATCAGTTCCAAATTGCGCAGTATTGTTTTTCGTAGTGGTGTACATTAAACTGAGCATGTTCTCTAGATGATCTCAGTCTTCTGTAAAGAATTAAATAGCGTGTACATGTTCCAGGTCCCGTGCAAGTTAAAGGAATAGTTCTAATCAAATTTGCAGAAAATGTACTCAGCCTCAGGAAGTCATGTCTTCATCAGAACAGATTCGGAGAAATTAAGCATTTGCATCACTTGCTCAGCAATTTATCCTCTGCAGTGAATGGTTGCTGTTAGAATGAGAGTCCATACACACCACCACTACATCCCATCAGTCTTGTGCAAAAAGCTGCGTGTTTGTAACAAATCCATCAAGGTGTTTTGAACCATTGCTTCTGGTCACAATATGAGTCTAAAATAGGTCCTTCAAAACTCACTGACATTGGTTTAGAACTCACTTGATCTGTCCCGATTCAGACGAGATGCTGTTTTAACTGTAGAAAGCAGTATTGTGAATGGAAGATTCTAACCAGAAGTAATGATTTGAGGTTAAATTTGTCTTGATGGATTTATTACCAAGATGCAGCTTTTCGCTTCACAAGATGTTAACTGATGGATGGTAATGCTGTGAATTACTTGTTGATTATTGTGATGTTTTTTAATCAGCTGTTTGGACTCTCATTCTGACGGCACCCATTCACTTCAGAGGATCTTTTTGTAAGCAAGTGATGGAATGCTACAGTTCTCGAGTTCTGATAAAGAAACAAACTCATCTGCATTTTGGATGGCCTGAGGGGTTATTTTTGAGTGAACTATTCTTTAAGTTCAGTCAACTGTGGCGTGATGTTGATTATTTCAGACAAACAAACCATGAAGTTGGCTATTGTGATTAAAATAACTTTTTAGCAAAAGGTATATTCAATGTAAGGCATATTTACAGTTCAAATAACTCAATTTTTGTTTTTAAACTGAGGAAACGATTTGAAATTGGTCATGGACATCATCTGTCTTGATGGAGCTTTTTTTTTTGCTGTCATTCTTATACTGAATACATAGCATTTACTGTTTTAGGTCTTTTTAATATTGATAATTCCTACAATAATAAAAAAAAATAATAATCGCTGATCATAGCATTACATCTGTCAGTTTTCAGGATGAAAAAATACAATAGTCCTGAACATTCTCCTTTATTACCACAATCATACAGCACGTTATTTAAATAAAATAAAGACCTGTTTACGTTGTCTTGATGCAAAATGTCATATGAAACATCAATAAATACAGGTGTCAAGTCTTTACAAATGTATATAACCATTAACTGGTTGTGACAGTAATTAACCCACAACAATACAATATATTTGCACAAAAAAAAACAGTAAGCATTTTGTAGAAAATGCAGCCCTAATTCTGGTGAAGGTGAAGTAGGAATTATTGAACATGAACACTCAAATTATTTCCTAGATTTAAAATAGCATTATGATGTGCATATCTAAAGTCTGTAGCAAACGTTGCAGCTTTGAGAGGCACTTGTGGAAAGCTTCCACACTGTACAATCAGGATTATTTCATCTTCTGTACTTCCTGCAGTAGTTTCTGCGCCGCCATGTTGTTTGGATCTTTTTTGAGCACACTGTTAAGATCTTCAATAGCAGATTTCTTGTTCTAGAGAAAAGAAAATGTATTAGATTTAGAATTTACAACTTACAAATGAGGACAATGGAAGCGATCAAAATCAACAAAAGAGCAATGATATATATTAAGTGTTAGTTAGTTAGCTTAACACAGTACATGTAGCATGTTTATATTATTATTATATAATCAATAAAAAGAAAACAATAGAAAAATAATAGAACAAGCTGCTGTTAGAGGCCTTACACTTCATAAACCAATTCACCAAATTTAGTTAAGACAATGAACTTCAACTTATTCCGAATTAAACTTACTTTGAGTTCCTTGTTTGCCTGGGCACGTCGATAAAAAGCTTTAATGTTGGCGGAATCCAATCGAAGAGCCTCATCGCAGTCGTTAATAGCTTCTTTGTACATCTTCAATGACAGGTAGCAGAGAGCCCTACAAGCAATATTGATTTACACGCATTATCAAACCTAAACTCATGACTTTTCCAGTAGTGAAATCTGACATTTGGTAGCATAATGACTGGTAGCATTTCTTACCGGTTTGTGTAGGTTGTGACCTCTGTGGGGTCCTGACCGAGTGACTGTGTGTATTTCTCCACGGCTTTCTTGTGTTCGCCCTTCTTCACAAACACATTGCCTTCTTCCTTCAGAGCCTTGGCCTTTTTAACAGCTTCAGGTCCTGGTGCTTAGAATAATACAATTATAAATCAAGTGTTGAACGAAGTATGTTGGCTCCACTTGATACGGTTACAGGTAAATACCTTTTTTCTTGTTGTCAGTCGTGCTGTTTTGTTGTGGGCTGGGGGCCAAGCTGGCAGCTTGTGCCAGGCTTTCTTTCACAGACATAGGAACGGTGGGAATCGGAGGCAGTTTCTCTCTCCAAGATGGGCCGTCTATATCCGTCAAAGCCTTGGTCATTCTGGAGGGAAGGAGTGATGTGTTGCATGGTACATTTTTTGTATCCTTATGCTTATATGTTGTATATTACATCTTTATTATTATACAGTTGATTAGTGCATTATCTATTAGCATGCATAATACTTCTGGATCCTGATCATGCAGAATTACCTGTTGACGCCATCGTGAGCAGCCGGTATGTTCCAGTCTATCTGTAAGACAGTCTTGTAGTCCACATACGCCTGTCTGTATCTCTCCAAGGCTTCATAAGCTGACGCCCGGCGAAGCAGAGCTTTAAACCCAAATGGAATCAGTTCAAGAGACCTGAAAGAGAAATATTCAGATTATTAACCCTGCACATAATCACTTTAACCATTTTTGCACCTGCTGTTTGTTGCACTTACGTTGTGCAGTCTTTAATGCATTCACTGCAGTTTCCATCTTTCAGGTAACTGGCGGCCCTGTTGGAGTACAGAATACCCAGATCTTCCTTCTTCTTCTGACCTGCGGACAGAACATTGATGTGTCTTTATTTACATCAGTACCACAGCTTCCTTTACATCTATTTAAGTCTGAGGAACCATTTCTCTGTTGCTGTTGCAAATTTCTTATCATCCAAATTGTATGATGACTCTTGTTATTGTCACTCAAAAAAATATTAATATGGAATCTTTATGGTATTCTTGGCATATGACATTAACATGATGTTACAATCAGATTCTAACAGCTCAGTGAGATGATGGAGGAGATTATAAAGGATATATCATAATTCATAACCATGCAAGGGACACCCTAGGTAGTTATATATTTATAAACACACAATTTATAACATGAAAATTAATATCAATATAAATTGTGTAAAATCCGGTTTGGAAAATATTTCCTTATATGCATTTTTTTTTTTTACAACTCACTACAGTGCTGCACTATTAAATGTATAATTTCAACATATATACACTTTAAAAATATATATATTTTATCTTTATTAATGCTCACTTTTTTCGTGGATTTTTCTAGTTTATTTATTAGTATTACTAGTTAAGCAGTCAGAATATTTATAAAATAATATTTGGGAAATATTTTCTATTATTTATATAATTTATAACATGATCACATAAATGTGTGTAAAATTTTGAAAATGTTTTCTTATATGCGTCTTTTCTACTCACTACATGCTGTACTAATTTATTTCAATGTATTTATGTATGGTTTAAAAAAAATCTAATTTTTAAACCGTTTTTCTCTTTGCTTTACCACTAACCCCCAGTACTCTATTGGGGGGTCCTTGGACTCTGTTTTGAAAACCCCTAAAAAAGTACACCCTGAAATATTTCCAATTATTATGAAAGTAATACCATAGTACTGACATGGACAAGAGCACCATGGAACATTTCGTGTAAGTGCAAGAATACCACGGTACAGGTACAAAAACATGGTAATAAGCTAAGTGGTAACAGTGTTACTGTAGTGTTTACCATGGTAATATTTTAAATATGACTACATTTTACTGTCCTCACCAGACTTCTCCAGCAGCTGGATGGACTGGCTGTAGAGGTTCACGGCTTCTCCGTACTGACCGGCTCTGAAGCACTCGTTACCGGCTTGTTTGAGCTCCGTCCACGACTGTGAGCGCCGCTTCTGAGGCATGATGATACTGAAACGATCAAAGGCACTGCTGTTAACTTAAGTTTAGCAATGTTACATTACCAACAAGATTAATATTACACACTGTAAGTTAAACAGATGTGATATATATATATATATATATATATATATATATATATATATATATATACACACATTTAGTAATAAACAACATTACCGTGGTAGTTGAAAAACCGGAAAGTAAGCGTTGAAGGAAGGGCCTTGGTGATCGCGAAGCTTCACTTGTTTAAAGTTACCAGTTGTTGTATTTCAAACCAGCACGTGAGACAACTAGTCAGTCTTCGTTCTAGAACAAGCTAGAAGGCGCGCGAGCCGGGACGAGGTAACACGTTTTACCGGGTGAGGCTCCGCAGTAACGGGCGGAGTTGAATTTCAGTTTCAATTCAAGTGTGGTGCTGCTATTTGAAGATCTGGCTGGTGATTGTAACCCAATCCAGTGTTGCCAGATCCCGCGAGAAAAGCAAGCAACCTGGTCTGATGAGGAAACAAGTGAAAAGTCACGTATAATTACAAGAATATGGCAACACTGAGCCAGTGTCAGATTCCCTCTAAATGGCAAACCAAGCCGTTGGTTGCCAAATGTTTGCGAAACTCGAATCGTTCATTATTTTAAAACGCATAAATTATCTTTAAGGATTTATCTTTTTAATTATGTTTTGTTTTAATGCAGTCAGTAAAAATATTTGTAATAAAAGTACATGACTAAAAAAGGCATTCATATATAATCCACCGAAACCTGATTATTAAAAAAATAAAACGCATTATTATTTTTATAATAAAAACAATGTTTTGTCAATTTATTAATGAGTAAACCACTGTATTTAAATAATATAAGTGCAATGTTTTTAATGCGTGGTAGGTGTAAGCCAAGTAGTGTGAGATGTTTTATTGAAATCGAATTTTTTTATGAGACAATAAAATGTGTTTTTTCATTATCCCTCGTTGGTCTGAATCGGCTCCACTTGTGTTTGTCCTTCGTCAGTTTCCGTAGTTTGTTCGGCCCTAGTACATAAACGTCTTCCTGTCTGAGTAACCGGACGTGCGTGTTGAAGGTCGTGAATTAAACGGTATATATCGAGCTTGCTATACACTTATAACAAAACATCTGGTGAAATCTGAATACATTTTAATAACATGACGTTATGTTTTTCATAACTCTAAAGTATTTTCATTTACTTAACGTGCCTCGTTTTTGAACTAACTTGGTCATTGTGATTGCTAGCTAGTGTTAGCTAGACAGATTTTTCCGTGTCTCGGGGCACCAACTTCTCGATGTGAATCAGAATTGTCATATTTAAAATAATATAATATTATGCTTTGCGTCAGCATGCGCTTTATCACGTCTAGAAAAAATAAAATGCAAATTGCATATTAGCTTAACCGTTAGAACGTGCACTTAAACAATATCTGAAGATAATTGGATAATGTAATCGTGTCTCCTTGTATGGATGTCCTGAAATTTGGTCAGAAATTCATTTGTGATGGCCAGAATAGCACGTAGCAGTGCTGAAGGCCTGTCTTTTGACTTCAAGTGTGTGAAGTTTTTTTTTATTAACGTCTGTTATTGTCATCTCTTTCTAAAAGGCAACTATGTCACTTCCAAAGCCAGCGATGAGAGGCCTCCTAGCCAAGCGTTTGAGGTTTCATTTGCCCATCGCTTTCGGTCTCTCCCTCATTGCAGCAGCCGCATTCAAGGTCAGTGTTTTTGTGTTGATCAATCAGTTTTTGCTATTTTTGATCATAAGCACTATATTAGAACTCTATGGTTTTAAGTGCTGTTCAAAATTGTGATTGGCACCTCAATCTCTTGCTTGGGTCAAATTGTTTATTTAAAATTCCAACTACAATTTTTAAGAGCACTTTTTGTCACAATTTATCCTTAAAGGCTTAGTTCACCCATAAATTAAAATGTCATTAATGACTCGCCCTCATGTCGTTCCAAACCTGTAAGACCTCTGTTCATCTTCGGAACACAATTTAAGATATTTTAGATTTAGTCCGAGAGCTTTCTGTCCCTCCATTGAAAATTTATGTACGGTATACATTAATGATATAGTTTTCATTTTTGGGTGAACTAACCCTTAAATAGTCATTCAAATCTAATTAGATTATCCCTAATTTGTAGTCTTGTGTATTTGGCTGTATACTTTTGATTTTTTTCATCTTGGTGCAAAGGAGGTTTTTATTATTATATATATATATATATATATATATTTTGTATAAGGCTACCGTGGACAGTTCTTCTTGAATCTCAGAAATAGTTTGTGTCTGTCTTCAGTTCGGAGTAACAGAGCCCAGGAAGAAGGCTTATGCTGACTTCTACAAACATTATGATTCAATGAAGGAGTTCAGTGCCATGAAGGAAGCTGGTATTTTTGAAAGTGTCAGACCCACTGGAAAATAAACCCCTGTCTTGTGAGTGGCCCTTCAAATACATTTATAATTATTATTTGTAATGCTTTTCATGCCTTTTTAATGCATCGCTGTTTCAGTTAAAATAATATTAATAAGTACTTAGCCATCGTTAAGAATCTGCTTAAAACCCATCTCTTCCATCTTTATTTGACCCTCTAACTTGAACACTTACTATTCTGATTCTATTCTTTAAAAAAAAAATACAAAATCTAACTACCTTTTAATATTTTTGTATTCGATTTTCCATTTACATAACATTTAATCATTTAACAGACGCTTTTATCCAAAGAGACTTACAAAAGAGAAAAATAGAAGCAGTCAGGTCAACAAGAGAACAACAACAGTATACAAGTGCCATGACAAGATTCAGTTAGTCTAGTATAGAACGCATTGCCAGGTTTTTTTTATTTTTTTTTATTACTTAAAAGCCTTTGCTGCGTGTACTGCGTTTAAGCTAACTGAGGCTTGTTATAGCACTTGTGTTTCATTGCTCTTTTGTTGTTTTTGATTGCTTCCACTGTCCTCATTTGTAAGTTGCTTTGGATAAGTGTCTTCTAAATGTAAAATACAAGCTTAGAATGGTCCAAAAATGAGATGTTTATGGAACATCCATCCAAAATATTTTAGAGTTTTGTCCCTGACAATAATATACTGTTAATACCATAATTTTCTTTCATGCATTGGTCAGTTTTGGCTTCCATAATGTATTATTTAGGTCTAGTGTATAGAAAAGTTTCAAAAATTTTTATTTTTATCTATTTGCATTCTTAGAATTCAATTTAATCTGCAAATAGCATTTTCTCAGTGTCTAAAAGTCCAGTCTTCTCTTCAGCAGCACTTATTACAACAAGCTTTATAGTTTTGGTCTATATTGTCAAGGTTTTTGCAGTCAAGTTGGTTCATAGATTATTCACCAGATTTATAACATTTCATTCTTAAAAACAGTGAATTGTTTCTGTTTGACGATAGTATTTTCTGATTTATAGAGTGATAAAACCTTTAGCACTCATTAAAACCTTTGATCCATCAACAAATGAAGCATGAAATTTGAACCTGGTTTATCTAAAATTCAGATTTCTGTCCTGGAAATGTAGGCAAATTAGAGCATGCATTTAATAATGCGTTATTTGCATTTTTAAAACAACGTTTCAGAAAATTTGTAATACAAAAGTAATCCTGATGTACAGTGATTAATCAGATGGTGATGCATGTTAAAATTATTACTGTTTACCCTGTGACACTTTATTTTTTCTTTACAGGCTATGTTCCCCCTGCATTCCTGCTCTACAACTGAATCTTTATAAGATGATCAGATATGAACATTGATGTCTGATGTTCTTATTAATATACAAATAAACTATTGACATCCATCATGCTGTAGTGACTCATTGGTATCATGAAAATAAATGCTGTAACCTGACATATCTAGTCAACATGTCTCTCCTATGTTGTGTTTTAACATGAAAATATACACTTTGAGTTAAAAAGACCCACAAGGTTGGATGTTTAACTGTGCTATACTAACTATAAAAATCTGTGACGTCGTTTCAAATTTTGTTTGACGTTTTTAGAAAAACAAAAATCCACATGCTCACATTTGGTGTTTTCCTTAATGTAATTTTTTAATGGAGTAATGGTGCATACAAATAGCTTTTGTTTTTTTTTTTTACTTTCAAATTTGTAATACCATGGTATTTATGAAACCACATTGGTGTACCATATGAATTTCATCATCATTGTACCAAGATATTGCCACATTATTTTTCTTGCTTCGAGGTCTTTTATTTTGACGTGCATTTTTTCCAGTGTACCACCGCACAGGAAGTGCTTCGAACAAGAAAAGCGGAAGTTAATTGATGGACCAACTTGTGTTCTAATTTAATATAATGTAAGCTTTGTGACTGTCAGTTTCTACTTTAATGCGTGTGATTAGTAATGTCGTGCAACTACGGTTCCATTAATCTCGCCGATACGACTGCTTGTGTACACTGGGTGAGTTGTTTACTAGAAGGTTGTTGTCTTTGCGTTCTGTACATGCGCCTTATCCAGGCCTTTGTGCCTGAGAGTGGACATAATGTTTGGTGTGTTCTGTATTAAATATCGAATATTGTATAATTAGGCCAGATATTGTGCAAACGAACCAGTCACCAATATCCGGTTACTTCTGTAACACTCAGTAGGTAACAAATGCTGTAATGTGTCGATCCACAGTTTTGACATGACAGCTTTTTGCTTTATAATTAGAACAGAAATTATTACATGAGATTATTGCATTTATATCATTTTCAAAAATATTATATGCGAGGCTAAATATTGCATTTGCGTTGTAATTGCATTTTATTAAAAAAAGTGTTTTACGTTGTTTACGATATTTTACGTTGAGTTCCATGTCACTTCCAATGTACATGCGTTAAAGACCATGTTACTGCCATGCAATGATATCATTTTACCATGTTGCTATTACAGAACTTTTTTTATGTATTAGGTACTCCTATACCATGCGTTACTTAAATATTTCTTCATATTATTTCAGAGGATATTGTTACCACGCAGAACATGGTGTTTCCATATAAAATCATAACAATATCATAGTATTTTTGTTATTGTTTTAATAAACAGCATTTTGCTAAATGTTGAACAAAAAATTTTATTTCCAGGAAGAATTATTAATGCTTTGAAGAAATATAATATTGTCTAGATTTATTCTTGGTGTTGGATGACTTATAGTCATTATGGGCAATTTTAAAGCTTTAATTTTAAAATGTGAAATGTTTCAAAAGATAAATATGTATGGCATGCGTAAATCTGAAATGGTCTGCACAACGGAAGTTTTGTTCTTATGTGATGCATCTCGGGCTGAATTAATCGCAGAAAAGTTGTGTAGACATAAAACTGCTTTTTTATTTATTTTTTTATTCAGAATACAACACAATTTTTTAAGCATTTAATTTAAAATATGTATTTAATTACCTGCCCATCTATTTAAATATATTATAAATATAAATGTATTCCTGTGATGCGCAGCTGAATTTTGAGCATCATTACTCCAGTCTTCAATGTCACATGATCCTTCAGACATCATTCTAATATTCTAATTTGCTGCTCAAGAAACATTTCTTCTTATTAATGTTGAAAACAGTTTTGCTGCTTTATATTTAATGGAAACGAGTAATAATAATAATAATAGATATAGAAATATAAATAGTTTATTAGCGATGCAGCTATATAATGATGCTCCTGGTATAATATATATTTGTATTTATTGTTATTATATTCACAGGCGCCCGGGTGGATCTGTGATCTGCATCCGTCTACAGTCTGAGCTCTTCTCCTTCTTGCACTTTACCTCTGAACACTCATACATCCTCCATCTCTCCGTCTCCCACATGAGCGCAACGTTCTATTCCCGCTGGGCCGAGCGCCATGCCTGACCGGGATAGCTCCTACCTGGCAGGTGGTGGCGGGACGGGGGTGGGCACTGGGGTCGGGGACGAGGGAGGGTCTGGGACGGGTGGAGAGGGTAGAGTGACAGGAGTTGGTGGCTCAGCAGGGGGTAACGGTGGTCCCGGGGGCATGGGAGGTGGCGGGGCATTAGGAAACGGTGCGTTTGGCTCCGATTTGGCACTGGATGGTGTTTGCCGGGATTTTTTGCGTAACGTGTGCAAGCGCGGCAAACGCTGCCGCTTCCGGCATCCAGACTTCAACGAGGTTCCAGATTTGGGCGTGCAGAAGAACGAGTTCATCTTCTGCCACGACCATCAGAACAAAGAGTGCGTGCGCACCAACTGCAGATTCGTGCATGGCTCGAAGGAAGACGAAGACTATTATAAGAAAACCGGAGAGCTTCCGCTTCGGCTCAGGGGGAAGGTGGCAGCCGGGTTGGGATTGTCTCCGACCGACCTCCCGTTGAGCCGTGGAGAGGTGCCTATTTGCAGGGACTACCTGAAAGGAGAGTGCCAACGGGGGAATAAGTGCAAATTCCGGCACGTCAGGAAGGATTATGAGTATGAAGCTCCGCCCCGGGGTGGAGTCGGGTGTATGATGGGCGTCACTGGGGGCGTCAGTGGGATGGTGACCGCTGGCGGCGGTGGAGCAGGAGGTGTTGCTGGTGCCTGCAGCGGGATGTCTGGCCTCGTTGGCGGCGGTGTGGGTAACTACATGGGAATGGGATGTCCCAACATGGGCGGCTGCAGAGAGCAGGTCATGTCTGGTGGAGGAGGGGGCTCATTGAGCGGCTGCATGTCGATGGCAACGGCGGGTCATCGGCGCTATGACAGGGGCCCTTGCTCTGTCTATGACCCTCTGTTTGAGAATGGTATGTTTGAAGCAGGGCCGGTGGAGGCTCCTGTCGACCACACGGCCCTCCAGCTCAAGAGAAGGCGTTTGGAGGGGCTGCGGTTGACTGATGGGACCACTGGTGGACATTATGACCTGGGGCTTCAGACCACCCTGTCGACCCGACCGTTAGAGTACCGTTTACTGGAAGAGGAGAACGCCCTACTGAGGAAAAGAGTAGAGGAGCTTAAGAAACAGGTGAACAGGTGTTAAATGTACTCATTCACTCACTCTCATGTTGTTCAAAACCTTCCTTTCTTCAGTGTAAGAATAACCTAAAAATAAAACAAATATAAGTAGTTATAAATGCTATGAGTGAATTAAGGGTTCATAACTTAATCATTTTCAGTGTAAAAAAAAAATACTCCATTTTGATTACAAAAGATTACATTTACACGAACTAAGGATTTAGCTTTAATCTTTTTTTATGAGTTATAGCAGGTACATTTGCAATGATTTATAATACCGATGTAGAATGCATCCCTAACTTTTTTTTTTTTGGAGATTGACAGTCCCATCTTTAACTGGGCATTCTGCAATAGATCATCTTTTACATTTCCACAGATGACAGAGAATAATACAGCTTTTGAATGATTTGAGCATGAATAAATGATGACAGAGTATATCTCTGCTGACCTCTTTCTATTATAAATCTTTTAGAATCTTTGCAATTGAGACCCATTCTTTGCATTATAAATCCTGCAAACAAAAAATGCAAATAATCTACAAATTGTACTTGTGACAGAATATTTTTTTCAGTGTAGCATCCCTCTACTTTGACGTGAGGTTTCAAGTTAAATTCTCAAAACTCACACCTTCCTGTTTTTCTCCAGGTGTCAAATCTCATAGCCACCAACGAGGTGCTCTTGGAGCAGAACGCTCGGTTCCGGAGCCAGGCTAAAGTGATGACGCTGTCCTCCACCCCAGCTCAGTCTGAGCAGAGTCTGGTGCCCCCTGTTGGTTCGGTCAGCTCCTACAACCATGGCATCGCTCAGACACACACCACTCTGAGCAGTGCTGGTCTGCAGCCACGTCCCGTCACACAACAGGATCTGGTGGCCCCGTCTGGAGCACCGACCGCCCCTCCAGCAAATACTGCGCCCCCTACCGCACCCCCTCCGCATCTGAACCCTGACCCCATTTCTGCCGCCCTCGCTCAGACTATCGCCCAGGGAATGGCTCCACCTGTTTCCATGGCTCCTGTTGCAGTTTCGGTAGCACCAGTCGCTGTGTCGATGGCACAACCGCTGCCGGGCATCACAATGAGCCATGCGACCACCCCGATGGTGTCGTATCCCATCGCCAGTCAAAGTATGAGGATCACAACCTTGCCTCATTAGTATGAACAGATATTTTCATTAATTCTCCTAACACCCTTTTGTTTAACTTACCAATAACACTGTAAGCTTCTCAAGTGAAGGGTCTGTTTTGACTGAAGGAACTCATGAATACAAAAATACAGATCTTTTCTTGTGAATATATATGAAACATATTTCAGTTTTCTTGCCATGCTTTAACAGATGATTGTCTTTAAGAAAGCCGAAAGAAAGATTGTGGACATTTATAAACATTTTGAAAGATGTAACTCTTCAGCTAATCACTACAGGATTGGGAATTGTTAGCTGTCAGTTTTAGTTTGACTCCTTTTTGAATAGTTTGTTTTGTGAATTGCTTTTGTGTGAACTGATTATCGGTCCATTGCACAAAATGAATGAATCTAACCCATTAAGCTCCATTATTAATTATTGTGTTTCTCACACAACAAAACATATGTGGGCATAAAAAAATGTCATTAAAAATGTTCTTTCTTTTTTTGGGAAACTAAATAACTGCATTTTTCTGCCTAAATATTGGCAATAATGTTTCATTCATCTTTGGTGAGTATCTTTATGAAATGTTTTAAAAATTATATTTATCAAACTTCTTTTCTAAGTTTAATCACTTTCTCGTGTTCTGTGGAACACAACGTGCGTTGTTTGCCCTCTCAGGCATATTCACTTACGATTATATCACCACAGACAGATATTGATGTAACTAGATCACTGTTTCACTTCTTATGTTTAAAAATATTTTCCTCATGCCCAATTAAAACAGAGTAGACAGTTTTATGGAAAAGTTAGATAGGAAATTCACAATTTTATAATGTTTAGTCTATGTGACACAGCCAAGTATGGTGACCCGTACTCAGAATTCGTGCTCTGCATTTAACCCATCCAAAGTGCGCACACACACCATGAACACACACACAGAGGAAAGGGCAGCCATTTATGCTGTGGCACCGAGGGAGCAGTTGGGGGTTCGGGGCCTTGCTAAAGGGAACCTCAGTCATGGTATTGCTGGCCCGAGACTCGAACACACAACCCTTGGAGAAGGAGTCAAACTCTCTAACCATTAGGCCACGACTTCCCTTTAACTTGAGCCATGTGGGCTGTGTTTTCTCTCGGTCAGCTGAAATGCTTCATCATGCATGTGTGATGTGACTCCAGATCTGATGTCACGGCTCATGATGTCTGGAAATCTCTGGAAATCACTATATTGCTCATAATCAGTTCTCATAAGTGAACGGTCATCTTTTAGTGTTTGCTTGTGATGTTTTTAAGCAAATATATAAGGTTTGGAAAACTTCAGACTCTCTCTGATTAAAGATAGAGGGATTAACTATTAGGGTTATCATGCAAAAACGTACCAGCGTGAAAATGCATTTTGATCAGATCTCAAGCTCCGTTCTTTCTTTAATCTGATAATCCACCAGTGTTAGGCCTGCAGGACGCAAGCACATCTGGATGCTCTGGAACACACAAACTAGATAGGCATAGATTGGCAGCCATCATATGAACATTTTATGTGACTGACTTTCCCATGAATAGAGATTTCGAACAGCTTGTATCAGAGCATCTATATTTTCAGCATTCTTTTACTGTCTGTTTTACTGTCATTACTAGCCAATTTTGACTATTAACTTTTAATTTTAAAGAGTAATAACCTAATAAATATGTTATAAAGTTTCAACTTTTAAAAAATAGTTTGCAATCATGACTATAGCTAATTCACAATTGGATGAACAAAGAATCCTATTAGATAAACTGATTTTTTTTTTTCTATGTTTATAACTTTATTTTTTAAATTAGCAGAAACTGCATTAGATATGAGCTCCTGTAATAATGACTAGTCAAAACTGCATTATAGATATCTTAAACGTAAACTATCACTAGACAGATATTCATTGCATACATCTTATTTTTGTCTAGTCCCAACTGACTTGTTTTTTTTACTTTACATATTAGTTTTTACTAATATGATAGATTATTAATAAGAATTTCTTTAGGATTTGTTTTTAGGCAAGTGATTCTAACTAGCCAAAATGTAATCAGATACATAAACCATAAAATATAACTTATTTCATTAGATATCTTATATGCAAATTAATATTAATATATTAATATATATATCCCAGATACCTTGTATTAGATTTTGACTAGTCATACATTAATAAATCTATCTACTTTCATTCCATTATGATGTATTTAGTCACTAGAACTTGTCAGAATTGCTTTACATGTACTTTAAATCAGATTTTGTCTAGTCAGAGCTGACTCATGAGATGTAAAGCTAGAAGCTTTAAAGGAAGAAATTGCCTTCTGCAGCTTCCAACAAAGTTTTCGCCCCTTTTTACTCAACTGCGTCGTTTTTCTGTGGGCGTGGATCCGCCTAAATAACGGTGCAGGCCACACTTCAGGGTTTTCAGACAGAGACACTGCAAGAAAGAAAAACACCGTCATGCCAGAAGGGTAAAAGCGGCGAGGTGGTCATTTTAGCTTTCTCGAATTGACTTATTGATCCGCAGTGATAGAGCACGTCCGAGTCATCTGCAGTCTCTCCCTGAAGTCCATGCGCGAATAAAACCTTCGACTTTAAATCACAGCATATGTTGAAATTGAGTTGCGCGATCGCTTTGTAATCTTACCTCGACTTTGGAAAACATTTGCGTACAAACCAACAGACCACAATGTCGCACGTTGATCCAGGACCGAAAAATGACTCGGACACGGAACAGAAGACAGAACCAGCCCAGGACACTTCATCAGGAGAAATGGACGTCCCTAAAACTAAACTACTTGATCCCAAGGCAATCTTGTGGACTTTTGGCAAATGTCTCACTGCCTTTTTGCCCGTTTACCTGGCGGGTTACTATCGGGTGAGCACTAGTTTAGTGGCGTTTGGGATGATGGTTTACGCAGGATGGAAACACACTCGTGAAGCGAAGGAGGCGAGATTGAAGTCCGCTGTACAGTTAGTCAACGAAGAACAAGAATACATATCCTCCAAATCATTTAGAAGTAGAAGAGACCTGCCTTCTTGGGTAAGAATGCACAGAAGTGTGTCTTTTGTTATTCTTGAATAAAATACTTTATTGTTAATAATGCACAACATCTGAATAAATCTACACGAATTCGTGCTACAAGTGAAACACACAACGTGTTAATCTAAAATATTTGCATGGCTACAAACAACGGAAAAGAGTGGTGATGAGATTTCCGAATCGCGAATGATTTGTTCTTTTGAATCTGTTAATTTAAATGATTCAAATTCATACCACGTTTGAAGTCACTCTGCTGCAAATGATAAAACTGGGGAGAATTACATAAAAACAAAATTTGATGCTACCTAGTCGAGAACATAATAAAAAAGGATCGTTTTTAACAGAACAACCTCTTTTGCTGAATAAAAGAAAGAAAGAAAAGTGCTTTGCGTTAGTTAGTCACTCAAAAGAATCAGTCACGGTGAATCATTTTTTGACCCGTTCAAACGAATCGTTTCGTGCTGGTAAAGAGAAGGAGTGGTCTGCAGATTAAGGACATTATTCGAGCTGATGGTGGCGCTGTGTTGGTGGTGTGCTGCATACTTGGCACAATGCCCATCGCCCAAACCTTTCTGAATAGGCCTACATTGTTGCTTTGTCATCTCCTCCACATGTGCACAGTAGATGCTTCCATAAAAGAGTTTATTCTATATTTGGTCATGTCTCATGGCTGTCATGTCACGTATTGAAACAAGCTATGCATATAATTCAATGGGGAAAAAAAGGTGTGAAATGCATTTAAATAAAACAAAACATTTACGCATTCATCCATTCCATTTTTAATAGGGACATTAATTTTATCCACGATAAAAAAAAAAATTTTTGACACTGCAAATAGTATGTTATTGTTATTTAAGAAAGAAATGATGAAATTAAAGGAAGAACGTTCATGGTAGACTTAGGTGGTTGTATGTGCAGTTTTTTCTTCTTTAAAACCACATCCTCTGTTGAAGATTGTTGTAGTGACACTTTGAAGCTCGTATGCATTTACAATTTTTGCGTCTAGAAAGCTGTGACATTTTTTTTCCTTTATTTTTTTAGGTCAGTTTTCCAGATGTGGAGAAGGTTGAATGGCTAAACAAGGTAAATCAGCAAAGATTTTGGTTGACATCTGTTCAATGAGATGCCACATGTAAAATGAAAAGCCTGTTATCCAGTGAATTCCTGAACTGTGTCTTTAAACCGCACCCAACCCATCCGTATGACCCTCCCTTACATCACAGCAGCTGCCTGTGACCACACACACACACACACACACACACACACACACACATACACATCTTGTGAACTATATGCTATTATTACACATCCATTCTTAACTAAACGCTAATTCAACCAACATATTATCATGCCTTTGAATTAGTAGGTCAGATGCATTGCACGTTTTTCCATGAAATAAATAACTTAATTTAATTAAAATCAATAATAATTTAAATAAAATAATTTTCATTATATAATTTTTAATGTCCTTTTGCATCTCCAAATTTGTTGCAAGAACAATAATAAACAATAATAATAATAATATAATTGATTCACTCTGTATGCAACTCCGAGTGCTTCACAATAAAAAATAATCCCAATAAGCACCAAAATACCATATTAATATTGCTTACAATTAAAGATAAAGGCCTTCTTATAATGATAATAAAATATCAAATGAAAAACAAAAAAATGGTAATTGAACCCAAGTGTTAATAAAAAAAAAGACAACATAATGCAAATATACATGCATAATGCTAAAAGATACATTGTTAACTTTCTTAAAAAAATTGTATTAATGGTATATTTATGCAAAATAAAGTTTGGTAATTTACATAAAAAAATGGTTTTGGGGTTGAAATTAAGTTTTCTTCTTGAGATTCACTCACTGAAAGACAGAAACAAGTAGGAGCATATATAGATATATCCCTTTCTAAATTCTTTATAGCATTTGTCCTTCTTTGCAATGAAGCTCAGCCCATTCCAGTTGTAGTCTGTTGTAAAAATCTGATTTTTAGGCCTGACGCTCTTTATCAGTGATTCACGAGGCAGACATTTTACACTGGCATTCATCCCAGCCCCCATGCTCATGGGGTCTGTGCATGAGTCACAGTGCTATTTCTAAAACCTGTGGTTTGTTCATGCATTGAACAATCCAAAAAACACCCTGGCAACTGGTGCTTTAGCTTCTGTTATCACGCTTCCCCTCCGCAAACAACCACAGGTCACTATAGTAACAAGGCAAACACAAATGGCTCGGTGTAAACAGCTGCAAGCAGAGCAGAGAACAGTTATCAGTTATACACACTTTAACGGAACATTCCATTTGATCTTTTTTCAAACATAATGAGAATGTTGCTTTCGAATGTTCTCAAAAAATCTGAAACGGTTGTTAAAAAAAATTAAATAAAATAAAAACATTCCATGACCAATGTGTCATCAGAAAAAAAAAGACATGCTCTGACATCAAATATGACCCACTCTTACTCTTCCTGTCTGTTTTTCAAGGTTATCCAGCAGGCCTGGCCATATATTGGTCAGTATTTAGAGAAGCTGCTGACGGAAACCATTGCTCCTTCCATCCGCGGCTCCAGCTCTCATCTGCAGACACTCAGCTTCACGAAGGTCGACTTTGGTGCCAAGGTCATACATTGCACACTCTCTCACTCACTGCTACACAAGTAATAATATTCCAGTGCAACATTCTCACACATCTCAATCCACCGCAGTGCACTCAAACATGTCAGAACAAGCATTCTGTATAAATAAATGCTCTTGAGAATGTTATCAGCCTCTGATGCCTCATGGCAAACTTCCTGTTGAGACAAGAGTGATATGTTGATGTTAAAAGGATTAAAAAAATAAATGATAAGACTGTGAAATTGTATATTTTGCTGCACTATATCTTGCTCATTAACCTAGCTAACAGAATTATGATGTTGATGAAAAGTTATTTATGGTACCATCAACATTTAAACTAAATGGAGTACATGATTTTATAATAAAGATGATCAAAATGAAACACTGCATGTAATATGACAATTAACAAGTTTACAGAGAACCTTAAACCTGGGTATGTGTTTCTGAATTATTAAAATATTAATTCCCAGGTGCATCAAGTAAATATTCTAGATCTGATGTTTGAGAATCCCTTTAATTAATAAATTAAAAGTTCAAATATTAACTTAAAATCATAGGTGGCATTGATTTTGGAATACCGGAAATATTCTATTATACGATTATAGAATGATATCCATATTTATCAGTTTTGCTTGATATTACAGTATTGCTTTTTACATTTTAATTCTGAAACTTTCTTTCATTTTACAGCCGATGAAGGTGGTTGGAGTGAAGGCCCATTCAGAAAACAAGAAAGGTCAAATTCTGCTTGACGTTTACATCAGGTGACCTACATCTACATTTGAGATTCTCTGCATAAATGAGCTCCTGTAATGAGTGAATTGTCTGTTGTCTCTCAGGGAGTGATTCAGAACTCTTGTGTACTGGATATTGTGTCTGTATTTCACAAGCTGACAAAACAAGACTGTCAAACGGCTGCCTGACTGAGTTTATCCAGAGCAAAAATGAGAGTGCATGCTACTGAAAGCCTCAGTTTCAGTTCATTTTAGTTTAGTGTTCAGTTGGCTGGGATTTTCGGCAGAAATTTAAGATCATTAAATTCCTTAAAAGAGTTCTCATTTATTTGAAAGGGGTTAAACGTTTGCTCTCTGCCGTCTCTTCTCAGTTACGTGGGGGATGTTGAGATAAACGTGGAGGTGAAGAGGTATTTCTGCAAGGCTGGTGTGAAGGGAATACAGGTGAGATTCTGCGTTTGTGACGGTCCCAATTAATAAATGAATGAATTTCATTTTATTTACACCGTGTCTACACCGGACGTGACAGTTGTCGCTCCGCGCCGCAACAGCTCTACACTGGATGCGGCAAAGCGACTGTTAAAAATCTCTTGAAATTTGTGTCAGTACGTCATGAATAGAACGTTTTCTGTCTGGGATTTCGCATCCAGTGTAGACAGCATAATGAGTTGTATAGTGTTTTGTCGTGTCGCGCCGCTCGCATCCGGTGTAGATGCGGTGTAAGAGAGTTTATTTCATTTTCGTTGTTCTCTCAGCTTCATGGAATGATGCGTGTGATTTTGGAGCCGCTGATCGGTGACGTCCCAATCGTGGGAGCTGTGACCATGTTCTTCATTCAAAGACCTGTAAGTTCTGTATATAATAAAAGTTATTCAGTGGTTCTATGGCTGCATATTGTTCTTGAGTTGATGAGATGGTTCTATGGATATTAAAATGTTGTTGCATGACATTATAGGTTTTTTCAAAAATAGTAGTAACGTTACGGGTAAACCCAAACTTGGGTATGTTATGTATACCATAAAATCACAATAAATATACATATTTTTTCAAATAAACATGATTAAACCAATCACTTTACTTGTTTGTTTGTTTGTTTACCTATTTGTCAATTGTCATGTGACCATTTACCAACATCAGAGTAGCATGCAAATGTGTTGTTCAAAATCTCAGGTGGTACTTCAAGTAAATATTTTATGTTTGGAAACGATTTTACACAGTTTCAGTAGCACTTTATTTTACAATATGTGCATTGAAATAAACTGGGTAATATAAGGTAACCACATGGGTTAAGATTAAGTTTAGAGGCAGGTTCTGGTTTAATACCTAGTTAGTTCCCAGTTATTGTATTTACTAAAATAAGTACATAGTATGTTCATCCAGAACAGGACTGTAAATAGTGCTACCCAATTTTACTTAACATTTTTGGATTCTTCTTACTTTTTTTTGTTAGAAACTGACCATCAACTGGACTGGTTTGACCAATCTGCTGGACATTCCAGGACTCAAGTGAGTTACAGAGACTCATCACAGATACACAATAAGATGTTACTGGGTTCAGTGGACTCACTGTCCTGAGATGTTCCTCTCTGAATCTATTTCACACCTTCTGTGTCTGGTTCTTTCTCTCAGTGTGATGTCAGATACTATGATCATGGATGCGATTGCTTCATTCCTGGTTTTGCCCAATCGTCTTACTGTTCCTCTAGTGGCAAACCTACATGTGGCACAGCTGCGGTGCCCTTTACCCAGGGTAACACACACACACACACACACACACACACACACACACACACATTAGAACTGACATTCAAAGCAATAACACTCAAATAAATAATACTTGTAAACTAGTGTTCAATTTTTTGGGTCAACCGAGTCTGCATTTATTTTTTCAAATATAGTAAAAACAGTAATATTGTTTCATGTAATTACAATTTGAAATCACCTTAAAAAAAAAATCATTTCTCTAGTCTTCAGTGTCACTTAATTCTTCAGAAATCATTCTAATATGCTGATTTGATGTAAAAAATAAAATAAAAATAAAAACCTTTCTCTGCCCTGCGATCTCATTCTGTGCATCCTCCTTTATGAAGGGTGTTGTGCGCATTCACCTGGTGGAGGCTGATGGTCTGGCTTCGAAGGATAACAGTGTTGTAGCGGGTATGTCTGACCCGTATGCCCTGCTCAGAGTTGGCCCGCAAACCTTTAAATCCCGCCATCTGGACAATACGCTCAGTCCCAAATGGGATGAAATGTATGAGGTGGGTGTTAAAATGACGGCACATTATAATAAGAACAAAAAAGCATTAAGCCATTTGATATCAATGTATGTTGTGAATGTGATAAACATCTGATTCTCATGTGTATCTGTGTCTTTCAGCTCAAATGTAAAGCCATTTCCGCCACATTCTGTCTTTGATTACTCATGCTGTTACTGTAGGTCTGTTTGGTGTTTCATGCATGCATGTGTGTGTGTGTGTGTCTGTCAGGTCATCGTTCATGAGGTGCCTGGTCAGGAGCTAGAGGTGGAAGTGTTTGATAAAGATCCCGATCAAGATGATTTCCTGGGCAGGTACCATATCACCATCTCTCATTTCTGAAAAGGGGTCATATCTTACTTTTTGTTACAATTTTGTTTTCCCTGAAGTTCATGCAGCTAAAACTTTTTTCTAAGTACTTTTGTCACATGATATGACCTCTTTTAAATGGATCTGTTGCAGATTTTCATTTTCTAAACATTAATTCATACTGTCCTACAACTATAAACTATCATAACCATAAACTCACTTTTGTTTTTTGCTGATCTCGCACTACTCTCATCTTTGCATTGATTCTCTTTATTTCACTTATGCACAGAACAAAATTAGACTTGGGGATCGTGAAGAAATCTAAAATAGTGGATGAGGTGAGAAAGTTTATTAATATTCCAGTGCGCTGTTTTCTCCTGTGTGTGTTTGCAAGTCTATGCATAACTTTCAGCACATGATTTTATAATAATAAACCAATTTGTTACAAAGCACTAAAATCATAACTCATGTTTTGTATAATGGAGTTATTATTGTTTATGAATAGGATTATCACAAGGATGAATGCTTGATTCTGATTGGTCCATTATGGCATTCTCCAGTCAAATATTGTAATGATTAGGAACATTTATTTACTGATTTTGCAGTTTTATGAGTAACTAAAACTAAAAGTTCTCGGGTAATTGATCTGAATCAGCAGGAATAAATCTGAATATAAACTAAACTGTATAAAACTTGAACATTTTGACTTGGAATGAAGTTAAAGTTGAAGTAATTACAAAAACTACAACTGAAAAAAATATATATATATAAAGCACACAACACATTTACAAAAACTTGAATTATAAAAACAAATTAAAATAAAAGCTAATTAAAAGTATTAATGAATACTATAATGGTAAATAAATAACACTGATCTCATACCACTCTTTCTTACTTAATAAAACCTTTTTATCTGAAAGTAGGATTTATTTATGTATTTGGTAAATTGCTGTGTAATCTGTACATTATTGCAAAATAAATCCTGACAAGGTGATGATCTGGGCCCTAATTTCAGCAAAGGGAGTTTTGTATTTTTTAAACAATTACGACCAGCTTATTTATCGAACACTGATGTCTTTTTTTCATGATATCAGTCATAAGTTTGTTGTAGGCTCTCTCATTGGTAATTCTGTATTAATGTCTCTTTCTCAGTGGTTCACGTTGAAGGACACCCCTACAGGACGGGTTCATCTCAGACTGGAGTGGCTGACACTAGAAACTGACACAGGACGACTGGAAGAGGTCTTGAAACACTGCACACACACACACACACACACACACACAACACTGGGTGTGCTCTGTTCAGCACACATGAAAACAGTGTGTTTGTCTACTCTACCCATTAACCAATCCCAGGAAACTTCAAATGTGTTTAGAGATCGAAAGCTTGCTTTGCACACTTGGCAAACAGAATTTCTTGCAGTTGTTATGCTCCTCCCTACTTTGCCCTCAATTATTTGTTCTCTCTCTCTCTCTCTCAGGTTCTGAAGAGAAATGAAAGTGTGGTGAGTAAAACAGCAAAGCCGCCCTCAGCAGCCATCTTGGTAGTGTATCTGGACAAGGCTGAGGCACTTCCTGTGAGTAATACTCTCACATCCTCTTCCTGCTGCACAAACCACACACACTATAGTTTGGGCACAAAATTGTCCTCACAGACACGTGTGTTAAATCTGGCTAGAACCTGCTTTTGTGGACATCTGGGCATGTCACTGATTGGAAAAAATAAATAAAACAAAATTAAAAATTGGAAGTAAAAATTAGCTTTAAATGAAATAAAATAGTAATGCTTTTGTATTTAGCTTTATATGACAACAACTGAAGTTTAAGAATACATATTTATGATCAAAAATGCAATAAAAACAGTAACATTATGAAATTTTTTTATAATTTCAAATAACAATTTTTATATTTTAGTTTACTTTAATATGTTATTTATTCCTGTGATGCAAAGCTGAATTTTCATCATCATTTCTCCAGTTCTCAGTGTTACAATGGTTACATGATGAATACAAAGCTCAAAAGAACAGAAATGACAATTTTATGTTATAAATGTCACTTTTTGATCAGATTATTGTATCTTTGCCAAATAAAATAAAGAAATATATGTAGAGTTAGTTGCTAGAAAACATCATTAGCGCAGTATAACCAACAATAGAGGTACAAGGAAAGCCCCACCATGATTACAAAAACAAATGTGTGTGTGTGTGTGTGTGTGTGTGTGTGTGTGTGCGTGCCTCTGGTTACCCACAACCTGCCATTTCCCTTTTGGCAGACTGGCAGACGCCCAACTCTGAAACTATGAAGTGTAACTCTAGATTATATAACTTCACTTATTCGCCTCACAGCCTGACAGAGCACTTTATGAAAGCACTTGTTCTGTTCCACACATCCAGAATGTTTGACCAGAAGTGCAAAGGCAAAAGAGTTTACTTAGAGGAGCACACTGACACTTAAAACACTTGAAACAAGTACGCACTTGCATCGAGTGAACATCCCCGAGCGCCCAAGCTTACAGTGCTCTGGTCTGGAGGATTTCAAAGGAATGTTCTGGCTTCTTTTTCTGTTGAATGATGTCAGTGATCACAGATTATAGTTTAGACTCGTTCCTGGGCTCTCAAGCAGACCTTGTGTTTGCAGTAATGCACTCATTGTGTAATGAAAGTCTGTGGGGATTTACTCTGGGAGAAAAGTAAAAAGCTGCACCTGAAATCATGTACTGTCAGCATATGTACTGCATTTGACAAAAAAGTTAATTCTTGAGCACCGATAAAGTGCAGTTTATCATGTTTGCATTCATAGCATCAATATAGTAGTATATCAAAATAAAATATGATTACTGGATATTTGCACATGCTACTTATTTGGCATACTGCTTTTCTCATGATGTTCAGAGGAAAATGTACAGTACTTTGATTATGCAACCATACTATTGATACGTTCAAAAGTTTGACGTAAGATTTTTAAAAAGAAATAAATACTTTTATGCATAAAGTTGTTCAAAATGACAGTAAAGCCAGTTACAAGGTAAGAACGGATTTCTATTTCGTATGAATTCTGTTCTTTCCAGCAAAGAATACTAAGCAGCGCAACGGTTTTCATCATTGATAATAATAAGAAATGTTTCTTGAGCAGCAAATCAGCATATTAGAATGATTTCTGAAGGATCATGTGACACTGAAGACTGGAGAAATGATGCTGAAAATTCAGCTTTGATCTCAGAAATAAATTACGTTTGAACATATATTCAAATAGAAGACAGTTATTTGAAATTATACAAATATTCTACAATATTACTGTTTTTACTGTATTTATGATTAAATAAATGCAGCCTTGGTGAACATAAGAGAGTTCATTAATAAAAAAATGAATTAAAAATATTACAGACACTAAACTTGGTGTATAGAATCAATTATAACTGTATTTGTGTAAAGTTATATGAATGTGTTGAAGTTAAATCATAAACATATATAATTATAAAAATATATACAATTAATTTCTTAGTTGTTTTAAGTGTATTTGTACCTGTTTCTTCTGATTTTCAGATGAAGAAAGGAAATAAGGATCCCAATCCTATCGTTCAAATCGCAGTGCAAGATGTAACTCGTGACAGCCGGGTAAGACGCACACTTTCTATCCGTATCCCACGTGACCCGCTCTTCTCGCTCACTTCTTAACCTTCCTCCAGATTTGCTGGAATACAGTGAACCCCCAGTGGGAGGACGCTTTCACTTTCTTCATCAGAGATCCCAGCAAACAGGACATTAACGTGCAGGTATCCTAACATCATCTGCCTGGTTTTGGAACCGTCTTCTGATCTGTTTGTAATCCAACAGCTCTCAATACTGGTGTAAACAGGGCTCAGATGCCAAGACTGCTAATGCATTCATGTTACTTAGTACTTCTTCCATCTCTTTCAGGTGAAGGATAACGACCGTGTTCAGGTTTTGGGAAGTCTGTCCATTCCTGTTTCCCGTCTTCTCTCTTGTCAAGATCTGAATTTGGATGAGTGGTTCAATCTGGATAATTCTGGTCCAAAAAGCCGCATCCACATCAACACAGTGCTCAGGGTAAATTCATCTGACACATGATGCGCAAGCTTGAGTACACAATATATTGCAACCTTAAAAACATACGCACTACTGGTTTTCTATTTGAATAATTTTAAGCATTATAAAAATTCACTTTTAATCAATTTAACACATCTTTGCTGAATAAAAGTATTTTTTTATTAAAAGAAAAACGGCTTAAGAAGTAGTGTATGATGTTGTACAGATTTCAAATCTATTATATTTGTAAAAAGCCTCTCATCCAGTGTTGATGTCATTTCCTGCAGGTGCTCTGGTTGGATGAAGTCGCTGCAGCTGCAGCTGCCTCTCTCCTCTCCAGTGACCCTTTTTCAAAGAGTTCTGCCTCACGTCCACAAAAGACGACGCCCCATTCCAGCTTCGCCTCTGAGGTGTGCAGACCTGATCCATTAGTCAGCACTATCAGTATCTCTGTGCTATTAATAAAGTATTGCATTAGCCATACGAGTACTGAAATCAGCATCCTTCAATGATCCAGTCGATCATAACAAACCCTTAAATCATCTGCTCTTTGTTCCTGTAGGGGATGCTGCGTGTCCACCTCGTGGAGGGTCAAAATCTGGTCGCGAAGGACAATCTGATGGGTGGGATGGTGAAGGGCAAGAGCGACCCGTACGTCAAGATCCAAGTCGGAGGTGAAACCTTTAAAAGTCAAGTGATCAAGGAGAACCTCAACCCCGTCTGGAACGAGATGTATGAGGTGGGACTGCTGGGAAATACATTTAGAAATCAACTCTAGACACTATGGCTTTGTCTGGCTTTTGCTATGCAGTTTTTAGTATGTACGTATATTTTATATTTTTTTTAGCTATACAGTCATTTGACATTAAAGATATGCTGTAAACAATCAAAGTCATTTTCATAAAAAAACTTCAATCACAAATATAAAATAACCATATTTATTTCCAAAATGATAACTGGATATGACATATTGAATTAAATGTGCATAAGATATTTAATATATTTATGTTGATTTGTTTTGAAAACGTAATATGGTCATGCAACGTAAATGTGTATTTTTGTATGTTGCATACTGTTCACAATGCAATTCAAGGGCTTCACAAGCGCAAAGAAGGGATTGACACAAAAACCAAGAATTAAAAATTATATTAAAATAGTTTAAAATAACAGTGTGTGTGTGTGTGTCTATATATATACAATATATATATATATATATATATATATATATATATATATATATATATATATATATATATATATATATATATACTGTTTACATGCTATTTAAATATAACTAAAACCTTTATTTAAAAATAAATAAATAGTCTGTATACAGTATACATAAATGTTCAAAACATTTATTTGTGGAACTTTTTTCCTTAATAAATAAAAATAATGCTATATATAATAATAATACTATATATATATATATAAATGTAAAAAAACATATAATGTAACAATTAATTGTTCATGTCTATAATTACATAGAGTATATATTTTGTTTATAAAAATATTAGTCTGCATATAAACTACATGCTATGCAAGTGTTTCTTTTTACTTATTTAAGCTGCAGAATCTTTACCAAATGATTGTTTGAAAGCAAAGCAAAGTCCTTTGAACTTCTTTATTTCCCATTGAAATTTTTAAGGTGGTTTTGACGCAGCTTCCTGGTCAGGAGTTGACCTTGGAAGTTTTTGACAGGGACATGGACATGAAAGATGACTTTATGGGCAGGTATGAGGGCTGCTGTCAATATAATCCATAAGAATTCTCAACATGGTTTTGATTTAGCATTATTTAGAGATGTATTGTTTTTCTTTTAGGCTGAAGATGAATCTGAGTGATATAATTAGCTCCGAATACATAAACGGGGTGAGTATTATGTGCATTTGTAGTAATATCTCTAATGATAAGCTGTATTAATATACTGATTCATATGCTTTTGTGTCAGTGGTTTACTCTGAACGATGTTAAGCGTGGCCGTGTTCATCTGGCTCTGGAGTGGCTGCCCACTGTAACACAACCAGAGAAGCTACAGCAGGTGAGCAGAACTGTCTCTGGTCCTCGTTCAGAGTCCGTCTGTGTTGACAATGCATTGATAACTGACTGAACTGATTTATTCTTCAGGTGTTGCAGTACCAGTCAAAGAGCTCGTACCTGAATAAGACAGTGCCGACGGCCGCTCTCCTGTTTGTGTATGTGGAGCGCGCACATGAGCTTCCTGTGAGTATGATATCTCTGTAACCTCTCAGTTGTTGAGAGCCCGTGGAGACTGGGATCTTCCTGTCTCTCGGATTTTTCTCCTCTTGTAATCTTCCAGTAATCTTGCATGGTTCTCCGCAATATATATATAACTGTGCTCAGATATGCCAAGAAACAGTGTGCAATCAGAAGAATGAGATCTCAGTATGAAGTCAAACATTTCTCAAATTATCTAACAGCTGCTATTTTTTTTAATTAAATTGATTAAAAGGGGCAGTAAAGACATACATAATGTTGCAAAAGATTTCTAATTCAAATAAATCCTGTTCCTTTGTACTTTATAGTAACCGAAGATTGCTGACTAAAATGTATCACAGATTCCACAAAAATATGGATATAGTTTTTAACATTGATAATAATAACAAATGTTTCTTAAGCGGTAAAATCAGTATGATTTCTAAAGGATCATGCGCCATCCAAGACTGGATCTTGCATTACAGGATTAAATTAGATTGTTTAAATATATTAAAATGCAAAACCGTTATTTTTAAAATGGTAATAATATGTCACAATAGTATTGCTTGTATTGTGTTTTTGTTAAAAAAATAATAATAATTCTGACTTTGTGAGCATAAAACACTTCCCAAAATCTAAAACAATTTGGACAAACCTCATACCATTGAACTGTAGTGTATTCCAACAACCGTCGGAGAAAAATCTGAAACAAAGTTGAACACTGAAATGAAACATGTCTGAAATGTGTCCGAGTTGTTCTCTTAAATCTTAATGTCTCTGTGTGTTTAGTTGAAGAAGAGTGGAAAGGATCCTAAAGTTGGTGCTGAGCTGATCTTGAGAGGAACTTCTCGTAGAACCACAGTAAGAAGCTGTTTTTGCTGTCGAATTGTGTGTGGATACAGTTGGCTTTCCTCTTCTTCACTGACACTGTGTGATGTAGGTCTCTGACCGCACCAGCTCTCCCCAGTGGGACGAAGCATTTCACTTCCTGGTTCGAGATCCATTGAATGAAGACCTTGTCGTGAAGGTAAGAGAATGCAAACAGCACTTTTCTGTTATACAACTGTAGTGTTTGGCTTGCAACGCACCTTAGAACCTGACCTTAACCTTTCTACCTCACTCTTTCTCTTCAGTTGTCCCACAACTGGGACTTCTCTCTGGGATCTGTGGTGATTCCCATCAAAGAGCTGCTCTCTGAACCAGATCTGATGCTGGACCAGTGGCTGGATCTGGATGGAGCGTCACCCCAGAGTCAGATTCTGCTCAGAGCTCAGCTGAAGGTAAAACACACACACAGACACAAAAAGTCTCTTCTGCTTACCATTTATCTGATCAAAAATACAGTAAAAATAGTAATATTGTGACATATTATTACAATTTAAAATAATGGTTTTCTATTTCAATATATTCTATAATGTAATTTATTTTTGTGATACAAAGCTTAATTTTCAGCTGCCATTATTCTAACTTATTACTATCCATTGTTTTTTTATGATGAATATGAAGTTCAAAAGAACAGCATTTATTTGAAATTGAACACTTTTAAAACATTATAAACTTCTTTACTCTCACTTTTGATCAATTTAATGCATGAATTCCTGAATAAAAGTATTAATTAAAAAAAAAAAAAAATGAAACCGAATTTTTTTATATTCCATCAACAGATATTCATTCTTGTTTTAAGCAGAAACTCATTTCATTTAGTTCACAGAAAACTTGTTTCTCAGAAAACAATGACCTTTTTTGCATCTTAAATAAATGTGTCTTGATTTAAGGATGTTTAGATATTTGTATTGGAATACAGTAATATAGAAGATATTCCGTTTTTGCAGTGCATGCAAGATTTAATTCCATGACTGTATGAATTTAAGCCTTAAATTGTAGAAGGGTGAATAAAGAAGACCTTTTTTAAAAATGGCAGAAACCCTTTAATCATAACCATTTTATTCAGTTTCACAAATAAACAAGACTTCTGTGTCATGTCGCTTCTCATGTAAAGGCATCTTGATTTAAGAATTATTCAAATTATTCATTAAAATTATTTTCTTTAATTGATCTTAAAAAAGTTTTTTTTATCAAAAAAAAAAAAAAGATCTAGCAACCTGTACATTCTGCAAAATATCCTTTAAAAATAAGTTTTCAAATAGAAGACAATACAGTTTGATCAGAAGTGCTTGAAGATGGTTTAAACTGTGCCTTTGAAGTATTTTGTACTTGATGTGTTGTGATCTTATGTTGTAGATTCTTTGCCCTAAAGAGACGGAGAGCTCTGAAGACCATGAGGAGCCAAAACATCCGAAAGCGTCCAGTTTTAAAAGAAAACCGGAGGAGGAATTAGTGCAGAAGTGAGAGGAGGAGAATTTCAAATCATAGAGTTCCTCAAACATTTCTTTATTAATCATATTTAATGAACAGTGCCTTAAACTGAAGTTCCTAATTAAAATAAATAGATCTGCAGAACTGACAACTGATATTTCATTTATAATTTCTCTTAAAAATGTATGTTGAAACCCATCAACTGTTAATAATAATAGTAAGAATTAGTAATAATTGTAAGTGTGTAACAAGTAACAAGCAAGTGTGGTTGTTCATTGGTTGTAGTTGAAATGAAGTGTATTTATGGATATTTATTGATTGATGTTAAAGAGGAACAATGTTTCCTGTTCATATCGTTGCATGTTATGTATCTTCTGTGGCCATATAAGAGTGAAAAGACAATAAACTTACTTTGATTTTGACTTTGAGGTGTGTGTCTGTTTTTTGGGGGGGGTTTAGGTCTAGTATTGAGGAGGTCCCACCATCTCCTGTAAGCAGGACCTCCTCTGTGTCAGTCCCAGAAGAAGAGGAAGTCCCTGAGGTCACGGAGGTCCCAGAAGTTTCCAGTTCAGATGACCTTCGACCCTTGCACACCAGCCCTGACCCCAGCTTTGGTGCCAAGGTGAGGAATGTTCAGATGGATGGTGGACTGTTTATATGGCTTATAAATGCAAATATAGCAACACAGTGGGGTGATTTGATGTTTTTAGGGTGTGCTCCGCCTCCACCTGCTGGAAGCTCAGGATCTGGTAGCGAAGGACAACATGATGGGAGGGATGGTGAAGGGGAAGAGCGACCCGTACGTCAAGATTCATATCGGAGACACAACCTTTAAGAGTCATGTGATCAAGGAGAACCTCAACCCCACCTGGAACGAGATGTATGAGGTGGGTTTAGGTCTTTAGAGGTTTAGTTGATGTTAAAAATGTTTTTTAAAAATAATATCATGTAATCAATGCTTTTTCCAGCTGGTTCTGACTTCCAGCTCGACCTCTGATGTCCTTGTGGAGGTTTTCGACAAGGATATGGACAAAGATGACTTTTTAGGGAGGTATGTGTGTCGATATTGCTAACTAAAACTATATAAAAAATCTTTGTTCATTGAAGTTAAGCTGAAATCAAATTTAAATATTAAACTAGAAATGTTGCCTTAATACATTTAGCCTAAAATAACTTAATAAAAACAAATGGAAATATGTATAAATATAAAAGCTAATTTGTTACCATTTATGACTACTGTGTTGTATGTCTGATGTAATGCTGGTCCATGTCATGTAATACATGTTTGCTTATGAATGTTGCTTGGCCACAGGGTGAAGATCAGCTTACAGGAGATCATTCAGTCTCAGCTGACTGACGAAGTGAGTGATTCATCACTAATATCTTTCCTCATTCTCTTCAAAGTTCTAATTTTGAGCAATTTAGACATATTGATTTTTTCTTTTTGCAAGTTTCATTGTGTTTTTCTTTCTTTGTGTCAGTGGTTTTCTCTGAGTGATGTCAAACACGGCCAGGTTCACATGATTCTGGAGTGGCTTCCCACAGTCACACAACCTGACAGACTACAACAGGTGTTATATTATATTATATTATATTATATTATATTATATTATATTATATTATATTATATTATATTATATTATATTATATTATATTATATTATATTATGCAGATTTATGAATGATTTATGTTTTTGAGTTTAAAAATGAGTTTGGTCTGTATGCAATCCATCTAGATGATCAGAGTAAAGTGTTTTATTTGGTGATTTAATTTAATGTCAGATCAGGTTACATGATTTTAAAACTTAATAATCAAAAATATTATTTGAATTCATTTTTTTATTTATTAGTATGTTTAATGTGAATGTATTTCACGCCGTTTATTTTGGTGTTAGAATCTCTTTTCTTTGTTTATTCACGTGCAGGCGCTGCAGTTACAGTCCGAGCATTCGTACCAGAACAAATCTGTGCCATCAGCAGCTCTGTTCTTCATTCTCTTGGAGAGAGCTCATGACCTGCCGGTGTGTCTCTTATACACATGAACCCACACAAATACAGTTATGCTATATTAGATGGAGCTGTCTTAATACTAGAGCTTGACTGATATATTGTTTTGCTGATATTATTGGCCGATATAAGCCTTTCGCCGATATATCGGTATAGGCGAATATACTGCCGATATAATTTTTTTTTTTTTACAGAACATATAATGCAGATAAAATTTTATTGAATTAAAGTTGAATACACTTCAACTTTACTGCTCAGTGCACTGATGTCAGACTCATTTTGGATAGTAAAGTGTATTGTTAAATTGTTAAATGCCCTGCCTCCATTAGATATCTCTGTCATGTTTGATCACCACATTTGAGTAATCATAGCAAGAAATTTTTATGTATATATATTCTGTTTATGTATATACTGCATTCTATATATAGAGTCAAATGTTTGGACAAACGAATGGGAACAGTGTCCAAACTTTTGACTGGTACTGTATATATTCAGTCCATAATATCGGTATTGGCCCAAAAAACCCAATATCGGTTGGACTCTACTTAATACTGTCATGTGTGCAGCTGAAGAAGAGTGGAAAGGAGCCTAAAGCTGCTGCAGAGCTGGTGTTGGGAGACATTTCCCATAAAACCAAGGTGGGAATTTGTGCCTTTTGTGAAGAATCAGTGTAGTGTCAATTTCTGACCCTTAATAAAAGCAACTTCTTTGATGTTCTTTTTAAAGGTGTGTGATCGCTCCACGTCTCCTGAGTGGAGTGAAGCTTTTCACTTCCTGCTTCATAACCCAAAAGAGGAGATTCTTATTATAAAGGTAAAATAGATGGAGTTTTGATATTTTGATATTTAGGTAGTCGACATGATATAATCAATGTTTTAAACATTATGAACACATAATGCATTAAAACCCCTTATATATGTCATAATAAAAGTTCCTAATGGATTTGATCTTAGGGTTAGGGTTAGGGTTATGTTCATCTTTTCTCTCCTTTCCTCACAGCTTTCAAGTGACTTTGAGCAGCCCTTAGGCTCAGTGGTTCTACCAATCAGAGAGCTGCTTTCAAAACCAGATCTACTGATGGACCAGTGGTTGAGTCTGGATGGAGCAGGTCCTGACACTCAGATTCTTCTAAGGGCACAGCTTAAGGTCCAACAATGATTCTTATTGCTTTCTCTAAACTGTAATAGGATTAACTTACTATTGGACATTTTTTTTAATTGTCCTTTCAGTTCTAAAAAACAGTACATATATATTGTATAAGGATCTCCCGTAATTAGTTTCATGTTGATTAGTTTTATGTTGGTGTGTCAAACTGAGACCAGCAGACATTTGTAAATATGTAAATTACACTTGTTTCATATCAGATTTTGGACTCAAGATTGGATACAAGTGTCCTTCATCGTAAAAAGCCTGTTGTTGAAAAAGAGCATTCAGTGGGTGAACAGCACAAAGAAAAAGCTCCAGTCGCTGTTGAACTCTCACAAGCTGCAGTCAGTAAAGTGTCCGAGAAGAAAACACCACCAACAAAAGGGTTCGATTGTTTTGTTATAATTACAGATTTATTAAAAATAATTTTGCTTTATTTTGAGAACTAAAGCAGACTGCTTGTGTTTGTGATGAACAGGGTGAGTGAACTGGCAGCCTCTACTTTACCACTTCCTGAAGAACATCAGAAACAAACAGACACCCATGATATAGATGACCATCACACGCCATCTGTACCCAAAACACAGCCTGCCCCTGAGGTTAGTTTGTGTGTACAGCATCATTTACTTAAAGATTTGATTTTAATTCATTAATAATTTATATATAATATATTATTTTTAATTAATGAAAAATTTATTATTATTTTAATCATAAAGGCATTGTTTCTATTTTAATTTATTTAATGATATTATAAATTATTTATTAAATTATGTTAAATCATTAAACTTATTAAATTATTAGCCTACATTTTATTTACTAAATTAATAAAAAAAAAAAAATCAAGTTTTTGGTCACACTTTATATTAGGTGGAAGAGCCCTGCAAGGGCCTTAAATTCAGATCCTAGTCCGGCCCGTGTCCAACAACTTATCAGAATTATCGGCCCTTTTCTTATAAAACAGCATAAAAGAATGTTTAAACATAGAGGGCCTTATTTTAACGATCTAAACGCAAAGTGTAAAGTGCATGGTACAGGTGCACTCAGGGCGTGTCCAAATCCACTTTTGCTATTTTAGCAACGGAAAAACGGTCCATGCGTCGGGGCGGATCACTATTTACATGGCGGAATTTGTTGGCGGAAAAGCTGAACACTTTTCAAGCGAAGAAACTGATTTGCTCGTGCGCAAAGTTAAAGTGCACGAGCAGATCATCTGCGGAACAAGCAGGAATCCACCAAAGCTCTGCGCGATGAGTCAGTTAATATATATGTGTGTGTAATTGTTTATTTAATTGTTTTAGGTTTAGTTAACTTTGTAGCTTACTTAACTTGTAGATAACTATAATAACTCTGATTATATCTTGTCATTTACAGGATCTCAGTAAAGTTCCTGATTTCACTCCCAGTGAAGGTGGATACATGAAACCAGTCAAAACCTTTGGATCAGCCCACGAAGAGCAAAAACCAGAAGAGCAGTGAGTTCAAGATTTGATATAACCCTGATTTAGCTTTCATTAACATCATAAGATATTATTATTACTCATAATAATGAAGGGCCATCATGTAAAGAATGATTTCTTCATGTTTAACAGGTCTCACAAGAAGGTTTCCCCCAGTGCTCCTGCAGAGGAGACAAAAGTCAGTAGTTCTACAGACGTTCGACCCCAACAGACCCGCCATGACCCCAGCTTTGGCACCAAGGTGAGTGGTACACTTCTGGATCATTTAGCTTCCTAGATCAGGATACCTTTTCTAAGGATGCTGGAACATGTCTTGCTTGGCAGGATGACTTCAGTATTCTTCTGATGTTATGATTATTTCATGTCTGTCCCACAGGGGGTGCTGCGTATCCATCTTTTGGAAGCTCAGGATCTGGTAGCGAAGGACAACATGATGGGAGGGATGGTGAAGGGGAAGAGCGACCCGTACGTCAAGATTCATATCGGAGACACAACCTTTAAGAGTCATGTGATCAAGGAGAACCTCAACCCCACCTGGAACGAGATGTATGAGGTGGGTTTAGGTCTTTAGAGGTTTAGTTGATGTTAAAATGTTTTTAAGAATAATATCATGTAATCAATGCTTTTTCCAGCTGGTTCTGACCTCCAGCTCGACCTCTGATGTCCTTGTGGAGGTTTTCGACAAGGATATGGACAAAGATGACTTTTTAGGGAGGTATGTGTGTCGATATTGCTAACTAAAACTATATAAAAATCTTTGTGTTCATTGAAGTTAAGCTGAAATCAAATTTAAATATTAAACTAGAAATGTTGCCTTAATACATTTAGCCTAAAATAACTTAATAAAAACAAACTGAAATATGTATAAATATAAAAGCTAATTTATCAGCATTTATGATTACTGTGTTGTATGTCTGATGTAATGCTGGTCCATGTCATGTAATACATGTTTGCATATGAATGTTGCTTGGCCACAGGGTGAAGATCAGCTTACAGGAGATCATTCAGTCTCAGCTGACTGACGAAGTGAGTGATTCATCACTAACATCTTTCCTCATTCTCTTCAAAGTTCTCATTTTGAGCAATTAAGACATATTGATTTTTTCATTTTGCAAGTTTCATTGTGTTTTCTTTCTTTGTGTCAGTGGTTTTCTCTGAGTGATGTCAAACACGGCCAGGTTCACATGATTCTGGAGTGGCTTCCCACAGTCACACAACCTGACAGACTACAACAGGTGTTATATTATATTATATTATATTATATTATATTATATTATATTATATTATATTATATTATATTATATTATATTATATTATATTATATTATATTATATTATATTATATTATGCAGATTTATGAATGATTTATGTTTTTGAGTTTTAAAATGAGTTTGGTCAGTATGCAATCCATCTAGATGATCAGAGTAAAGTGTTTTATTTGGTGATTTAATTTAATGTCAGATCAGGATACATAGTTAGATTTTGATGTCATGATTTTAAAACTTAATAATCAAAAATATTATTTGAATTCATTTTTTTATTTATTAGTATGTTTAATGTGAATGTATTTTACGCTGTTTATTTTGGTGTTAGAATCTCTTTTCTTTGTTTATTCACGTGCAGGTGCTGCAGTTACAGTCTGAGCATTCGTACCAGAACAAATCTGTGCCATCAGCAGCTCTGTTCTTCATTCTCTTGGAGAGAGCTCATGACCTGCCGGTGTGTCTCTTATACACATGAACCCACACAAATACAGTTATGCTATATTAGATGGAGCTGTCTTAATACTAGAGCTTGACTGATATATTGTTTTGCTGATATTATCGGCCGATATAAGCCTGTCGCCGATATATCGGTTCAGCGAATATACTGCCGATATGATTTTTTTAAAGAACATATAATGCAGATATAATTGAATTGAATTAAAGTTGAATAAACTTCAACTTTACTGCTCAGTGCACTGATGTCAAACTCATTTTGGATAGTAAAGTGTATTGTTAAATTGTTAAATGCCCTGCCTCCATTAGATATCTGTGTCACATTTGATCACCACATTTGAGTAATCATAGCAAGAAATTTTTATGTATATATATTCTGTTTATGTATATACTGCATTCTATATATAGAGTCAAATGTTTGGACAAATGAATGGGAACAGTGTCCAAACTTTTGACTGGTACTGTACTATATTTAATCCATAATGTCGGTATTGGCCCAAAAAACCCAATATTGGTTGGGCTCTACTTAATACTGTCATGTGTGCAGCTGAAGAAGAGTGGAAAGGAGCCTAAAGCTGCTGCAGAGCTGCTGTTGGGAGACATTTCCCATAAAACCAAGGTGGGAATTTGTGCCTTTTGTGAAGAATCAGTGTAGTGTCAGTTTCTGACCCTTAATAAAAGCAACTTCTTTGCTGTTCTTTTTAAAGGTGTGTGATCGCTCCACGTCTCCTGAGTGGAGTGAAGCTTTTCACTTCCTGCTACATAACCCAAAAGAGGGGATTCTTATTATAAAGGTAAAATAGATGGAGTTTTGATATTTACATATTTAGGAAGTCGACATGATATAATCAATGTTTTAAACATAATGGACACATTATGCATCAAAACTCCTTATATATGTCATAATAAATATTCCTAATGTATTTGATCTTTGTTCTTCTTTTCTCTCCTTTCCTCGTAGCTTTCAAGTGACTTTGAGCAGCCCTTAGGCTCAGTGGTTCTACCAATCAGAGAGCTGCTTTCAAAACCAGATCTACTGATGGACCAGTGGTTGAGTCTGGATGGAGCAGGTCCTGACACTCAGATTCTTCTAAGGGCACAGCTTAAGGTCCAACAATGATTCTTATTGCTTTCTCTAAACAGTAATAGGATTAACTTACTAATGGACTTTTTCAAATTGTCATTTCAGTTATAAAAAAATATATATATATATTGTGTATGTATCTCTTGCAATTATGTATCTCTTGCATCTTGATTAGATTCATGTTTGTGTGTCAAACTGAGACCAGCAGACATTTGTAAATATGTAAATTACACTTGTTTCATATCAGATTTTGGACTCAAGATTGGATACAAGTGTCCTTCATCGTAAAAAGCCTGTTGTTGAAGAAGAGCATTCAGTGGGTGAACAGCACAAAGAAAAAGCTCCAGTCGCTGTTGAACTCTCACAAGCTGCAGTCAGTAAAGTGTCCGAGAAGAAAACACCACCAACAAAAGGGTTCGATTGTTTTGTTATAATTACAGATTTATTAAAAGTAATGTAGCTTTATTTTGAGAACTAAAGCAGACTGCTTGTGTTTGTGATGAACAGGGTGAGCGAACTGGCAGCCTCTACTTTACCACTTCCTGAAGAACATCAGAAACAAACAGACACCCATGATATAGATGACCATCACACGCCATCTGTACCCAAAACACAGCCTGCCCCTGAGGTTAGTTTGTGTGTACATCATCATTTACTTAAAGATTTGATTTTAATTCATTAATAATTTATATATAATATATTATTTTTAATTAATGAAAAATGTATTATTATTTTAATCATAAAGTCATTGTTTCTATTTTAATTTATTTAATGATATCATAAATTATTTATTAAATTATGTTAAATCATTAAACTTATTAAATTATTAGCCTACATTTTATTTACTAAATTAATTTAAAGAAAAAATCAAGTTTTTGGTCACACTTTATATTAGGTGGAAGAGCCCTGAAAGGGCCTTAAATTCAGATCCTAGTCCGGCCCGTGTCCAACAACTTATCAGAATTATCGGCCCTTTTCTTATAAAACAGCATAAAAGAATGTTTAAACATAGAGGGCCTTATTTTAACGATCTAAACGCAAAGTGTAAAGCGCATGGTACAGGTGCACTCAGGGCATGTCCAAATCCACTTTTGCTATTTTAGCAACGGAAAAACGGTCCATGCGTCGGGGCGGATCACTATTTACATGGCGGAATTTGTTGGCGGAAAAGCTGAACACTTTTCAAGCGAAGAAACTGATTTGCTCGTGCGCAAAGTTAAAGTGCACGAGCAGATCATCTGCGGAACAAGCAGGAATCCACCAAAGCTCTGCGCGATGAGTCAGTTAATATATATGTGTGTGTAATTGTTTATTTAATTGTTTTAGTTGTAGTTAACTTTGTAGTTTAGTTAACTTGTAGATAACTATAATAACTCTGATTATATCTTGTCATTTACAGGATCTCAGTAAAGTTCCTGATTTCACTCCCAGTGAAGGTGGATACATGAAACCAGTCAAAACCTTTGGATCAGCCCACGAAGAGCAAAAACCAGAAGAGCAGTGAGTTCAAGATTTGATATAACCCTGATTTAGCTTTCATTAACATCATAAGATATTATTATTACTCATAATAATGAAGGGCCATCATGTAAAGAATGATTTCTTCATGTTTAACAGGTCTCACAAGAAGGTTTCCCCCAGTGCTCCTGCAGAGGAGACAAAAGTCAGTAGTTCTACAGACGTTCGACCCCAACAGACCCGCCATGACCCCAGCTTTGGCACCAAGGTGAGTGGTACACTTCTGGCTCATTTAGCTTCCTAGATCAGGATACCTTTTCTAAGGATGCTGGAACATGTCCTGCTTGGCAGGATGACTTCAGTATTCTTCTGATGTTATGATTGTTTCATGTCTGTCCCACAGGGGGTGCTGCGTATCCATCTTTTGGAAGCTCAGGATCTGGTAGCGAAGGACAACATGATGGGAGGGATGGTGAAGGGGAAGAGCGACCCGTACGTCAAGATTCATATCGGAGACACAACCTTTAAGAGTCATGTGATCAAGGAGAACCTCAACCCCACCTGGAACGAGATGTATGAGGTGGGTTTAGGTCTTTAGAGGTTTAGTTGATGTTAAAAATGTTTTTTAAAAATAATATCATGTAATCAATGCTTTTTCCAGCTGGTTCTGACCTCCAGCTCGACCTCTGATGTCCTTGTGGAGGTTTTCGACAAGGATATGGACAAAGATGACTTTTTAGGGAGGTATGTGTGTCGATATTGCTAACTAAAACTATATAAAAAATCTTTTCTGTTCATTGAAGTTAAGCTGAAATCAAATTTAAATATTAAACTAGAAATGTTGCCTTAATACATTTAGCCTAAAATAACTTAAAAAAAACAAACGGAAATATGTATAAATATAAAAGCTAATTTGTTACCATTTATGACTACTGTGTTGTATGTCTGATGTAATGCTGGTCCATGTCATGTAACACATGTTTGCATATGAATGTTGCTTGGCCACAGGGTGAAGATCAGCTTACAGGAGATCATTCAGTCTCAGCTGACTGACGAAGTGAGTGATTCATCACTAATATCTTTCCTCATTCTCTTCAAAGTTCTAATTTTGAGCAATTTAGACATATTGATTTTTTCTTTTTGCAAGTTTCATTGTGTTTTTCTTTCTTTGTGTCAGTGGTTTTCTCTGAGTGATGTCAAACACGGCCAGGTTCACATGATTCTGGAGTGGCTTCCCACAGTCACACAACCTGACAGACTACAACAGGTGTTATATTATATTATATTATATTATATTATATTATATTATATTATATTATATTATATTATATTATATTATATTATATTATATTATATTATATTATATTATATTATATTATGAATGATTTATGTTTTTGAGTTTAAAAATGAGTTTGGTCTGTATGCAATCCATCTAGATGATCAGAGTAAAGTGTTTTATTTGGTGATTTAATTTAATGTCAGATCAGGATACATAGTTAGATTTTGATGTCATGATTTTAAACTTAATAATCAAAAATATTATTTAAAATTCTTTTTTTTTTTTATTAGTATGTTTAATGTGAATGTATTTTATGCCGTTTATTTTGGTGTTAGAATCTCTTTTCTTTGTTTATTCACGTGCAGGTGCTGCAGTTACAGTCCGAGCATTCGTACCAGAACAAATCTGTGCCATCAGCAGCTCTGTTCTTCATTCTCTTGGAGAGAGCTCATGACCTGCCGGTGTGTCTCTTATACACATGAACCCACACAAATACAGTTATGTTATATTAGATGGAGCTGTCTTAATACTAGAGCTTGACTGATATATTGTTTTGCTGATATTATCGGCCGATATAAGCCTTTCGCCGATATATCGGTTCAGCGAATATACTGCCGATAATTGTTTTTTTTAAAGAACATATAATGCAGATATAATTGAATTGAATTAAAGTTGAATAAACTTTAACTTTACTGCTCAGTGCACTGATGTCAAACTCATTTTGGATAGTAAAGTGTATTGTTAAATTGTTAAATTAGATATTAATTAGATATCTCCATTAGATATCTCTGTCACGTCTCTGTTTGATCACCACATTTGAGTAATCATAGCAAGAAATTTTTATGTATATATATTCTGTTTATGTATATACAGTATTCTATATATAGAGTCAAATGTTTGGACAAACGAATGGGAACAGTGTCCCAATTTTTTTATATTTAATCCATAATATCGGTATTGGCCCCAAAAAACCAATATCGGTTGGACTCTACTTAATACTGTCATGTGTGCAGCTGAAGAAGAGTGGAAAGGAGCCTAAAGCTGCTGCAGAGCTGCTGTTGGGTGACATTTCCCATAAAAGCAAGGTGGGAATTTGTGCCTTTTGTGAAGAATCAGTGTAGAGTCAGTTTCTGACCCTTAATAAAAGCAACTTCTTTGCTGTTCTTTTTAAAGGTGTGTGAGCGCTCCACGTCTCCTGAGTGGAGTGAAGCTTTTCACTTCCTGCTTCATAACCCAGAAGAGGAGATTCTTATTATAAAGGTAAAATAGATGGAGTTTTGATATTTAGATATTTAGGTAGTCGACATGATATAATCAATGTTTTAAACATTATGGACACATAATCTTTTCTCTCCTTTCCTCGCAGCTTTCAAGTGACTTTGAGCAGCCCTTAGGCTCAGTGGTTCTACCAATCAGAGAGCTGCTTTCAAAGCCAGATCTACTGATGGACCAGTGGTTGAGTCTGGATGGAGCAGGTCCTGACACTCAGATTCTTCTGAGGGCACAGCTTAAGGTCCAACAATGATTCTTATTGCTTTCTCTAAACAGTAATAGGATTAACTTACTAATGGACTTTTTCAAATTTTCATTTCAGTTATAAAAAAATATATATATATATTGTGTATGTATCTCTTGCAATTATGTATCTCTTGCATCTTGATTAGATTCATGTTGGTGTGTCAAACTGAGACCAGCAGACATTTGTAAATATATAAATTACACTTGTTTCATATCAGATTTTGGACTCAAGATTGGATACAAGTGTCCTTCATCGTAAAAAGCCTGTTGTTGAAGAAGAGCATTCAGTGGGTGAACAGCACAAAGAAAAAGCTCCAGTCGCTGTTGAACTCTCACAAGCTGCAGTCAGTAAAGTGTCCGAGAAGAAAACACCACCAACAAAAGGGTTCGATTGTTTTTTTATAATTACAGATTCATTAAAAGTAATTTTGCCTTGTTTTGAGAACTAAACCAGACTGCTTGTGTTTGTGATGAACAGGGTGAGTGAACTGGCAGCCTCTACTTTACCACTTCCTGAAGAACATCAGAAACAAACAGACACCCATGATATAGATGACCATCACACGCCATCTGTACCCAAAACACAGCCTGCCCCTGAGGTTAGTTTGTGTGTACAGCATCATTTACTTAAAGATTTGATTTTAATTCATTATTCATTTATTAAATATAATATTTTATTTTAAATTAATTAAAATCTATAATTATTTTAATCATAATGTCATTATTTCTATTTTAATTAATTTAATATTTTTTTAATTAAATTATAAATTATTAAACTTATTAAATTATTACATTTTATTTATTACATTAATTTAATTATTTTAATTTATTTAATTCAAAATGTTGGTCTTTATACCAACTTTATACACTTTATATTAGGTTGCATTAACTACTATGTATTTATATTTAAATTAATCATTTAATACGATGCACTTATTGCGTACATATATATTTTTTTATTATTAGTATTATTTAGTATTATTTTTAAATACTTGCATGTTTTTTATTTAAATTATTAAATATGGCACAATAAACATTATTGTTTTGTTGAAAATTAATGGTGGTCATATTTTTTATTTTATTTTCTATGGATTTTACTTGTGTTCATTTAGTTTAATTGAAGCACTATTATAGTTTTTAATGACTAATTTTAATTATTGTACATTTTAGTTTTTATTTGAGTAAATACAATAATAACGTTTTTAAAATATTTGATTTTGAGTAAACAAAATAATTTTTATTGTTTATTTAATTGTTTTAGTTGTAGTTAACTTTGTAGTTTAGTTAACTTGTAGATAACTATAATAACTCTGATTATATCTTGTCATTTACAGGATCTCAGTAAAGTTCCTGATTTCACTCCCAGTGAAGGTGGATACATGAAACCAGTCAAAACCTTTGGATCAGCCCACGAAGAGCAAAAACCAGAAGAGCAGTGAGTTCAAGATTTGATATAACCCTGATTTAGCTTTCATTAACATCATAAGATATTATTATTACTTATAATAATGAAGGGCCATCATGTAAAGAATGATTTCTTCATGTTTAACAGGTCTCACAAGAAGGTTTCCCCCAGTGCTCCTGCAGAGGAGACAAAAGTCAGTAGTTCTACAGACGTTCGACCCCAACAGACCCGCCATGACCCCAGCTTTGGCACCAAGGTGAGTGGTACACTTCTGGCTCATTTAGCTTCCTAGATCAGGATACCATTTCTAAGGATGCTGGAACATGTCCTGCTTGGCAGGATGACTTCAGTATTCTTCTGATGTTATGATTGTTCCATGTCTGTCCCACAGGGGGTGCTGCGTATCCATCTTTTGGAAGCTCAGGATCTGGTAGCGAAGGACAACATGATGGGAGGGATGGTGAAGGGGAAGAGCGACCCGTACGTCAAGATTCATATCGGAGACACAACCTTTAAGAGTCATGTGATCAAGGAGAACCTCAACCCCACCTGGAACGAGATGTATGAGGTGGGAAGGCTTGGAAATGTAGTTCGGACAAAACAAGGTTTCGCAGAAATGTCTGTAATGGCTATGATTTTTTACTAGATGATTGTGAGTCCTGATCATAATCTAGACGTGAAGTTTGAGGTCTATGATAAGGATTTTGAATCCGATGATTTCCTTGGAAGGTTAGTACATTTACAACTACCTTTACTCATTATAGCACCAAAACCAGATTTCTTGCTTTATTACTTAATTTTGGGGGACAACTAGACACATTTGCCATCCATTTCATATATATCATGGTAGTAAAAAAAGCCAAACAATTTTTGCTGTTGATTTTGGTATGAAATATGCACCAGATAAATCTTCATGAAATTTACATTTAAAAAAAAAACACTTTATTTCAGATGCTATATTCATAAAATAAATGACGTTTCACTTTGTCTTCATGTGTTCAGGTTCAAGCTCAAACTCGGACATATCATCAGTTCTCAGTACAATGATGAAGTGAGTATTAAGATACTCTAGAGGCTCTGGTTTGTAAGATCATAACACAATCAGCACATGAACCTGTCCCCGCTGCCTTTTCTTTTCCAGTGGTTTACTCTGAATGATATAAAACACGGTCGAGTCCATTTGGTCCTGGAATGGCTTCCCACCTCAACACAGCGGGATAGATTGGATCAAGTCAGTTTGTCATGAAAGCACACAGAGTCTGTTGGTTGTTATATACAGTATATATATAGAAAATTGACATAATATTACTATTTTTTTACTAGGTAATGAAGATGCAAAGCTCTCAGACCTACGAGAACAAGTCTGTGCCGTCAGCAGCGCTGTTGTTTATTCACTTAGAAAGAGCTCATGATCTTCCTGTGAGTCTGTGTACTTCTGCACACGAGCAGTATCCTATCATTTATAGAGACTGCATTGGAAAAAATCTATTTCTAGTCAATGCTAAATAAAGTAGAATATGTTTGAATTTGTTTCCATGTTTCAATATTTTAAGCTATTTAAAAAATGTATTTGTGTATGTATAATAATTTATATGTATATATAATATATAACATAAAATTACATATATTTTATATTATACATACTTTTATATATTTGTATTAATTATGTATATCACTATATGTATATTTATTATACTTTATTAAGTATTTCACCGACTATAAATGATCTTTATTAATTAAATATTTTGGAATTTGTTTTTTTATATAATTTGTTTTTTTTATTTATATATATATATATATATATATATATGTATATATAATTATAAGGTGTCATTAATTCTTGATGTTTAAATGTCTAGATGAAGAAAAGTGGAAAGGAACCCAAAGCTGCTGCTGAACTTGTTCTTGGAGGAGCCTCCTATAAAACCAAGGCAGGAGACTTTTAGCTATAGTAGTAATCATGCAGTCTTATCAAAAGTTAGGTTATGTATAATTTATTTGTAATATTTTAATATATTTAAAGGATTTTTTTCTGTGCTCTGGCATTTAAAGGTGTGTGATCGCTCCTCTTCTCCTTGCTGGAATGAAGCATTTGACTTTCTGGTTTATGACCCCAAAAAAGACATACTTGTCATTAAGGTGAGGATATTTTAGTCTGAAATGCAGTTAATACTATTCTGTGAAGATTGCATGCATTAAATTATGCACTGAATAATAATCAACTAATATTCAGCAGCTGCAGTATATGATTGTATATATTTAAACTTGTCATTACTGTATACACCTTAGTGTCCTTCATGTTAAGTACACACTTCACTCTCGTTCAGTCTCTCATTTGATTTACTCTCATTCTGAGCAGCTCTCAAGCGCCTGGGACCAACCCATGGGCAGTTTGGTTCTTCCAATCAGAGAGCTGCTTTCAAAACCAGATCTACTGATGGACCAATGGCTCGATCTGGATGGAGCTTCACCAAAGAGCCAGATCCTACTCAGGGCACAGCTGAAGGTTAGACAGCTTGAGCTATCTACACTCATTTTGATTGGTTTGTTTAGTCACTCAGCCAAGAAATAGTATCACAATGCTGTAGATATAATCAACATTTTTTCTTTTATCCAGATCTTGGATTCAAAAATGGCTGCTTTAGTGGCCATGGGTTCAGGTCCAGTGTTGAGTAATAAACAGGCGGCCAAAACAGGTCAGATCAAAATCTCCCTCTCCTTCCAGAAGAAGCTGACAGTGATCATCCATGCATGCAGGTCTGGTGTGATTAGAAACCCTTTTGACTCATTGAAGTTTAGAAGTCTTCTCTGTAAGTCTGAAGTTTGTGTTTTTGTGTTTCAGGGCTCTGGTTACATCATCTAAGGACAGCTTAGACACCTACGTCTCCCTCATTCTGCTGCCGGATAAAAGCAAGGCCACCAAAAGAAAGACGGCTGTGAAGAAGAAAAATCTGAACCCTGAGTTCAATGAAAGGTTTGTGTGTGCGTGTGTGTGTCACTCATGAATAAGAGAGATTTAAGTGGGTTGTGATCAAGTTCTGTGAACTATGTACTATGGTAATACCTTACTTTTGTTTTGGAGCAATACATTGGAGATTTTCTTTATCATAAACTAAATGTTTGCATTTAAGCATCTTTTGCCCTCGGTGCATTGCGCAGAGTTTTTCAGGGAGGTTTCTTGAAGCGTCTTGGAGACGTTGCCGCAGTTCTTCTGGTTTTAGTCTGCTGTTGTCTGACTCCTTGTGCAAACCAAATCTTCATCTTCAAACAGTGCACTGTTAAATCTCTTTTGATCTTTATGTTCTGAAATGTGTGAAGTGGTTTCAGATGAGTTTTTATCAGACCCTGACCCAGTGAGTGTGTCATAATCTACAATGTTGTTCTGTAGGTTTGAGTTTGATATGAGTGTGGAGGACGCCCAGAGACGAGAGCTCAGCGTTTGTGTGAAGAACGCATCCTCGTCCTTCATGAGTCGAGACAAAGACGTGATCGGCCAGGTCAGTCTGCCTGGGCTCACTTCAGCTCTACAGGAATATACTGTACTGCAAAAAAACTCAAATCTATGTGCACAAAATTGTGACTTGTTTTGAGAGAATTTATCTTGAATTATAAGTTACTTTTATGTTTTGTAGTAAATGTTATAAATATTTTACTGTTTATAATTTTATAATATGATTATTTGGATTTTACAGTTATTTATATTACTAATATTTAATTTAAATATCACACTTAAATGTCATTTTACAGATGTTAGTGTTTCATTTCTTGTTGATTTATTCTTGTAGGTGCAGATAGACCTGGGACATGTTGATATAGTCTCTGGAGTCACAGAATGGTGAGTTTTTCTCCTTGTAATACACAAACATGCAAATATTTTCTCTGAGCAACAATTTCCAATGTAATTTTGTTCTGATTATCTGTTGAAAGACAATTTTTATTTTTGGATGAATTGTTCCTTAAATAGTTTTTCTTTCTCGGTCAGGTTTGATCTGAAAGAAGAGCAGAACTAGCAGCCAGCGTTTAACCTCTTCCTGAAGTTCTTCAGGTTAACTTTGCTGTCACGTATCGCTGCCAGTGCTTCCCTTCCACCTGTTTTTATAACTTCACAAACACACACATATTTCTTTCCTCCATCTTTTGATCAACAGATGGTTTTTGAGTGACAAGATTATATGATATGATTGAGCTAAGTGATTTGAACATATTACTGCATTGACAAATCAACTTTAGAGTATTACATCAGAACTGATATATCAATTTTTGATATCTGTATAATTCAGTATCAGACGACTGAATGTTAACCGTATGGACATTTACAGAGATGTTGAGCAGGTGTCTGGAAAGAGTCTCGTCTTCATGTGCAGATTGCAGGACGTTGCATTTGTTTAAGTTCAGAAGGAAAAGGATGTTTTTTAAAAAATGTAACCCAAAGAAATATTTCTTTTACTTTATTGAAAATGAAAGGATACATTACTAGGTCTAAATGTACAAATTTATGAAGTATTATAATTGACAGAAATTTGTGCACCAAAAATATAAAGTGGTGTTATTTAGACAGTCTACAAATGACCACCTAAAAACTATTTAAGATATTTAATGTGCCATGTATTGTGTTGCATTTGGATGAATAGCTGCTGTTAACAACATCCATGTGGCTTGTGCAACTTCTGTCGTCCATTGTGATGATAAATATCTAGAAACTCAATTTTTTTGGCTAGAAATATGACTTTAACATTTGCATGTTTGATTTTAGGCCTTAAAAAAAAGGGTTAGGGTTAGGGTTATTTTGTGGTCATTTTTATTTGCAGTCATTTATGTTACCATTTATGACAGTCTATATAGGGTTACCAAACTTGTAAAAACCTTGAAACAACAGAATTTAAATTAATTTCCAGGCTTAATCTACAATGTTAAAGTCTCAGTTATTTCTAAAGGGAGTATACATTTCTGGTTGAGACACTGAGTTTCAGAGTCATATTGAATCCAATGCACTGAGCTGCATTTAGAGCTCAGGCTCTACTTTTCTTTTTCTCTTTAGAGATTTTGTACTCCATGTGTGGTTGTATAAATCACTTCCTTCCAAGGATTGGTACCCAGGTTACAAATGAAACTCCAGAAATATCTAAAATGATTTGAATGATACTTCACTAATAGTTGGATACCGTGATAATGAACAACTGTAAAAGTTGTGGAAATTCATTAGTTAAAAGGGTGGGAACCTTATATAAGAGCTAGTACAAAAGCAAATGCTTTTGCTAAACTTTGTTTACATTTTCATGATTTTTCATGTTTATAATATACTTAATCTAGAACTACCATTCAAAGGTTTGAGGTCAGCAAGATGTTTTAAATACTTTTATTCAGCGAAGACAAATTTAATTGATCAAAGGTGACGTTTATAACTTTACCAAATATTTTTATTTCAAATAAATTCTGTTCTTTTGAACTTTCTTTTCATCTAAGAATCATAAAATAAACATTTTACTGTATTTTTGATTAAATAAATGCAATACTGGTAAGAATCAGAGACTTAAAATCAGACAAAAAAACCATAGTCCCCAAACATTTGAACGGTAGTGTAAAGTATTTTTTTCTTGTCATGTTTACTTTACTAGTTTGAGTTCATATTTTGCTGCAGTCCATTTGTTTTCTATCACTGTGTGCATGTTACTTATACTTTCACAAGTTTTATATTCTACATTATAACATGCTGTAATGTGTCAAGGTTTATGTGCAAACTGGTAAATACCAAAGAACCAAACCATGCTCAAGGCAACCATGTTCAGCTGAACTGCACTATTCATACTGCCACATGTATTATCTCATATCCACAACTGTCAATAAAACATTTATGGCATCAGAATGTTGTCATAAGGCTTTTATTAATATTCAAACTGCATAAGCAACATAAAAATCCCTAAAAAGGACCTTCTGTGGAAATGTATGATTTTTATTTACCAAACCAGTCTATGTTGATCATGCACAGCTTTATTGATGCTGCATTGTGTGAAACAAACTCTACATCTGCCACCATTTAATGGTCATGTGGTCTATTTGTGTGTGTGTGTGTGTGTGTGTGTAGTATGTGAAGTGATTTACAGATCAACTCAGCCCCTCAGAGATTTTGTCTTAGTATTTTACAAAAAAGTTCATGAATATACATGAATATTAGAATGACAACATGTTTTCTCATGGCATAAAGACAAAAGAGTGTTTCTCCCTGAAGGGAGACATAATCAGTCTTCAAACAGTCTAATAACGACTTCCAGGTCCATTTAGGCATCTTCCCACAAATACAGATTTCAGTTTTATGTGAGGCTGGAAAAAAAGAAATAGTGAAGTTTACTTACATTTGAAATGATAATCAGAAATTTTTTACTTGGATAAACTATATGTATTTCAGCAGACCATACCTGTCGATGAGCGAGTCTCTCATGGTAGTAGCGATGGCGCTGGGCTGTGTTTCACTCAATCTGAAGACGCTCTCGATGACGGACAGCTCAGTGCTCGTGGTGTCCAGCCCACAGAAGGCACACCAGTCGTTCACCACCATACCAGCAGCGATCACCTCACTCCCGCGGTTCACCGTCCCAGCCTGCAATCAGTGCAGTTATCAGTGAGCCAGCATCAGTGCAAAGAAATCAAGCAGTCCCTCAAGGGAAGGTTTCTAACAAAAAAAAACTACTTTTTTAAGTCTAGGGTTTAACGATATACGGAATAAGTTTGCCCCTATTAAATCATTTCACATACATATTTAGATAAATACTAAATAAGGCTGAATATGTAGGATTGGTAGAATCAACTATCACTGGCATTAAATTGACAAAGATTAACAAAAAACTAGTAGCTAACTATGGTACATGTTGATACAAATTTTCAAACACATCCTCTGTTGAATGTATTTAGCATCGACCCAGAGTACAAGAAATGATAACAGTGTTTCTCATCTTAGTAAACACCACTATTTATACTATTCAAAAGTTTTAACATTTTTAAAAGAAGTCTCTTAATCTCATCCTAGCAGCCTTTATTTGATTAAAATTATTATTTCTTTCAACAACAACAAAAATATTTTGAACTGTATGTATATATATTTTTTTTAAATATAATTGATCAGTAGAATTTCATCGAGTGCAGATATCAGAGAGCGGTCACTCACCACTAAAGGTACTTGCAGGAGTGATGAGAGTTCATCTTGATCTTCTATGGAGGTTTTGGGGTGGACGAGGCCTCCCTGGTTACTGAAGGCACAGTAACTACCCACAAGCACCTGCTCCGCAATCGTCTGTCTGAACACTTCCACCTTAAGCGTGTCTGCAAGAATCTCTTCTGTTTCCTGTGGACAATAATTCCCTGAATTTAATACAAAAAAACACAATAAACTTTCAACTTTCTATAGTTTCATGAATCTTAAGAGGCTTTTCAGAGAATTCTAAAACATCACTGGGAAATAATATAGAGCCATTAAGACCATTTAAGGTTCGGAGAAAGCGCTGATTTCAGAGCGTCTTCCATTAGGGATGTTCTTACTCGGTCAAGATCAGGATGAACTAGAGCAACGTAGTCGTTACAAGCGATGACGTTCCCCAGCGCAGAAAGACGCTCTTCTACTCTCTGAATGCGCACTGGATCTGGCAGGCAGTTCCTAATGTGCTGTAACTCTTGATCTGTCGTGTTGTTGGGCACCAAGAGACCGTGACGATTTCCTGCACAAGAGAATCCCGAGGCGGATATCATACATCACATATGAGGACACAGAAGTGTAACAAGAACTGATCTGATCTAGCTTCTTATTTTAAAAGGTTAATTTTATCACATTAAAGGTCTTGGTATATTATTTACTGAACCGTCTGTATTTTGATCAACATACAATAAATAAAAAAATTCTGTTAAGCAATCACAAATTTGCAAAATAAACTGGACTGGATACATTTTCTTACCCACACACATTCTGCCAATAATTCGGCATCCTGCTATAGAGGCATGTACAACAGGCATCGTTTCTGACAGTTCACCTTCAAAGACACTGTGAGGAAAAACAGACATTCATATTATATATACCGTATTTTTCGGAATATAAGTCGCACTGGACTTTAAGTTGCATTTATTTCGAACCGAGAGAAAACATTACCGTCTACCGGCTGTAGACGGTAATGTTTTCTCTTGGTTCATGTCAAATTAATTTTTAAAAATTAGTTGCACCTGACTATAAGTCGCAGGACCAGCCAAACTATGAAAAAAAGACTTATAATCAGTCTGGAAAATACGGTATACGCACACACGAGGGATTTGACGAGATCTCATGGCAAGAGATCCATGGTCTCGCGAGAACGTGACATTAACCTCTCTACAGCAGCGATCAAAAGGAAAGTATCTTAACACGTGTATGTATTGTAACGCAATATCCTCTGCCTGTTTAAAAAAAACAACATTTTTTTGTCATTGATTCGTTCATTTAAAAGATTCTAATTGAGAATCAGGTCTTTATGAATTGAGACACTGACTCCATTTAATTATTTTTTTTTCCAAATGTATATAAAAAAAAGACTTTAATCAAGGAACATTTTGTCAGAACCACTAGTAAATTATTGTTTTTAATTTTTTAGAATCATGATCTCCAACTTATAGGCATATAGCTCTAGTCTACATGCTGTTTATTGCTGCATATAATTCATAAAAATAGAAGTTTAAATTCATAAAGTACAAGTTGATTTCAAAATGCAGCTACATTTTTTGCATTTATGTTTTTCAGTTAAATAAAAGACATTTTTTCCTATACATTTCATCATGAGGATTTCTTCAAAACAGTCTAAACGTCTCGTCACAGGCCTATTATACAGACACACACACATCAATATTTTCAGTAATCTAATTTATGACTCACCTGTAAAAGTTTTCTGAACCCCCAATCGCAACCAAACAATATGTGTTTGTGAGCTTGGCAAAGCATCCAATTTCATTATTCTTTTCAAAAGATGCACGGACTGCCATTTTTCTGCTATTGAACTGATCAAATTTGCCTGAAACTGATAACGATAAGAAGAAGAAAAGAAATAGGGTAGATATAAAACAAACATTAGTAACAGAATATAGCGCATACATACGTCATATAATTATGATCGGGTATATTGTGAGTTCCTGCTCTAAAATTAGGTTTTGATCAAAACAGAAACATCAACATTCATATTTCAATAGAGAATTATTATAAAGGATAACAATAATTTCTAAACAGTGCTACTCTCGGATTAAATCTCATTTAATTCATTTGAGAGTCTATTATTTAAAAAATATGGGACTCTGTGGCACCATGATTAGATGAAATAATTCTCAACAAAACCTCAGGGTTAAACTCGTTCTCAGTAACTCTGATTTAAAAAGTAATGGTCCAGGTAACGTTAGCTAGCAGTCGGCTAAATGAAGTAATCTTAACGTCTTATTCATTAAACGCTATCAATTATCTGTCTTCTAATACCAACGCAGGTTAATAATGCATATTACACCCTAAATGTAATAAGTTTACTATAAAATACATAGCAATTAAACAGTAATCTCATATTTACCGATTGTCACTCTGTGTAGAAGCGTGGACAGCCGAGAAACACGTGTCACGTCACCTCTTCGACGTGCTGACGTCAACGCGTTACGGTACGTGATACGTTAGCCCATGTTGTCATCTCATGTTAAACACTACTGCCTTTGATTCAAGCAAAGTTTTCATCAGGCTTTTGTAACGTAAATTGATCAAGTTACCAGATCCTTATTCTTTGAACAATGAAGAATCCGTATTCTTGTTAATAAAGGCTTTTTGTTTTTAAAAATTTAAGTTAGACAGCATTTCTGTCCTTCTGTTATAGAGTATTTCTACAAATGATCTCAAAAACCTTTAAAAAATAAGCTAGATGTTATGTTTATTAATAAAAAATAATATAACTTAATGCAATATAAGAAATAATACAATTAAACAGCAAACAAAAATAATACACTCTAATAAAAGATTAACAATCACATAAAACTATTTTTATTTGCTTTTTTGACTAAAATTGTCAATTTTTAATGAACTAATATATACATTTTGGTATAATGTAGTCTGTGTACGTTTATTACGATAATTTTCTAATAACACTGTAACATAAGATCAAAAGAAAATACTTAAACCTTTCAGTGAGTCATTTTTCCTGCAATTTATTCATTTTAATAGCATAATAAAAATGAATTAGATAAATATATTTTCTGTTTTCTTTTTTAAAAAAAAGCACATTTACATTTCTATAATCTGTTGTTGTCTAAGTGGCTGAGACTGTCGAGCATATTCCCCACCCTATGGTTCCCACATGTTTTTGTCATCCGCTACAAACCTGGGTAGCAACAGGACACACCTCTCCTTACACTAAGGATTTGTGAGCCAATCAGGATTGAGCTTCGGCGTGACGTGGTTTTTGTTGACACATTTTTCGATTAGCTGGCCACCTGCGAAACGTCACTGCAGCAGCAGCGCGCACCCGTGACCCTCGACGTCCACCCCGCGTTTTCTGCCTGGAAACATCGCGAGCTAATCGGTGCTGTGAAAACGCAGGATTCCGGGGGCCGGAGTTAGCGTGGGGTAAAGTCTTGCCATGCCTCAGGCTCGTTAACGCACTATTGATCTGTTTTTGTCCTAGTCACGGTGTCCAACGCTCCCTTTACCGTGATTGCTTCTTATGTATGTTTCTACAGTGTCCTCAATACATTGATGTGCTGTCACGGTCCCAAACCGAATCATCTGCGAACTATTTTGTGTGAAAGTTGCAACATAAAGATCTAATAAATTCGGGAAGGTGTCCTGAGGCATGTACCATGGTTATACCATGTTTTTGAATCTATGTATTAAGTACCCTGGTACTTAACTATGTTAATTATTTAGTACCATGATACTTTTTTTGTAGAAGTTTGATACTGTACAGTGATAAGCAGTACTAGTTTATCCTGTCTGCAGTGAATTTGCAATTGATTATAATAATCTCTAAAATATGTGTGAATGAAAAACATAAGCAATTCTAAATCTATTGTTTTTCTTATTGTTAAAGAAATGGGGTCTGAACAGAGTTCGGCTGCTGATCAGCAGCAGAGGGATCCAGGCAATCTGCCATTACAAGATGAAGCATCTTCATCCAGTGTCCAAACTGATACCGGTCCTGAGCCCAGGGCCAGTCTGGATCCAGACACTGACCTGCCACAATGCCGAATGGGCACCAGAAAGGTAGACGACATGAGCTACATGATAGCCTGCACTAACTGGTGTTAAAAACCCGAGATGTAGCACTGTGAAAGAACTGATTAGACTGGACGTTTTGCCCACGAATGAGTGCCAAATTTAGTGTGGACAACATAAGACATGGATGCGCTGGGATTGAAATGCTGTTTAAATGGGTTTTATGCAAGTCATGCCATTAATAAGTTGTGCAGTATGTTTTAAGACATGGAGAATAAAGCTATGGGGCTCATTGTTTGTATTCACAAACACAATCAGCTGTGCACTTATGTACTGATTACATGATATCAAAAGCATGTATTATGTAGTTGTTATTAACCTGCACTAATGAAGGTATGTATGTATAAATATATCATTATATATAAAACATCCATCCAAAAAGCATCAAATGCTTGGCAATTTTGTCATTTTATTTTATTGACATTTCTTAGAACATGGTGATATTAGAGATACACAGTGTAAAACTGTAGACTGAAACCGAACTCAAATCGACTCATTGTTTATAGAATTAAAAACAGGATTTAAGAAATAAAACTTATTAGTAAATCACTCAGTTTAAGATCACTCTCATTCTTAATAATCAACATTATGCATGACAATGTGAAATCATAGGCTACCGTTAGAGCGAAAGAAAAATACAAAAGGTCTGAAAAGTTTCAGTAAATCTTTGTATTTACATGACCATTAAAACCTGGACGAGGCTGAGCAGACAGCGACATTAGACCTGTCAGAAAATATCAAAATTGCAAGGACAGAATCTGAATTTATTTAAACCGCAGAGTGAGACGTTCACTCTTTTAAATTCTTGTCAAAGGGAAAAAAGAACCAGTTATGTACAGGAATACAGTTGAAATTCCCCCACGGTCAGTCAAGAAAAAAATCATAATAAAAAAACAAAGCAAAAATCTTTAAAGCTATCTCAGATAAAATCTCCATTAAAATTAACCCGCTGTAATTAATTAAAAAGCATAAATACAGTTGGTTCCTTGACTTCCTCTGATATGTTTGTCCTATTGTTAGTCTCATAAAAGGACCATAAAAAACAAAAGGCAACAGCAGCTCGGGTTAAAAGTGACTGTTGTCCAAAGCCACGATCATACCCATTAAAAAGAGGCAAATTACCAGAGAATTCCTATTTATGTATCTCCCTGTACAGTTCTGTATTTATTTATTTCTTCTGTGCAACTAATGTGGTTATAGGCATGGCTTCACCTCGATTTCAAATTAAACTGTGTAGAATACCCATTAATGATAAATAAATAGCTTTTCATATGATAAGCCTCTATTGTTACAAACCTTTCACTTGACCCTACGACAAACATTTCTAAAGATATCCACCTTTGATAAATACACTTTAGTTCCGTTAAACATTTCATCTCAGACACCGCTGAATGTTCAGTGTGTTAATATATACACATAATGCTGGCTTTGCTTCAGAATTCCTCATGAAATGGCATGTTCTGCAACTTAAATGTCCTGTTATTTTTTTCACAAAGGAATATTTAAGTGATTAGTTAAGATTCAAAGAAAAGTCATGGTCACGTCATGCATTTTTAGTAATGCATGAAAGTATTAATGCCCTCAAAGAGGCATCTGAAACTGATATTCTAGAAATGGTCTCAACATACAAGGGTAAAGGTCATATCTGTAAATGTTGGTCATCCTAGATGCAATCCCCATAATGTTAATTTGCCAAACCAGGCAAATATATTGTACAGAAACCTATGGACGTAAACAATTTTGTGTTTGCATATAATTCGGGAGAAAGTTTATAGTCTGATTTTTATGCATTTTGAAACACCTTTATGTTAATGGCAGTATGACCATGCGTAAATACCCCTTGTGTTTATCCATTATTCTTCAAATAAATTGAACATTTTAACAAAAGAGTAACTTCTGTAGCATTGCCACATGTTTTCTTCCGTCACAAGCCATCCTCATATAGATAAAGAATATAATTTAACACTCTGAGCATTTGCTATATAAGATGTCAGGCATACATAATAAACACACAAAGCCTCTTAAGTATGGAACACACTATTGTGCCACATTGTCAAATTCAGTCCATGACTTATCGGACCAAGTGGTTTGCCGTCTTTTTGTACCATTAACAGCCCATCGGACAGATTCAGAGTTGAGGAAGACAATTGGTGATGCACAGTGTGTTCCATTAAAAATACTCCCACCCAGTACTTCCTGTACCCGAGACATTAGATAACTTCACAGCCACATTGCTTGTTATTGCAAGCAGGTGCTCTAGATTTGGAGCTGACTAATAAAAATGCTTATCTGAGAGACAATAACATCAAGTCTTTCCCAAGTGGGCACAAACATGTAAAATCTGCTCTAGTTTCATGCCACTTCTCTACCCACGACAAAGCTGCTCGCATATCAGATCCAAAAAAATTATATATGAGAAGGAGGGTAACAAAAATAAATGGTAACACCTTGTTTTCACTTATTAAAGGCATTGAATAATATATCAAGGTATGTATTCATGTAGCCACTGTTGAAATAACGATGAGGTGGAAATCAATGTAAATGAGCAGTGTTCAGTGTGCCATAGCAGACTTCAAGACAAGGCACAATGTCTTAAAGGGGCACAGTCACGTAACCCCTCCACAGTATTACTGCATTGAGCTAATCTGACCAAAACACCAGGCTAATTATACATTTTTACCACCATCTAATAAAACATTCTATAGTCAATGCAAAGCAATGTCAAAAAGCATTGTCACACCAAGCATCCTTTTAACCAAAGAGCAAAATGGTAATACTTCTGGGCATGAAGTGCCATGCAAATATGGATAATAATATCATTACATGGCACATATCAATGTACTATGACAAATAGATTTGATACTATCACTGTTTCATGTTACATCCCTAATTTTTTGTGATGGAGTTTCTTGCCACTAGTCCAAGGAAGCCTGGTTCTGGCTTAGATTAAAAAACGAAAAAAGTAATTTGGAGATTTAATTCAAAAATTACATTTTGAGAGATAAGGTCTGTGAAATATAAAGGTGCAATTGCAAAATATAAATTTGCAAATGTGAGTCCCAATTGTGAGCTATAAAATCACTTTGAAGCCAATTATGAAGCCACAAATTGGAAATACAAAGTTAAAAATACAGACACAAATGTGAGATTTAAGTCACAATTAACTTTTTTAAATTTATTTTTTACTCTGAGGCAAAACCAGCCTTCCATATAAGTCATTAAGAGATGCCGAAAAGTGTGTGGATGAATTGTTCAGTCTTGCATGTGAACAAATAATTGAGAGTTCAGGCTAAAATTATTCCACATATGCCAGTTTTTGCTATGTGCATTAAAGTACATAGTTGCATGATCGCACTAAAAGTTTGCTCTTTTTTTGTTATTCGAATCAGTGGTTATGTGATGGATTCCCTATAAAGAAGGCCCAAAAGCTTTAAGAAGACCACATAAACACACAAAGAGGGTACAATGTTACTTTGGAAGACAAAGATTTAGAGAGAAAACTCTCATGCCCACAAAACCTTCAACAGACTACTGAGGACTATTCAGAAAACATTCATGTTGGTTGAATGTATTAACAAAATTATTATCTCTTAAGTAGTCGATCCTTTGGGCAGATGTACATATGGCCACTACAGAAGTGACGTCAGGTCACAAACATGCCATTGAAGCCAGTCATTGTAAAAATATGGTGAAATTTGAATAGATGCACAAACCATTGGTGGAGACACATTTGAAGCATAAAAGTATATGCCAGGTAGTTTCTGTTGCCGATTCATGCTCCTTTGAACTGTGATTACAATATGTACACGATTCTCTGCGAAATAAATAAAAAATGGCTTTTTTTGTAGCTAAAAATGCTCATTCAACAGAGAAAAACTAAATGGATTTTATAACATGCAACTTAAATGTGTTAAGGCAAAAATATCAGTGAAACCCCAATGTTAAATGGTAAACTGTGTTAAGTGAAGCCTTATAGGGAGTCTCGCCAAAACTACCATCTTAATATTGTGATTAAGATGCTACAAATCTTTTCTAATCTACATATACGCCTGAAGCTTGTCCAAAAAGTTCCATTTGAAATTCCAAAAACATCAATTTCATCTCAGCTCCTTCCCATGTGCAGTGTATCAGATCAATTCCCACAACAGATGAGCACAAAGAGATGTGTTAATATGGTACAGTCAGACACACTTCACTGTTAAATAGCACAGTCGAACCAATAAAAGCACCCGACAGACATTTTTGAGCTAAGTGTTAGACAATCCACACCGAACACATGAAACTGAAGTCACTTCAATGTAAGACATACAGCATATTACGTTCATTTGAAGAGGATGGATGAACCGTTGAGATATCATCTTCGGTAGGCAACGGTAACAAAGCTATTTCATATTCAGATGTGTTCATTGTTCATGTTCCTGCCTGGCACCAGTGTTTCAAATATTACACTTGGTGAAAAGGTAAGGTCATAGCAGGAGTCGTGCAAAGATGGTTGGAAACATGACCTATTGAAAGCAAAATATAGAGATTGCAAGAAATCAGACCTATTTTGACACAAAATTACTCTCCTATAAAGACCTAATGCCATCAAAAAGAGATCCTCTTTTGTTGCCGACTGATAAAAACAGCAAAAGAAGAAAAGGAATAGAGTTCAGTAGCGAGTGGGAGTAGGTGTTAAGACTGCCCTAGTTATTATAAATCATTCTTCCTACTCTGTGGAAATGGGTAGGCAGGTGAGGAAAGGACACAAACAAACATTCAGATTGATGTTATGAAGCTAATTAGTTTGAAACTGCCTCCTAACCGCCAATAATAAGCATGTTGAAGTCTTCAAGGAGTGCCAGCGGTGAACCTTTTACCCAGTAAATGACAAAAGACTGCAAGAAATCCTTGGTATTCTTTTCTATGGCCTTTCTACCTACATAGTTTTCAAGTTATTTTTTGTCGTTTTGCTTGTTTCGTTTTGTAACACTTGAAATTCATGTACAAGTTTATGTTGACAACGAGACAAAGATTTGCTGGCATTTAGCAAATCTGCATTTCCTCTCTCTCTCCGGGATAAGAGAACGTGATGGTGGTCTCGGTCATATTGGAGTGATGGTTCCTCCACCGTTAAGACTTGACCTGGTTAGCATAAGGCCAGCACACAACTTTAAATGTTCAATAGCCAGAAGTTTTTTCCATTGGGCTTATGCTAAAAAATTGCAATTTGGATGGAAAGTTCTGTCTCAAGCCGAAAAGGAAGAGGATACTCCCTTTCCTCGTCTTTTGTTCCCGTTCTGGGACAAGGTTGTTCTGAAAACAGGCACTGTTCAAACCTCAGCATAGTAGCCCTCACTTATGTTCTCCAGCGTTTGGGGTCCATTGTGCCCCCAGTCCGTCATACCCACTCCTGCACGGGGTGTTTGTAATAGGTCACGTGCTGTTGGACATTTTTGTTCTTGAACTGGAAGATAGTATATACAAGGACCAAAATGCACAGTGAGAGGATGCATGGGATGACCACAGCGATTGCGTTTACAGTGCTGGGTACGTCATTAATGGCGACCATGATGTCAACGTCATCGTGAGGGAGGTGACGGTCCTTGTTCTTTTCTACTTCTGATTGATCGCAGCCCATCCAGTCTTTGAGGATTGATTTTGGGTAGCCTGGCTCCACCGTTAACTTCTGGTTATCGAACTTCCAGTAATCCTTTCCTTTGTAAAAGTAGGTATAAACTAGAAAAAAGCAGAGAAACAAGTAATCAGTACATTTCCATAACCAAAATTCCGCTATTGATCAACAAACAGATAATCCCGCCTCCAAACTCACACCATTGTTTGAGAGAATGCTGCTGGTGGAGATGCTCAAACAAAAAGAAATGTTTTGAAATGCCACAGACCCAGTGTTTGCTTATTTATAGTTAAATGATCTAGTAAATCCTTTTTATGTTTAAAAAATTACACTTCACTATCTGGAATCATTTGAGTTATGTATTAATTGGCATAATTTTATGACTGGAAATTTACTGAATGGAATGAGTTATGAGTGAAAAAGAAGTTAAATCATGCATGCACTTAATCACTGTAGCGCACTGCGCCACTATGTTAGCGTTTAGCTTAGCACCATTCATTTCTTAGGCTCCAAACAGGGACTCCTGAAAAGTGCTGCAAAGTGCTCTTCCACCATACATTATAGATATTATTTTTCACCATACTTGTTTAACTATTCATGTGACCATCTTTAAATAGGGAAAACATTGAAGTGTTTGGTGGCTTCTAAACTCATCCGTTTGGATCCTAAGTAATGAATGGTGCTAAGCTAAATGCTAACATAGTGGCACTGTGCGCTACAGTGATTAAGGAAACACTATACTGCAGCTGTTCCATAATTGCCACCTGCTGGCGAGTGAATTTGTGTTTTCATTCAGCCCAAGCTAAAGATGTAAACAAACAGATGTAAACATGAACCAATCATAGAAAGCCATTCAATATAGACCTTATGTAGCTTTGCCCCTTTTCAGCACTGTGCTCTTTGTCTTTTGCCTTTCATTTGTATTTCCACAGCGTGAAGGTAAGGTCGTCCAAATTTATAAATAAAGAACCGCTTGTTTCTTTAAATGTTCCCAGCCTACTGACATTTATGTCATCAAACATTACAATGCACATGATAACTTTTTTTTTTTAAGTCTACTGTAAGTAAACCCTCTTCACTTGCTAATTACTCTTTAACAGTAATAATATAGAGCTGCTGCAAAAGCAAAGGTTCAAATAAAATTTCTAAAGATGGCTGCGCAGTTGTTTCTCCAACACATAAGGTCAATAAGAAAATATTTGTCTTTTCATACAGTCAGAGATGCACAACCTCTTCAGAAAGCTCAATTCATATTCATGATCACAAAAATAGCTGTCCTTGCACTCAGTGACACAGTATTTCAGTTGTTCCAGTGTTATACAATTCCTCAGAGAGCTGTCAGTCTGATTGGCAATGGCACATAAACGGATGCATTCGAGGCACTCACAAACCGAATCTATACGAGCACAGACCCAGAACTAGACGTAAATACCATGAATAAGTTTTAGACAGCAACCCCTGAAAGTGTGATTGATGAAGTGCTCGTCCTTCCTCTGTTACTTTCCCTGCTCTTGCACTCTTGCTGAGCAAAGACGTGCCAAATCCCTCTTGCAAAATCTGAGTGACAGAAAAATCATGAGCTACAGGCAAACTAAACAGCCCATATAAACCCTCTTGGCTTCTTCATCTTGTGTCCCAGCCCTAGGCTCCATGTTTGAGACGGAGGTTATGACATGACTCACAGAAAAGATGATCGTTCCTACACTGGACATTACTCAAGAGAGGAGGAGAAATCTGCAATTCTATGCAGCAACAGCAAAAATACTTGACTCTAGAGTATGAAACTTGAGGATTTACCATTCGACCTGACTGACACTAGCATCAACATCAGCCTCAGCACAAGTGAGAATAACTGTTCCTCGCTCATCATCCATAGTCAGGAGCCCGTTTCGGTTTCTGTTGAGCTAAACTTTCATTTTGATTCTGATTATTTACAATTCCCCACTTTATTCACATTTTAGTTATATATTAATATTTTGTTTGCAATACAACATAAACCAACATGGATTATTAGAATGCTTTATCAAATATTTTATATAAAACAATTACATTACATTTTCATTCTTGTTATTTTTCATTTTTCATATTTTTTATTTTTGAAATAAATACTGAAATTGTTACAATTTATTACTGTATTGTTTTTATCAAATATTTTATACAAATAAAATGTCTTTACAAATATTTTATATATTTTTTTATTATTTTAAATATTTTAAATATAAGTATTTAAAATATTGTAGTTCATTACTATATTCCTGCAGCCAGTAAATAAAACATTTTAAATAAAATAAAATTCTCACTTGACAGATTTCTCCAGTATTTCATTTCTTTCTAGCATTTTCAAGTCTTTTCAGTTTTCTTTTTAGAGCAAATACATTGGCACTGGCAATACATGTCCAATGCTTTGAAAAGCTATTTATATCTAATATTGTTTTTTAGCTATATTGCCTAGTCATAGTATCACTTTAAAAAGTATTAAACCACATTCCCACTTTACATAGTACCTTCCAATGATTTCCAATCATTTTGACATTATGTTCCCTGCATTAAAACATTTAGGGTCATATGATCCATAACATTAGCTCTCTACCGTAAACATAACATCACATAATACAGTATCTTGTTACAATCAGCTGCCATTTTGCTATATTTGTAATCATGCATCGATTGTGACAGTGAATTTTAATACCCAAAAGTTGTGACTGTCTTTTTCTCCAGACCCTTTGCCAATCCAGACCTGCTATTAGATCACCACTGAGGATGAGTCAGAGCCAAAACAGTCACTGTGACAACACAACAATATTCCAGTCACTGCGCCAAACAAACACTAATCAATTACTCTACAAGACTGAGTGGAACACAAGACCTCAGCGCATTTACTTCTATTACCTACTCAATAAAACACACAAGTATGTTGCGATAGATGAACAGTGTCAAAATAGCAGCAGCAGATCATAAATGGAATAAATAGTTCAATGCATTTATAATAATCTGAATAAACCATTTCTTCCTCCAAGTAATTTCAATCATGCTTACCGTTCCCAAGCAACACTGCGTTAATATTAAATGTGCACTTGCAGGTGTGCATTTATTGGTATCAAACCGCTTCGAATGCAATTCATCCAATGACAACTATGCATTTTATAAAGCTTCGCTGATTATAATAGCAATTTGTTGCACTGCATTGCACGACAGATTAGATCATACTATTTCAGAATGAAGCCCAACGAACTTGAACTCTTCAAACCAGAGGGAAGCAGCCACCGATCACATGGCTGATTGCCACATGAAATATTGATCGGTTATTGGAACCTCGATGACTCACATCCTTCTCGACTGATGAAGGCTCCTTGTGGTGCATCAGGGATGCCCTTCCAGACACTGATGGGTTTGGGATAGCCTGGGTCAGCCGTACGCTTCTCCTCATTGTAGCGCCAGTACTGGTCACCCTTGAAGAAGTAAGTTTTGCCCACAGGTTCCCAGCGTAAGGCTGTGTCGATGCCATCACGGGGCAGACAGTTGCCCAGCTCTACCAGGCTGTGAGGATACCCGGGCTCTGCTGTAACCTCCTTGAAGACCCAGTATTTATCCCCTAGAATCAAAACAGCAGTAGATAAGGTCCAAATTAAATGGGTTATATTTAATTATATTATCGCATAATGAAACAATGTGCCAAGTTGTGCCACATATTTGTATATATATATATATATATATATATATATATATATATATATATATATGGAATCTTATTTACATAGATTTACATTTACATAAAAAAATGCAACATTTTGTATACCAATTCAGTGTTTTTCCTAGCAATTCTGAGTTTATATCTAACAATTCTGACTTTTTCTCGCAATTCTAAACTTATCTGTCTTTCTTCTCCTTTAAGAAAGTCTGCATTGAGAGATAGAAACTCAGCATTGCAAGATTTAAAAATATATAAAATATTTGTAAAATGTAAGAACTGTGAGAATGTGACAAGTTTGTTTCCTCCAAGGAGTAAAAAAAAAACATAAAAATAAAATATGGTGATTCCATTTTTTACAATAATAAGATATCAAGTTTTCTTTTGACATGTAAACTCAGTATTGCAAAATATACACTTTACTATACATTTGTGTTCACAATTCTGACTACATCTCGCAGTTCTATGATTCAATTCTTTATATTTATGTATATATAGTTTTATACATACATATTATTCCATGGGGGAACTAGGTTTCCATAGATACATGTCCAGTTATACCAGTTATATTTCATCTTCTCCTTAAATGGATCATCATTTGATGAATTGTTTCTATTATGATTACTATAAAACATGTCTTTTAAGTATTAAAATTTTATTCAGATTTTTTTCATTGCATGCAACATTAATTGTGATTGTGCACTGAATTTTGTGAATAAAACGCAGGCTAATCTTATTTTAGATGTGTTTTTTCAGCACAAAGAGCACTTGGGTAAACCGCATTGTGTGTAGTTAGTGAATAATGCCAGCATGACTCCAGTTCATCGCCCCTTTATCTATTAATACCGATGTGCATTCTCTGAGATAACCATAGGGCATCCAGCGAGCTTGTTTTTTCATGAAACATCACAGAACAGGAGACTCAGGCTATAAATATCTCACCCAACCTCTCCTTGCGCAGCACGACTGCGCCGGGCTAATTTAATGAGAAGGGGGGTTGGGGGGACGGCGAGATAGAGAGTGATCGTTTGAGAGAAGGGGAGCGAGGGAGGAACAGACGGAATAATAAAGTGCTGGATGGATTCACTGAGGCTGTCGGGCCCAATGGAGGATAAACACTATGGATAAATGCAGACCTTTCCTGAGATTAACCCACAATCTAACAGCATTTATCTAACCTTTAACTCAGTGTACCAAGGCTTGTATTAAAATGGTACATAAAATGTACAAGTGCTGATCTAGAATTAGTCAGCCTGAAACTGATCCAAAGGCAACAGATGTTTAATGGATATGGCTTCTCTTTATTATTCAGGCCATATTCAAGTACTTAATTTAATGGCTTCGGGATGTATTTGGTATCATTATATCATTTATAGTTATGACAAAAGATGTTGCAAAACAATCAGAGTTATTAAAACTAGCCTGAGGCTGCACTTTTCATATTGAGCAATAAACACTGGGTACTTTTGTTAAGGTTTTTTTTTGTAACATTCTTTCAATTAATGTCATAACATCTGTTGTACAGATAATAAATCCTACCTTTGAAGAACACAAATTTGCCATCTGATCTCTCGTAAGCAGCGTCAATGCGAGGAGGCAGACCCTTCCAGAACTGCTCTATCAACATGGGATAGCCTTCCTGAACTTTGTTGTTGCGCAAACGCCAGAACCAGCGATCCTGTGACGAGTAAAAGAGGTTATTTTGATCAATAACTGTATGTAATTTAGATCTTCAACTGAGTCGATTTAAAGTAGGGATTGATAATATTAAAAATCTGTCTAATACTGATTAGCGGAAGATTATTTTCACACTGATTAATTGATAAATGGCTGAAATAAATGAAAGAGAGATAAATAAAAATACTACAAGTGATTCTAGGCCATTATAAAATAAATAATACAGTATAAAAATAATTGAAAGATTTGCAAAAAAATTACAATAGATAGAGTTATTAAAGGGAGGAAATTAGATGCACAATAAAATATCCAAATATCCATTGTATGAAAGCAATACATTTAAAAACTCAAATCACCAATATCTCTATAATATATCGTGCATCCCTGCTTTCAACAAAAAAATGAAATTCTTTCTTCTGCTGAACACACAAAAAAAGATATTTTGAAGAATGCAGGTAACCAAACAAGTTGCTGGTAGCCACTGACTACGCTGGAAGCTGTTTGGTTGCCAACATTCTTCAAACTATCTTCTTGAATGAAAGAAACTCAATACAGGTTTGGAAAGATGTGAGTGTGAGTAAACGATTAAAGAATTTTTGGAAGAACAATCCCTTTAATATAAGGAATTACTATTTTTGATATCAAACACAACCAAATTTTACTAATATCAGCTGGATTATGGTCATTTCATTATGATCTGCTTTAATTAACCATCTGTATCAAATACTGGAAAGAAAACTGATGCAACTCACCTTAAAAACAAACATCTCCCGTCGAAAGAAGGCCACAGTGTTGAAGTTGCCATCGCAGATGTTAGGTCTTCCATTTCCGGGTGAGGACGGCCGATCTCCAGAGGGTGGGCGAGCGGGGCGATGTTTCCTCTCAGAGGTGGGGTGTGTGCGTCGTGCAGGTAGAGTAGGAAGAGGTCGGGTGGGCTCCAGCATGGCTGTGGGAATACCTATAGAGGAACACTGTTTATTCTTCTAAAAATCCTGGTATATTAATGCTTAGTTCCTTGAAGATGATAATAGAGGTGATAGAGATGATAACTATACCATAGATTTTCTGGATCCCCTGAAGGTCGTCTAGAGGCAGTTTGAAGTTGTGCGTGTCCATGTACTGGTAGAAGGGGGCCATGATCGCACTGGGGTCGTTGGAATGTTCCAGACCCAACGCGTGTCCCAACTCATGCACGGCCACCAGGAAAAGGTCATTGCCTGAAAGGTAAAGGTTAAAGGTCAAACCATCCATCTTTGAATCAGTACTAATCAGAAAAATGTAACAGTATGGCATGTACTTCATGAATAAGAATATAAAAGCAGGAGAATTACCCATGCAAAGCTTAAGACTCTGCATATTTGATGTGCATTTTGTTAAAAATAGTCCGAAATAACAAGCGCTCCCATAGAAGTTCATCAAACGCTGAATCAGCAGTGAATAAATGCGTTCATTCTATCATTAAAGGAATAGTTCACTCATAGTTCAGCACACTTGGGATATATAAGTAATGTGCTACTTTTATGGCACCTGGTAAATTGCATATGTATATGAATATTAAGTTAAGAATCAATGTAAAAGTTAAAAAGTTCTGTAAAAAGGTGTGGAAACCAATTCTGCTGTCTTTTAAAACAAGGTGCAATCCATTTGGTCAAAAGGTTATATATATATATATATATATATATATATATATATATATATATATATATATATATATATATGCGCACTGGATGTAAGATTGGAAATGTTTTTTTTTATACTAAATATATAAATACACAAAAAAATATATATTTATGTATGTACAAATTCTCACTTGTGTAGACAGGTAAAAAGCATCGTTTGTACCTAGAATCCTAAAGGAACATCTTGTGCATGGGCTGTACGTCTACGCTTTTACCAGAACATGAGTCAGTTGAGACTGACATGTTCAGATCTTTGGAAACATAGAAGGGATGTGACACCATATCACTCAAATCACACAAATAGCCTGATCTGTTGGTTGGCGTCTCTGGGTGCTACAAGTATCAGATGGCTCACAAAGTGTCTTGTACATTTTGTTAACAGATTGCTTCCCTTTTCTTAGAGGATCTCTTGGCCAAAGCCTTCTCCTTTATCAACCCTCACGCTCTCTTCCTGTCCAATTTAACTATGTATTTCATACCCCGTCTCTTTGAAAAGAAATAGATTTTGTGTTCTGTTGAGGAGTACATGGCATTGTGAATAAATGAAATATCAAATCTACATCAGCCGCTGAAGATAAATGTATTATTTTGATCTGTGCCCACTAGGGCTGATATGGTGTATAGAGAAATAGATCTGTAAAGAAATAAGTGTGATAGTGTGTGTGTACTTGAACAAGGTACAGATTCTGTGGTCAATAAAGCGTGTACTTGAACTGCTGACACTGCAGCACACAGACAAAGATAACACAGCAAATATGCAGAACGCAGGCAACTGCTGATGCAAGTGAAGAAAGAACGCAATGCTCTGTTTCTTTATGTGTCCCCTGTGGCATCTACTGATGCTCCTCAGCTCCCTGCTCCAGTTTACCACTGGAGAAGCTCCCAAAAGATTCGCCTCTACACATCTGACTGATCTTTCTATCTATAGCTGCAGAACATAATCCAGCCATCCTATCCCATTTAATCTAAAACTTTCCGACTAAATAAATAAAAGACATAAAATTCACATGAACGTAAGTTTAAAATAGACCCACAAAATAAATACTTTAAAATAAAATGTCAAAATAAAATGTCAAAGATTACGAGACCACACAAGCCAGGTAAATCATTCTTCAAAGTACATCAATTTACATACCTGGAAATTCATCAGTAAATATTACAAGATAAAATAATGATACAATACATAATGAAATAAAATCTGAAAAATAAAATAGAAAATCTATAAAAAAGAATATTACTATGTCAGAGATTATGAGACCAGACATGTTAGGTCAGTTCTATATTAAGCCTTAAACATTCTTGATTAAAGTAAATTAAATTCACCGTTAAACATACTTATCTACATATTACTACATCAGGGAATATTCTTTATTAAATTAAAAAAGTAATGTAAATTGATGATTAAATAAGCCATATTCTCGCTATATTACTAATGTCTACAAATTACTATGTCAGAGATTATGAATCCAGATATCTCAGGTCGATCAATCTATATCATCCACTGTCATGTTGGTTTGATCAAAACACATCCTAATTTTTGAAAGTAATTTCTAATGGCAATGATCAAACACAATTGGAAGCTAAATGCTATAAAAAAACAAAACAAATCACAGTTTATAATCACAGCACCACACTTACCGTCATGATTGGCGTTTCCTAATGTCCAGGGCTCATCAGAATCAAAGTGTGTGTCTCCGCCAATTCCAGGACCGGGAAAATATGCATGAGCTAAAAAACCTCCCTCTCCATCAAAAGGAGAACTGTCACCATGGAAACCAGAGGCAAAGAAGATCATGATGTCCGCCTCTTTACCCTCGTTCTTGATCTCAGAGTAGGCCACTTCCTGAAAGGTCAGCGGGGTCACTGTCTGCCAGACGTCGAAGGCATGGCGAATGGCCCTCTGGGTGTCTTTCTCACCCACTTTGGGGGTGAAATTATGTATGCTTGAGACAAGAAGAGAAGGAAGAACATTGGGAAAAAATCATGAATACCTGATATTGTGTGACTTAATAATAATTACTTTATTAAAAATATTACATGGAATAATGCATTAACATAATGCTTTTAAAGTTTTCCTATGGCTCAAACTAGGACTTTCAAAAAAATTCTGAATTTCGAATATTCATTGAAATTAAAATAAAAATCACATTTTATGTCTGTGTCAGTAATCATTGAATTGAAATGCTTTTGTTAGCCTATCCAGTTGAACCCACTAAAACCCACTAAACCCACTAAAATTTGAATTTAGTTTTTCAGTCAGTTTGACAGCCCTAGCTCAAACATGGCAAAACATGATGCAAAATGTACATTTTCAAAATACTGTATATGCCACATGCATAAAATGTAAAGTGAAGTGCAAAAAGTGAATTAAAATGGTAAAAAACAAACCAAATATACAAATTTAAAATGCGGAGCAACAAAGCAACAAACTGAAATGAATACATTTAAGTACTAAAATAAAAGGTACAAAAATAAATAAAAGCTAAATAAAAAAAACTAATATGATAAAAAAAAAATTTATTTGAAAATATAAAAACTGAAAATATAAAAATAAAATACAAAACATTAATAATGCTATAATAGTATATAAATTATACTAAAATTGCACTAGATATTAACTTTTCCATATCAAGTTCCCTATGACAGCATGCAGTGTACTACAGCAACCTGCTCTGTTATTGCACCAGTGTTTGAAAATGTTCTTTCAATATGAATACGCTCTGCAATAAACTGAAGCGAATGCCGTTTGAGTTCACAGAGCTGCGCTGTTACATAAGAATTAATCTGCATAAAAAATTTCCTTGAATATAGGGCAAAAGTTAAACCAGGACAGACACCTAAGGCAGAAGCAGATGGTTGTCTCTGGCACACAACTGTAGGCACACACGAGTGACAACATCACATCTGATTAAACTGTGACTGCAAACCAAGTTCTACACTACATTAAATGACTACTTGAAATGATTGCAAATGATCTGATTACACCAATAGGAATCCTTTGAGTCATCATCATGTAACCAGTAGCAAAATACTCAACATGGAGTTCTCTATTACAGTCTACTGTATATATATATATATATATATAAAATTATTTTTATTACATTATATATTTATATATGTTACATTTTATTTTTGTAATACATAATACATTTAGATATGCATATGTAACACTTTATTATATTCGGTTGTTAAGTGGTGACGTAAGAAGCGCTTTTCCGGGCCCAAGCCTCATCTCGTTCACTTGAGAATATTACCTCAGCAGCCATTTATGAGCACTGTTTATTAATATTAAACATTTAAGCTAAACGTTTTCAAACTTATGGTGCACACTACAGTCTCCATGTTCACAGCATCCAAAACACAAATAATTTGTATATTTATTTATTTATATTTATATTTTCATTGTCTGATAATCTGGGATTTCGGCTTGGGAGGCATAATAGCAAAAAAACGACTAAAAAAACGACTCAAAATACCAGTCTTTCAACAACTATTCCTCTACCTTGCCTGACCTGCGCCATTCCTTGCTTTCTTTGTCTCTCTCTCTCTCTCTCTCTCTCTCTCTCTCTCTCTCTCTTTCTCCCATCAGGCAGAAAACAAAAGCTTCTTTTAGCATTTCTAAGGTTGGAGGGAAGCATTTCAGCAATGTCTGTCTGGAACATTGCATAAGCGGCATGTGCTCTGAAACATACACACACGTGACAATATGATATGCACTAAAATAATTAAAGAAGAGGGTACAAATATACTCCTTCAGTGAGATGCCTGATGGGCCGCCATGAAAGAGAATCACATCATGAGAGGTGCAGTTAGTTACAGGCATATGCTTCCCTGTAATCACAAACAATGGTCATTCATCTATAAAGAGCTAACACAGTTTCTGTAGTTTCCTCCAGATGTTCCTCAGGTGCAATATTCAGTGAATCAGTCTATCCTTGCATCTAATGAACTTTGCATTGGATATTTATCAGTCTCTGAATATATTCTTTACCTGTATGTGATCTTTTTCTCCCTCCATTTCTGACCAGTGAGGGCATAGCGTTTATTTCTCCTCCGTCGGCTGATGTGAGGGTGATCTGGGACTCCACACCGAGGTTTTCTCATCCACCTTAAAACATTTAGATAATGAACCCACCAGAAGACACCAAACAACTGTCATACTACTGTACATCACGTAATAATTTAAATAATATGAAACACCAACGAGATCAAAAACATGCATTAAGTAAATAAACAGGATGAATTTTCATGTTTTGTTTACAAAAGAATATGTTGCACAAGAATGTTGGTAGCACTTTATTTTACAGTCCTGTTCCCTATGTACATACTATGTACTTATTTTAGTAATTACAATAACTATGTAATAACTAGGTACTAACCCTGAACCTACCCCTAAACCTAACCCTACCCCATGTAGTTACCTTGTATTACCAGAACTTTCTTAGATAAATACACTGTAAGTATACCATAAGTACATGTTAGTACACGTACTGTAAAATAAAGTGCAACCAGAATGGGTAGCACTTCTTATAAACTATATTGCGATTTAAATTGTTCATAATAAAATTAAGAAATTGTATAAACACAGCATGGGGACATTTTAATAACATTTAAGATATCTTAAGAAACATCCAAGCACTAAAAAATACAGTGTTGCAGGGATGATGAATTTTCGTGCAGAAATTAATTAGCATTTTAGCACTTCCATTTCTATCCCCCTGAAGTCAATGGTTTTTTTTAATGGTTTTGGGTTAAACGCCTGAGTTAAAGTCTGGTTAACACAAGTTATATAGTAATACAACTGACACTGATAGGTCACATGACAACGACAACATGACGAATACAGTATGTCCAGATTACATTCATACTACACACATTAATACTATAGAATTTTGTGGTTGCAAAGTCATCACTTGTTCAAAAAAGTACCAACTCAAGTGATTTCGGATGCAGGCCATGTTTCAACGGCTTTTATTCGTCTTTCTTAACAACCATTAGGCACTGATCAGACCGAATGTTTTTTTAGGTCTTACTGCCAACTGTTTTCTGAAGATTTTAACTCGATCTAAATGGAAAACATGGCTGGTCATTTGATCTCAATGAGGGAGCGACTTTAAACACTACTGTTCATCTTATTAATCAGAAACACAGTATTGTGTGGCATATGCACTTTGGCAGCTATACTGCCTGTTCATGATTTTTCATGCATTAAAGAGGATTGGTACTAACTCGATGGTGGTTTGATCAAGCACTCCCGTCACTGGAATACCATAAAAGCGCTGCATGGCAGCGACCGCCGACTGCATGGCTTTCTCCGATCGCAGGTCCGACGTCCGGATGTCATGAGGGAGCAGGTAGCCATAGTTCTTCAGCCATGTCTACAAAGAAAGAGATATTACATTAAGAACAAAAAGTAGGGTTATTTTAGTTAACTAAAAATGTAAAACTAAAAAAAAATGAAATACTTAAAATTTGAACTGAAACATAATTTTCATTTAGTTAAAGGCATTTAGATGTACTAAAATAACAAAAAGTAAAAAGAAATATAAAAAAAATTATGAAAACTATACTGACATGTTTAAAAATGATAAGATTTACTAAAATTTTAACTTAATTTTTTATGAAAATATAAAAACAAATTCTAAATATCAATAAAACTAATACTTTCTCAAAAGTAATAAAATTAAATACTAATGCCAATGATTGTAGTAAATCTACAAATATATCTAGAATGTGAAAAAAAATGGCAAAAAACAATGACATTTTTCTGGAACCATCTTGATAGCCATCAATTAGCATCAGAAATGCAGAAGACAAAATGCAGCTTTTTGGATATTTGACAGACCTTAAAAAGACATCTTAAAATATTATATAAAAAAAGTGAACAAAAGGAGCACTATCAAGTTTTAGGTTTATAAAGATTTGCTAATTTTAGGGTTATTAATCATTTTATGCATTTCATGTTTTGTTTAGTTTTTTATGCTGGTGCGCAGAAACGCAATATGTGTGAACAAAGGCAGAAAGCACAAACTATCAATAAACAGACGCTGTCTAGGGCAGCCACCTCATATAAACTCAGTTCATTTCGCATGCTCCTTGATCTAAACATATTTAGCAGCACAAAAATAAAACTGAACTTATATAGAGCATCCCCATCCTCATCCTCTCATTCCCTCATCTCAGCCTCCTCTCTCAGCTTTCATCTCTCCCAGCGGACGGGCAGAGTGGAGAACTAGCAAGCAAAGCCCTCATTTCAAAGTGCTGCACACATGGAGAGGGGCTCTTTAATTGAGCTCATGGCTTAGAGTCCATTTTCAGCATGAATATTTTAATGCTGGAGTTTCAGGTCCTTTCCTTCTCAGCGTGAAGCAGGACCATCACAAACAGTGAGTCAATGCTTCAAATGGAAATCAATCCTTAGGCCGCTACATGCACCGCACTGCTTCTATATGTAGAAAGAGCCATTTAGAGTTCATTAGAATTAAAAATATAGCTTTTTGATAGTACAGTACCTGTGCATTTTTATGATAATTTTTATCTGTTTGCAAATCAACAACATCTTCTGTATAAATGTTTTTTTTTTTAATTCTAAAAATTCTAAAATGACATTTCAATAAAAAAATTACACCATAAAGTATGTTTTATGATTTTTAGATTTGAGTATCTATAGAGCAGAACATCAAAAAGACCTAAAGCTGCAATCTTTTGACTTGAGCCAATAAGAAACCACCTGGCAACCACTTAGCAACCATCTACCTGATGTAAAATAAATGTTAACTTTTTTTTTTTTTTCAGAAAAAGTGAAGGCAATATTTAATAGTTTTATTTAATAGTTTTATTTAGGTTTAATTCATGAACTTAAACAGCTAGAACTAAATATATATGTATATATATATATAGACATATTTAAAAAGTACATACATTTTTATATATATAAAAAATTATTAATACACTGATATTGAATAGGAACATATATTTTAAAAGATTGAAATAGTAAAATTAATAGTATCTTAATGATACTAAAATAACACTGACTAAAGGGCAATAAAAATAGATGCCAAGATAATAATGGTAATTATTATTAACATACCTAGAACATCTATGTAATTTTTCTGAAACCATTTTGACATCCAAAAATCTTACTAGAAATCCTTAAAAAAAAAACTTTGGTATTGTAGTTTTTATGGAACTGCACCAATTAAATGTAAAAATCTAGTTCTGCAATATATAATTTAGGTTTTTTCATAAAATTTTAAACCAACACCAACATCATACTCCTTAATGGTGAAATGCAGAAATAAAGCATCTCTCTATACAAATATGAATATGAATATAATGCACAGTCGTACAACACTAGCATTATTTTGCATATTCAGAATGCTGAAATGCAAACTTGTATCAGTGAGTACACCCTTCTATGACATGGCTGACTCAGCCTCCATGGTAACAGAGGCTCTGCACGGCCCCCTGGGAAATCGTACCCATTAAATAATTCACCAACGCTGTTACTGTTGCCATCATTATAGCATGGCATACAGCGAAGTCTGAAACTAGCACTAGACCCAACAATACACGTCTCATCCACTTTGATAAATCAATGAAGGCTGTGAGATCTGAAGAACACATAAGGACTGTGACAGTTCAGCCCTGTGAATAAAAAGCCTTATTTAAGCCACAGGACTATTTCCGTTCTGGTACTTTGTAGGAATCGGTGAGATTCAGTTCAAAGACAGAAATCCACATTTCTCAGGAAGTATAAATGATGAATTGTTCTTGTGAACTGCACAGATGTCACGGGTGGAAAATCTACTTAAAGGGATAGTGCACAATAATTTACTCACCCTCATGTCGTTCCAAACCTGTATGACTTTCTTTCTTTTGTGGGACATAAAGGGAGAAACTTTGTAGAATATACTTGACCCTCTTGTTTATATAACAAACATTATTCGCGTCATAACATAAAACATAAAAGTCATCCACACAACATGTAACATCCCATTTTGGGGTAGAAAATATATTCCTCAACATTTTTTCTTTTAAGTTCCACAGAAGAAAGAAAGTCATAAAGCTTATATGATAAATGATAACAAAGTAATTTTTGGGTCAACTAGGGTTAAAGGAATTGTTCCAGCTACATGAAAATTTGCTGAAAAAATTCTCACCCTCACGCCATCCAAGATGTAGATGAGTTTGTCTTTATGGAAACAAATTTGGAGAAATGCAGCATTCCATCACTTGCTCCCCAATGCATCCTCTGCAGCGTATGGGTGCCGTCAGAATGAGATACAAAACAGTTGATAAAAACATCACAATAATCCAAAAGTAATCCACAACACTCCAGTCCATCAGTTAACATTTTGTAAAGCAAAGGCTGCATATTTGTAAAAAAATCCACCATTAGGCCGTTTTAACTTTTAACCTTTGCTTCCTGCCAAAATATGAGTCCCTTATCCATACTCTGTTGTCCTCTCACACCACAATCCACTGTAATATTTGGGCTGTTTTCACCTGTAAATAGTGCTGAATCTGTGCATATTTCTCTTCTGATTCAGACAAGACAATATTGCGGATAGAGGACTCCTATTTTAAAACAGAAGCAATGGTTTGAAGTTAAAAACATCTTTATGATGAATTTGTTTCTTACAAATATGCAACATTTTGTTTTACAAGATGTTAATCGATGGACTGGAGTGGTGTGGATTACTTGTGGATTATTGTGATGTTTATCAGTTTGGGCTCTAGATCTGACGGCACCCATTCACTGCAGAGGATCCATTGGTGAGCAAGTGATGTGATGCTAAATTTCTCCAAATCTATTCTCATGAAGAAACAAACTCATCTACATCGTGGATGACCTCAGGGTGAGTAAAGTTTCAATAATGATCATTTTTGGGTGACCTATTCTTTGAAATCTTGAGTGTGATCCTTCTGTTGCAAGTGCGGGATTAACGACACAAACGATGCTTTTCACAATAAACAGGTATACTGCACAGAAATATTTCACAACCATGTTATTCATTGTCCTGTCCTCTTAATTTTTAAACAGGGAATTTGTAATAAATAGTCAAGATTTTACTGTATGTTCAGAATAGTACAACAGCTACTGTTTCTATTTCAGTATATAGTTTACATACTTTGCACGGTAAGCAATTATACATGCAATACACAGATGACCAATTACATTTGCCGATATGTGAAGTACACAAAATATACTTTGCAGCCTCCTACATCCCACAATAACACATGACAGCCCTTCCAATTCTAATATGATGAATGTTCATCTTTACTCTTATGATTGAATTGGTAATGAAGATTTTGACTGGATGTTTTTATTATTATTATTATTATTATTTCTGAGCCAATAACTAGATGCCGTTGGCTGAATTAATCGTGCAATGTTATGAGTTCATGTAGCATACTATTGCTTGCAAATTGCATTCCATTTCAGAATAGTTTTTTAAAAGAATATGGTATACAAATTACACAGCACAGTATATATGATGTACAGTACTCAGTAAGCCAGATCTCCATTCCAAACACAGCCAAGTCTTTCTTTGAACAGCTGTCCCTGAAACTTGAAATCCTTTGGTTTCTGCTGCCAGGTGGCATGGAGTGATGATTTTCTACCTTCATGAGCAGCATGCGCTAGCAGTCCTCCATGCACTCGCCAAACAAGAACAGCCTAAAGAGATTAGATGAATTTCTTCTAGTAGCAACACACCTGAATTTGTTTAGGATTTGGTGGGAATTAAAGCCCAACATTAATGTATTGGGTTCAAAACAAGCCAAGCTCTATGTACAGCATCTATGACTTGCAGCCGATTACCACATTAAATAATGCCATTGTATCCCTTAAAAAATCTAGCTTCTAAAATCTAGTAAATCACATGTGCTGTAAAGCACTTACAACAGAAGTCAATGGGACAGGACATTCTGAAGGGTTTAAAGCAGAAATGTAGACCATTTGACCTTGCAAAAATGTGTTTTTGAGCAGTATTATTTTAACAAGTATTCAATTGTGCCAGTAAAAACATTTATAATTTTTTTTGTTGTTGTTGCTTTTTTAATATATAAATGCTGTTATTTTGAACTTTTTATTAATCAAAGAATTCAGGAAAAAAATGCATCACAGTTTCCCAAAAAATATGAAGCAGCACAACTGTTTTTAAACATCGATAATAATAAGAAATGTTTCTCTAAATCAGCATACTGGAATGATTTCTGAAGGATTATTTGACTAGAGTAAAGATGCTGGAAATTCAGCTTTGATCACAGGAATAAATAGCATTTTAAATGATATTACAATAGAAAATTTGTATTTTAAATTGTAGTAATATTTCACAATATTACAGGTTGTACTATATTTTTGATCAAATAAATGCAGCCTTGGAGAGCATTAGAGACTTCTGTCAAAAACATTAAACAATCTTACCAAACCCAAACTGAAAAATGTAAAAAATAAATAGCATTATCCAAAAAGCTTCTGTTCTGCTTTTGTTTTGTTCTTATGGCACACACGATGAAATACTTTAACACCCATAAACAGTACATGGATAAGAAGTCTGCATGACTCAAATTACACCTGATTGTTCTGCTAAAACAGCACTATGTTTGTCTGGAGACTATCCAGAGCTCAAATAACTCCTGATTACCTCATCATGATATGCTGTAATGTAATCTGTGTGAAGTTTCATGTGTTTTACCTTTAAACAATCTGACTCTCCGCTGTGTGCTTACAACTAGAATCAACCATCAGACAATCTCCTAAAATTTAAAGTGAAATTCTTTTTTTATTAAAATCTCTGTCCCCAGATTATTTTATCATAACCATTTGCACCTTCTCTCAGATCCTTAGACTGTTTTTGACATGCCTCACATAAAAAACTCTGAAAAAAACTCCACTCTGAGTACAAGTAGACTAATTGGCTAATCAGAAAACAATCGATGCTGAAATGTGCTGCATTTACTGCTAAGATCAGACTGAAATTATGAGGTACATTGTTAAAAAACTTTGTAGAGCAGCATTATACAGAGAATATTACAAAGCAGTTACAGTATCAAGCATGCACTTACCGCAGTGTTACTTTGACATTACTACTAGCTGTAAAATTGTGATCACAGCCCATGTAATTGGCCTCTTTGAAACAAAAGATGTTCAGGTCGTTGGAGTCTCCTTTCTCATAAGTGTTTGCTAATGAGTAGGGAGTCACAAAAGCAGTTGAGAATTCCATAGAGACGACGGTGTGTGTGCTTAGTTTGAGGATTTGCGGGGCATCGATCGGGTGGGATTGCTTCATGACTTTCGATATCTTGTGTTTCAGAGAGAAACCACACGTCATCATCAGTGGAATCTATAAAGGTTCAGTTCCTCACAGTGGTGCCCCAACTGCCTCACCGATAGAAAAGGGTGAGAATTTAGTGCAAATGACACATTGAGCCATGGTGCTCATGAGTTTGAGGCTCATGTCATTTCCTGCTCTTTTCTTATCCCTATCATTTCCTGTTCTCTCTTCATTGTTCAATAAATAAAAGTGGAGAAAAGGCCAGAGATGATAACAGTGTTGGAATTACAGCTGCACAATAAATCAAAATCAAAATTAATTTGTGATATTGCTTAGTGTGATTATTGAATCCCAATAAATAAATATATGTGCTGTGTGTTTCAAAGTTGCATCAACTCGTGATGTAGTGTTTTCAAAACATGCACACAAACTCATTCTGCATTTACTGTAAATCTGGATTGTGTGTAACATGCATCTGAGAACGCAACATGCACCAACCATCTTCTCAAACTTATAAACCGGAGTTTGAGCCAAAATAAATGAAGAAATGAATACAAAAATATTAAAAACAAGCCATAAATATTAGTATTGTATTAAACAATTCCACTTTACAATAAAATTATAATTATAATTATTGTATGTTTCTTAAATACAGTGAAATATTACAATGAAAAAAGCCATATATATTAGTAACCTACTGTAATTTTACAGTTGTAATTTAAAATAAAATAATTGTAATATTTATCTTGGTGGAATTTATTTCTACTATAATATTTCTTATGTTTTATATTTTTAAGAACAGTAATCATAATAAAATATAATATTTATTAAATAATTGCATTGCCATTATTATTATTTTGCAGTCATGATGAATGTTATATAATCACATTCTTTATATAAAATATAAACAATAAAAAAAAAAAACATTTTGAATTGCAATCACAATTTTTTTATCAGAAAAATAACAACGAGATTCTCCTCCAAAACATGCAGTGCTATTAGCGGTTAACCATCATGCTTTTACACATCTGGTTTGTGTAAAACATAATAACAGTGCTAAAGCCATGGCCTAGCGGTTAGCTAACAAACACACTTAGCCATGGCGGGTGACATGAGTTCAAGTCTGACTGGCATCATTTCCCGATCCTTTTTACAACTCTTTTCCCATCATTCCCTTTCTTTTTGTGACTGTTCTATGAATACAAGTGGCACAAGGGCCAAACAAATAACTATAATGACAGTACTGGAGAGGGAAACGGACAGAGAGGGAGAAGACGAAGAACAAAAAGACAAAGGCAGTGGCAGCGAGACAGAGAAGAGAGACGAAGGATGTGGATGGGGAGGGGAGAGGAGGAGTGATGGAGAGAGGAAGATGAGAGCGTACAGTAGATGGAGACGTGGGGGAGGGGAACGAGACAAAGACCGAGAGGAGAGCTGTCGTTGTGTTCATATCAAGCACTCCCAAACGAAAAAAAAAAATAGATCAAACATTTTAAAACCACAATGATTAGAGTTGCAATAACAGTTGTTACGGTAATATAGCCATAACAGTCAAAAATCCATCATTAGCTGCAGAGCTATTGTGGGGAAACGAGTTATCTGTATCAGAAACAACACTTTAGCTTACTTTTAAAAAGAATATTACAGAAATAATATACTTAATGTAATGTTTTTGGACACTTAATTGCATGTTATATGCAATTAAATGTAAATGTATTATAGTTTACATTTATATTAAATGCAATTACACTGGAAAAAAGTTTCTTTGTAATTAATTGTGAAATTTTAGAGTTAAAATTACATCTACATACATTACATACAATCTACACCATTTTTTTCAGTGTTGCTGAGCTTAATAAACTGTGCTTATTTTCAATCACTGAAGAAGTACACAGTGTAATTTCATCATTTCTTCTATTGGTCCCACTTTATATTAGGTGACCTTAACTACTATGTACTTACATAAAAAAAAAAAAATTAAATGTACTTATTGTGTTCATATTGTATTGTAAAACACTTTTGCTGTTATTGAGGTGGGATATGGGTAAGGTTAGGGAGAGGGTTGGAGGTATGGGTAAGTTTAGGGGTGGGTTAAGGTGTAAAGTATGGGTCAACAGTGTAATTATAAATGTAATAACAGAAATTAAATACAGATGTAATTACATGTAGTTTTTTTAATATTAGTACAATGTAAAAACATGTATGTACACAATAAGTACATTGTACAAAATTATTAATTAAAATGTAAGTACATAGTAGTTAAGGCCACTTAATATAAAGGGTCCCTTCTATTGTCTATGATATATGTTTAAAATGTGCTGCTTAATGTACTTGTCAAGCATTTGTATGTCGTGTATATACAAGGCAAGGCAAATTTATTTATATAGCATACATAGTATAGTATTTCATACACTATGGTAATTCAAAGTGCTTTACATAAAAGGAATTAAAATAGTCATAAAAAATAATCACAACAATAAAACAAGGTAATTAAAAACACATTAAAATTAATTAAAACAGTTAAGAATAGATACATAAAATGCAGCGCAATCAGTTTGGACATAGCACAGTGCTCCTTCAATAAATGCACAGCTAAACAGATGAGTTTTGAGTCTGGATTTAAATGTTTTAGCACATCTGATCTCTTCTGGAAGCTGATTCTAACTGTGGGCGGCATAATAGCTAAAAGCAGACTCCCCTTGTTTTGTGTGAACCCTTGGTATTTCTAACTGACTCGATACTAATGATCTGAGTGCTCTGTTAGGTTTATATTCAGTGAACATATCTGCAGTGTATTTAGGTCCTAGGTTATTGAGTGATTTATAAATGAATAAAAGTACTTTCAAATCAATCCTAAATGTAACTGGAAGCCAGTGTAAGGACCTGAGGACTGGTGTGATATGCTCAGATTTTCTGGTTCTAGTCAGCGTTCTGGAAGAGCTGCAGCTGTCTAATGGTCTTCATGTGAAGGCTGGTGAGGAGCCCATTACGATAGTCCACTGTGCTGGTGATAAAGGCATGAACAAGTCTCTCCCAGTCTTGACTGGAAACAAAACTTCTAATTCTTGCACTGTTTTTGAGATGATAGTATGCAGATTTAATTACTGCTTTGACATAACTACTGAAACTCAGGTCTGACTCCAGAATCAATCCAAAATTCTTGACTTGATTTTTAGTTGTTTGACCCCTAGAGTCAATGTATGCATTCAGTAAATGGGGCTGTAGTCATTTGGCAATAAGGCTAGGTAAGTCTGGGTATCACCAGCATAGCTGTGATAGGCAATTTGGTTCTTTCTCATTGTTTGACTTAGTGGGAGCATATACAGGCTAAACAAGAGCGGTGCAAGAATTGACCCTTGTGGGACTCCGCATGTCATGGATGTCCACTTAGACTTATGCTCTCCTATACACACATAATAACCTCTCCCTTCTAAGTATGATCTCAGTATCAGTATACAGTAGTCAACATTTAAAGTGAATCAAAACCAAAAGCCATTTTGGAGAGGCCCCCGGAAAGTAATCATCAATGAGCGTTGTTAACGTTCAGTAGACAGGGTGTGCATGCTGAACATAAACAACGCTCATTACTTTGATAACATTGTAGGGTACTCTCCAAAATGGCAGAAGACGGTAACTTGGGGAGAAGAACTGCTGAATAAATTATGTTATTATTGTTTTCTTTGCGCACAGAAAGTATTCTTGTAGCTTCTTAAAATAACGGTTGAACCACTGATGTCACATGGCCTATTTAACTGATGTGCTTGCTACATTTCTGTCTGTTGATCATGGTAATATCATTCCGAAGATGAATGAATGTCTTACAGGTTTGCAATGACATGAGGGTGAGTAACTAATGACAGAATTTTAATTTTTGGGTGAACTATACCTTTAAGTGTTCTACAAAGTAAAGTCATAAATGTGTGCTCTGTAAGTACACTTAATTGACCTTTTATTTCTTTAATATTATATTATTCGCAACAACAGTTTTTACTAAAGATTTGAAGTAAACTACAAGTACACATTCAATACAATTAAGCACACTTCTTTTTTAAAAGGGCAGCCATCAAGCATTGACTGTAACACTACTACATTTTTACATTTTAAATATTGTAAAAATGTAAAAAAATGTGTTGATATATGTTTCTCTGAATGTTTTCAGTACATTGCTATAAAGTCGCTAAGGTGTTTTGGGTGGTTCCAGGACTAGTTATGTAATAAAAATGAAGATTTAGTGTTAGAAGTTATTTAAATTCCTAACATTAAGTATAAGCACTAGGAATCACAATGCTACTTGTCACAAGTTATCAGGAAGCTGGGACGTCAACACACTACATAACACAGCACAACCCAAAAAAATGGGTATAAATAGCATGAAAAAGGTAATGCATGATTCAGTTTCAATTCAAGTGGTGATACCAGCACAGTCTTTGTGTGAACTAATTAGGTTTTCTCTGGCTTTGTAATTTTTTTTCCCCATCTCTCTTTTAATTTCTCTCTCAGCATGTGGTCTCCTGAAGAGACATATTCAGGACGAATTAGACTTTTATGTGAGGAATCTGTGCCATCCTTATTTAGTTCCCTGCATGCATTGCAAAGACAGAGTGAGGCCTGCGTTCTCTCAGCACATACCAGCATAACTAACAAACACAAAGAAAACACAACGTTCTACAGCTTCTTATTGTGTTAAACCAGTAAAAATATTATTTAATAAAGAAAACCATGTCTTAATCCTACCGTAAACAGAAAGAATACCATAATACTGTCAAGAGAGAACAAAGCAAACATAAAAAACACAACAATAGCTTCTTTCACAGCTTTCACCGCATGAGATTCGCTAGGGACCGGAGCACTGTTCGGCAGGATACTGAAGTGTGTGTTTCAGTGTATACCTTGCACACTTCAGAGGTTCTGACATCCTTTAGAGGGTATGGCGAAATACATATCTCACAGAGACAGACAAAAATTAGGACAAGCAAATATTACACTTCGTTTTCCACACAGCCAAAGCCTCTTTAGTTTTTCACCCTTTACAAAAAGTACTGTAGCATTACTATATTACAATGATGGTAACAGAAAGTAATGCTTATGCTACTACTATGATATTGTATGATTGATTACCATGTTTTTTTACATGGTTCTCCAAGGAAATAAACCATTATACATGCCAAAATAAGTATGACTGTTATTGTGATTTAAGTGTTTGTAAGATGTCTAATACTCTAAATAATATTCTATGAAATGTGGGATTTTTGAATATTTCGAAAAAAAAAAAAAATTAAAAATCAAAGTGACCCTAAACAAAATAAAAACAATATTCAAAGAATAAAATAATATTTATTTAAATAAATTGTTAACCGAAATGTATCTATATATTTATTTATGCATATATATATATACACACAAAATACCAATGCACATTGTTATTTTTTATCTTAAATGTTAATATTAAATCTCAATATTTTTTATTAAATACTTAATATTTAATATTAAATACTTAAATCACATAAATGAAATATATAAATTAAAATATTTAAATATATGGTAAGTCTTTACAATCTCTCATTTGTTAGCATTAGTTAATTCATTTACTATCATGAACTACTAATGAACAATACCTTTTTACAGCATTTATTAACCTTTGTTAATGTTATACAAAAATGTTCATGTTCATGTTAGTTCACATTGCGTTAATAAAGTTAACAGATACAAAATTTGATTGTAATAATATATTTGATTTACCTAATATTCTATGATTCATTAATGCTGTATAAGTATTGTTTGTGTTAATTAATATACTTAACTAATGTTAACAAATGAAATCTATTCTTATTGTAATGTACAGAGTATCCAAATTATTGTAAGGCCTATTTGTTAATTTTTCTATCTTTTTTATTGATAATAAAAAAAAGCTCTAAGCCATAACATTTTCCTCTCAAATATCGTTATAAATTATTAATTGAAACAAAACGACAATAAAGGTATCCAACATGCTTCAAAGTCTGTGTAGACCAGTGCTGCACAAAAACAGCTTCAAATCTCCTTTTGGAAAATGAAGCTTTCCTACAATCTGAATGAATTTCCTCATGATGCTCCCCGAGTCCCTATTGTACAGTTAATGTGTGCAGTTCCTTACAGGAATCAACCGCTGAGCATTTATATTCAAATCCAACAAACTGGTGGGGCTTAACTGCTCCTGTGGCTAAAATTAAACTGTCAGATGGAGACAGCAATCTAAACTCACCGGGCTACAGCTCCTCAGACTCTGTGACATGAAGGTGAAGGGGTTTCACATCTCCACACGGCTAGACACATATAGAGAAATCAATTGATAGTCCAGGAACGGAATCAGATTGGAAATCATACACGAATGAATGCATCAATATAGAGCCAAACCAACAAATGACCAAAAAGCTCCAGTATGACATATACATAAAATTTTTTGAACCTAAAAAATGCTTAGGTTTTGTTTTTTTACTACTTTTTGATTTGATTAGACAATGGGATTCATCTAATGTGCAGACAAAGTAGTTCAATCACAGGCTTACAGCATCTACACAGTAGATTTTGAGATTTCTCTTTTAAAAATGCATGAGTTGGACACCTAAGAAAGATACTTCTATATAAATGCTATGTGTTTCTGACAATAAAACAAGACTGAATGCTGAGAAAAAAAGTAATAGCGTAGTTTAACATTTAAAATTATTGTCAATATAAGGAATGTTGTAATTATGATGCATGCATTGCCTTCTCTTTGCCCTGTGAACTCTGTCCTATGAAGATTACAGCTGTCATCCATTAAAACAGGAGTCGAATGGAGACGGCACACAAAGGACATCGCTGTCAGTCCAAGTCATTCGCACCTTGTCAAACTACATTTATATAAGAGAACTGACATTCTAAGGCGCCATCCAAATAACTGACTTTTAAGACTACATTCAAGTCGTCTCAAAGAGTAAAGTTCTTTGTTTAAAATTAAAATGAATCGGCATTTGCAACCAATTTTACTTCCATTATGTAGCACAGAACATTTAACAGTAAAAAAGCACAGCAGGATTTTATTTATTGGGACAATCTGATTTCTTGATGTTTAAAGGCATACTTCTGTATCAGCAAATGAAATAATATTATTAATTTTAGCCAACATTCAAAGAATAGTTGTTACATAAGAAACCGCTATTACAGTGATTAAGTGATTATTTAGTTTTTAGCTATTTTTTAAACCTTTTTATATAGTTTAGTTATTTCATAGTCGTTTTAGTTATTTTAGTACATAAATAAAAATTAGAAATGTTTCCATATGCTTCTAGCTGAAATAAAGTTGACGTTTTTTATATTTCATTTTATTTCAGTTAATGTTTATTCAATTTCAAGCAACAAAATGTTTTTTTGTTTGTTTTAGTTCCAGTTAACTATAATAATCCTGATAAGGAAAACATTTTTATTTTTAAAATAAAGATGAAATAAAACAAAATATAAATATTAGATGAAAAACTCAAGCTTAAAAAACTTAAATGAAAATTTGAAATGACTAGCTGAAATAAAAAAGTTACTAAGAATAAAATAAAAATAAATTAAAGCTAAATAGAAATATTTAAAAATGAATACAAATTACTAAAACTATTTTTTTGTAGAGATGCTTTACAGCTAAATTTAATTGTGTTTGCATCACTGTAAAGCTGCTTTGAAACAATGTATAAAGCGCTTTATAAATAAAGGTAAAAAACTTTATTAAATAGTAATACTGTAGTAACGGATACATGCATGGGAAATACTACAATGCAGTACTTCAATATTAGAAAATATATTAATTTTTTATTTTCCAGGGACACTACTATACTCAAAGCATAAATACTAGGGGTGTAACGGTTCACAAAATTCACGGTTCGGTTCAATACGATACACTGATGTCACGGTTCGGTTCGGTTCGGTTCGATACGTTTTAGATACAGCAAAATGTAAAAACATCTCAACTTTTCAGAATGCCGCAAGCGCACCGCGGGTCATGTGACAAGAACCAACCAATCAGCTTCATCCTTTCCCGTAACAACGTTGAGAGCTCAGCCAAGATGAAGGAACAGCTGATCATAGTTGTATATGGATTGCAATTTTGAAATAAATTCAGTAGCAGAGCTACTGCAAGCGATTTTTAGAGCTGCAAATCCATTTATCCTTCGCTGAAATTTCTGCGTCTCATGGAGAGAGCACGTCATTGTTGCTTAGCAAAGACAGACGCCTCATGAGAAAGACGCGCTTAGCGTTTTCCATGCGTTTTTAGGCACGATATGTGAACGGCCCCTAAGGCGCTCGCTCACTCAGCACGCGCTGAAGGCTCGTTGCAAAATGTCGAATGCATTTAACAGACCAGAAATATAAGATCCTAAAATAACCAACAGGTCTGGTGTTTGGGTTGGATTCCCTGTAAGCTATAGTGTCTAAATGCTGCAGGGATAGTTTGCTGCGTGCATGTTTCTCCTTTTTTTCGTCTTTTCCCAGATAGTACTGACGCATATATCCCAGATATTCCCGCTGTTTTTTTTTTTTGTTTTTTTTTTGTAATCCCGCTGGTGTACCCTGTCATGTTGCAGATGCGACATACCGTTGTTTTTTTATCCACCACTCTCTTGCCATCACCATTATAGCTTAAAGGGAATCCAAACTGCACCCAAACACCAGACCTGTTGGTTATTGGAGGATCTTCTAATTTCTAGTCTGTTAAACGCATTGGCTATTTTGCAACGAGCCTTCAGCGCGTACTGAGTGAGCGAGCGCCTGCTGAGTAGCCTAACATAAACATATAAGATGGTGTTTTTTTCTTCTTCGGGAGTGTCAGGGGCGTTGCCTGTTACGTTGTTTGGGTTATTGGGCTACCTTGTTGAACGCATATCATTATATTTATTTCTCTCTCTTTTTTTTTTTTTTCAAATATAATTAATTACTCCAACGAACCGTTCGGTATACATAATGCGTACCGCGTACCGAACCGAAAGCGTCGTACCGAACGGTTCAATACGAATACGCGTATCGTTACACCCCTAATAAATACTAAGTCATCTCTAAGGCAACAGTCCAAAACTAGTATCGACTGCAGCCTACTCACTGCATGACTCGCTTGGTAGTGAGTCGAAAAACAACAAGAGCCTTATACAGTATTATCATCTTCACAAACAGCCATCACCATTATCATTCTCTCAACAGCAGCTCCGCACGGTTATTTTTCATTAACCTGCTCCAGCAGAGGAACAGACGCTTGGACAGAACTAGTAAATAGCATCTTACTGCTGGTAATTGTTCACGCAAATCAACCAAACTGCCCAATCCACACACAAGTCACTGCTTCTGTGATGACGACTGAAGATATTTAGTCTTGTAAAGCTGAGATAGGAAGATATAATCTATATACAGTAATATGGTCTAATCTGATATCAGAGTCTTAAAAGATTGATATCTGAAAACAGAATGAGCAGTTAAGTGGATCATCATGATCATATTACCTCATTTTGATGGGATACTGACATTAAAACCTCTTTTCTCACCATTTTCAGGAACCTTCACTTAAATATCAGTTTATTTTTCGATCCACATTAGGCAATCACAAATCTTATGATTGCAATTTACAGATTAGGTCATGAAGCCGAATAATGTATGTAGCCTGATAATTGTGTACAAACAAAATTTGATCACATTGTTTTGTAGGTAATCGATCAAGGTAAAATGATATTGCTCTTAAATTGTGTAATACATGCACAAAAATCTGTATTTGTTATTATGTGCAATACCAAAGCTTCTGCTGTAAGTCACTCTTGAATGAAACAAAGAAACAGAGGGTTAAAACGCTCCTGGCATGCGAACAGAATGAGAGCTGGAAGAACAGCATCTTATAAATCTATAATGTTGCCATTTTCGGCATTAAAAACTAGAAGATCTAAATTTTAATTTTAATTAAATTGCCTTTTCATCATAATTCTGACATGCATGATTACTTTCGAGTCTTAAATTCGTAACAAAACAACAATGACAAGCTGTTTATCTCAACATTTGTTCAATTTATCCACTTTATTTACATAATACACTTTTATACATAGCAAAATCAACCTCTCGTCAAGCAATCTGCACCATAAAGAAATGCTTTATCTTTAAAAATTGTGCCAGACATAACAGTGAGCTCTCTATTCACCAAGTAACCCATTGCCACAGCAAAGCTAAAACCAACAGCTCTGGCTCGCTACTCAAAAGCATCCCTGCCTTTCCCATCAATTATGAAGGAACCTATATTTGGAACACACACGAAAACAGCAGCTGCACATCAAAATAAAAGCATTACAAGCTATAAATGCAGCCTCTCTATATATAACAGAATCATTCAAAACAACTCTTAGGTCCTTAAGGAAAATTACAGTCCTATCTGAACTGAAGCTCTTTGTCCTGTTTTTGCTCACTAAGATGCACGTCTCTTGAACAGGATCAGTTCAGTTCTAACATTTCACTAAAGCATAAAGGCTTGAACGTGTTGCCCCCAACTAAGACAAAATATATATAGGGTATAATAAGGGAATGCATGTGCAGTGAGTGGCGCAATGAAATTATCCAATTACTGGCAACCTGATAATGGCTTCACTGTGCTGTATTTCCAGGAAGAGTGAACATAAAACACTTAATGTCTGTCTGGGGCCGAATATAAGGCAAAATGGAGCTGAGAGAAATATAAGAATACATTCACATGTGGATTATTTGGATGCATTGCTGCACTACTAGTAACACAAATGCATTTAAGAGATTGTAAATAATACATATCAAGATAAGTACTATTTTCAAACATGGTAACTGTATTCAGATGTGGATGCATTGTTATTGTTGCAAATGTGCTTTACCTGTAATATCATAAATAAATAAAAATATATATGTTACCATTTTCAAATATGTGCATGATTTGGTTGCATTTTCATCACTACATTTTTACACTACCTATAATGCCACAAAAATAATATATTATAATAAATAATGAAACTAAATTAGTGCTACTGTTTTCGAATATTATAGACGTGTATGGTTTGGGTGCATTGTTATTGTTTTACCTGTAGTGGCATGCTTTTTTCACGATGTTCGTATTTTGTACGAATCTTAAAACAACAAGTACATTTATTTAATGGTAATTTGTAGCTATTATTTAACACGATTTTAAAATAAACGTAATGCATTGCTTGTTCGTTTGACTTATATAAGTATCCCTCAATCATTATGTTTTTACCATGTTTGACCCACTTCACCTAATAAACCAATTTGAGTCTAATTCATTGTAATGGTCATCTGTTTTCCAAACGCTGTGCGCAATAACGCGTCCGTGTGGTGATGCTCAAAGGGACAGGTCGCTTGCACGAGGTGAGGATGGTGGACATGTCATCTCTCTCCACGTACCTCAACAATGAAGGTCCTCTCTTCTCCACAAACAGACACGACCCAGAAGAGAATGTGGAAATAGCATGTTTTCCAACAGAACCCCGGGAGTCCCGTCTTTCTCCCCCTGGCTCCCACCCCCGCCATGACTGTCCCCAGATTCCCCCCACTGTCCGCCGTTGATTTCCAGGCTTATTTCTTGTGTTTGTTCTTAATTATTTCAGAAAAACAACGAGCGTCCTATATTCCTGAAGGTGCTGTGAATGTTTCTCCTCGGTCGAGCGTTAAATTAGCAAAGCCATTTTGTGTCGCGTCTTCTCAAGGTACTGTGTTGAAATGATGCTGCGCCGCTGATGCGCTCGAGCGAATACAGCACCGTCAGCGCGCACAGACCCACGCGGAACTCCGACTCCTTGAGCGAATCGGTTCTTTTGAACCGTTCGTTTCAACTGATCGTTTATTAAACCAACTACTTTCACCCATCTTTCACAGGATTTAGAACGATAAAGAAAAGTAATTTATGTTGACGACTGTTTTAGTAGCCTTCGTTTTGAGGAATATTTAGAGAGAAAATGGGTTGCGTTTAAGCCCACAATCAAATGAGTAATTATCTCTGATTTAAAAATAATAATAGGCTATATAAAACAGTTCTTTTTTATAACACATATATGAGAAATAGCCTTATTTACAACAAAGTTTAACAGCAAGTGTTAATAGTAGCCTGCTTCCTGTAATATAGCCTAAATCTGGTGTTGTATGTCATTCAATTCATTTTATGAAAGAAAAAAAAACGAATCTGTCAGTAACTAACTGCTCTGATGATTTACAACACGTCACATAATAACAGTATATGCTAATTCAGAATCGGACACAAAGTAGGCCTAATTGATTCAGTAATGAGTTTAGATTACTTCATTAAACACTTGAAATCATTCTTAAATCATATTATGCTGTTCAGTTCATCAAGAAATTCGTTCAAGATCGTGTGGCGACGCATATGTTTTGATTCACTAAAAAGAGCCGAAGAGTCACTAGCTTGGGAGTCGAATCAGACTGCGCTTCCTGTTGTTGATTCAATTTTAGAACATGGAGTTTGTTGTTGTTGCTTAGTGCTGGTCTGGTCTTGACTGTTTGTGTCACTCCTACTGTTTCTTCAAGCTTGTTTCCTAAAAATACAGAGAAAAGTAGGAAATTTACTCAGCTTTTACATTCAAATATTTCATTTACATTTCATTTAGCTTCAGTTAGGAATAAGTAAAATACACTGTATAAAGATGTGAATGCGTGCTCAAAAAGAGTTTGCACACAATTATTTATCTTAATTTAAGATATTTTAACTGATTCAAACTGACTCTGTGAATCACTTTTGAATGTATCTTATAAATACATGCACAATCACATGGCATTCATATTAACATTCAGGAAAGGCCATCCAACAAACCAAGTAGATTTCATTGGGTTGAAGAGCTACTTTAGCTACTTCAAATATCAGAATCCTTGTGTTCTTATTTAATAATACTGCAGAGCAAATTTAGGAATATGATGCAAATAAATTGAAACTCTATTAAACTCACTATAATCATCACCAGCACGTTCGTCTCTTGAGATGAAAATCATTATTTGCTCAATGTGACTTGTTGCTCTGGGCTTGAGTTCTAAATTATCAAAGTGTTATTCAAGGTGTTTAACATGAAAGGTGATTCAGGACTCTTGAATGCCTGATGCAGTGATGCAGTAAATTATGTTCATCCAAACCACCACCTCGAAGACCTCCCCTTCAGGGATCACAGCAGGTTTTGAGTCCTTTTGAGAGAAGGGTCACAGCCGCGAGGAATGGGAAGTCAGAGAGACAGGTTTTGCGGCTGGCCCACGAGGCTCTGTATCTGGGTCACAGTGTGCAGAAGCTCCTCCAGCCCTGGAGATGCTCCTCTCTGCGCTGTGACAGTTATGGGATGGAAGCCAGAGCATCCAAGATGAGCAGCAGGGGAGGCCTGATTTCTAACAGTCTCTCCATCTGGAGCTGTGTGAAAGCAGTCAGACACACACTTTAATGTGAAGTGTGTCAGTCTTTTGTCTTTTAAGAACAAAGCCTTAAAATATGTATTAACATTTTTCTATGCTACAATTTGTCTAGAAATTTGACAGATGCAGTTCTGACCGACTGCATTTGTGGCTCAACATGTTGTGCTGTATTTCTTATTGGTTTGTCCTGTGCAGATATACAAATGCTTTCGGATCTGTACAGTAGATCTTTATCCTATAGGTTCAGTATAAACACACCAAAATACATGCACAGTATATTTTAAAATATATGGAAAATTTCTGTTAATATTTTTCATTTAGATTTTATTTTTACATTTTTGTGTTTTTGAAAGTTTTAGTAATTTATCAAGCTTTCAGCTAATTTAGTTTCAGTAGTGCTTTAATTTAAACTAAACCAAAATGAGAAATATTGCCTTGGCAAAATTGATATACTAAAACATAGTTAATATTTTGCATAAGATTACAATTTTATATTTTTATATTTTAAAACATACTGTGCATCTTTTTCTTTTAATTTTCTGAATAACTACAATTAATTGTTTTGTGTGTTTTGTTATTATTATTATTATTAAATCTCTCTCTCTCTAGCTATATATATATATATGGGCATGTATGTGTACACACACATATATTGTTTATTTTAAAAATTAAACTAAAAAAAATAGAATAGAATTATTGCCTTGGAAACTAGTTGAAATAGGTCTTATTATATTTTATTTTATTTATTTCAGATCATGTTTATATTATTAAAGTAACATTTTTTATTGTTTAGTTAGTAAAAGATAGTAACTAAAACAATAATCATGGTCAAATAAAAAACAGTAAAACATTATACAGGGAAATATCAGACTAAGCATAATGTTTGGGTTAATAGTCTATGAGTGAATTTCACAAAAACATGTCCATCATTGCATAATTTTTTAAGCCATAGAAATACATAATATGAACAATAATAATTTCACAAGTAAATGAACACAGAGCTGGAATAATCACAAAATACTGCATTTAGCCATAGAAATAAACAGCTTATATGTAGCCTATTAAAAATACCTCTACTAGTGAAGCTGCAATGAAGTCATCATGGAGTGCCAATAAAACACTGAACCACCCTGAACAGTGAGTCTCAGACAAACTGTCCAACACATTTCACCCACTCACCATCCAACACTGCATCTGCAGAGAGAGAGAGAGAGAGAGAGAGAGAGAGCGAGAGATTGTTCTCCTCATCCATCTGTCTCTCACTCCCACATCACACTTTTGTAGATTCTACAAATTAGCATTGCATTGTAGGTCATGTGCTACATTTAACAGCCTGGGTTGCATAACATTTTCTTTGTTGTTCAGTGAACGGTTGACTTGAACTGACCATTTCAGACATTGTGGGGAGCAATTCCATTACTGAAATATTTATTGATGTTGTGATGAGTCTATTGCACATTCACGTTTTTTCAAATTCAGCTTAGTATTATATATATATATACTACTAGTTTTTGTATACTAGTTATAATAATGTAGAAATAAATTATTTGTTTTTATTTAGCATTTATTTTTATATTTCCAATTTTCATTTTAGTTGACATTTTAATTTAATTATTTTGTCATTTTTTTGTAATTTTGTCTTTTTTGTTTTAATTATTAACATTTATTTGTTTCAGGATCATTTTTCATCCCTAAAAATGATTTATTTTAACAGTTTTAGCTTTAATTAACAATAGCAACACTTAACAACTTAAATGATGATGCATTTAACTGTGGACAAAATGCTTTTTCAAATGCAGCGCTTTCCACAACAAAAGCATTATAAGCATCCCTCATCGGCATGCCTTTCTTGATACCGAAGCATTCAGACATAAACAAAAGGTTGGGGCTGGTATCACTACTGACATTTAAGAAAGGTCACCATCATGCTGGAAGGGCAGTTAAACATATAAAGCAGATCACATATTCCAGCCCAGTGGCATGTGTATGCAATGAGAAACATGACTCAACATGCCAAACGGGATCAATCACCTGATTCAGGACCCCTGTGTCCGGATGCACTTCAAACACTTAACAATGTTTGTGCAATGACAAACCTGGCCTTGGTTGAGCAGTTAAACGCATTTGGTGTGTATATTGGTGAGTCATCTTTGGTCTGGGAGACATTAAGCTGATTTCATGTTCCAAAACATTCGGAGTGAAAACGAATCAAGCCCATCTTCTCTTCCTGTTTTGCTTGTGTGGCATTAAAGGTCTTTAGGAGCTACAAAGCCATCCATCATCATCAGATCTCTCAGTCTTATGATGCTTATTGTTCAAGATAAATCGAAGGTTGCTTGCAATCCACCTTTAAATTAAGAAAATCTCCAATACACTCCTCCCTTGGCAATGTTTAATGCTGTATTTTGAGAACTGGGTCTGCTGGTGTGCACATATGCTACAATCCTACCTAATCCTGCTTTACAACTGTGCCTTTCTGCAGGAAACTAAGCCATCGACAGCTTCAGAGGAGCTCTGGGAAAACTAACCTTTATCCACTGATCCTGTATGTTCCCATAAGAGTGTGTATATTTCTGGGAAATATGCAGGTGAATAAGTTTTCAATTTCAGATCGTCTTGGCTTTTTATTAACATTCTTCAAATGCTGGTTTTACTTGTTTAGATTAATTATTGCATTAGGCATTATTAACTAAAAGTGAACAACTTTCCCCTCTGTAGCATTTCTATGTTAATGGTGACCTATAAATACATTATTGTTTATTGTTGAATACTAAAAATGATTTAGTAAATAAAATGCTTTATGTTCAAAAGTTTGGGATCAGTAAGATTTTCTGAAAGAAGTCTCTTTTGCTCACTAGGGCGCATTTCTTTTAGACAGTAAAAACACTATATTGTGAAATCTTTGAAACATCACAACTTAAAATAACCCTTTTCGTTGAATATATTATAAAAAAAAATTAATTTTGTTCCTGTGATCAAAGCTGAATCTTCAGCACCATTACTCCAGTTTTCAGTATCACATGATCCTTCAGAAATCATTCTAATATACTGATTTGCTGCTCAAGAAACATTTCTTATTATCAGTGTAAACAGTTGTGCTACTGACTATTTAATGCAAAAAAAAAAAAAAAAACATTTCTTAAACACTCAAATTAGGCTGTTGACTCCTTAAAGAGATAGTTCATCCAAAAATGAAAACTCTGTCATCGTTTACTCACCCTTGTAAAACTGTTTCTGGTCCCCATTGACTTCCATAGTATATTTTCCATACTATGGAAGTCAATGGCTACCAGTAACTCTTTGGTTACCCACATTCTTCACAGTATCTGCTTTTGTTGTCAACAGAAGTAAGGAAATTATACAGGTTTGAATAAAATATGATAGGTGATGATGATTTTTGGCTAATTTTGACTCATACAAGTTTTTTTTTTTTTTTTTTTTTTTTGTGAACTTAAACAAACTTTCACGGCTGCAATTCTACGTTTCACCACAAGGAGTCCCTGTAACCCGCTAAACTGCTACTGAAAGTGAAGGATGCATGCACGAGTAATCGCAGCATACATTCAAGAACAATTCTAAGCATTATATAAAATAAATCGGATTATGCATTGACAAAAAAAAATTCTGAACTACATCAAGCCTTTTTTTTTTTTAAGAAAGAAATGTTGCTGTAATATGATGTAAACAGGACGTTTATTAAAGACCAATTTTTTTTTATTTATATTTTTTTTTTTTTGACGCAAGCGCGATATAAAACAAGCCAAGACTGGATGTTGAGGACAAATTAATTCACTTTTAACGAGGAAACAGTGCCACCTCTGTTCAAGAGGGTATCAATGTAATAGCATAGACGACATAAAACACTCTTTATTAAGTGGTTACAAATGACAATTTATATTTTTATGGTATCTCAAGTTCCAAGTTAATCTATAACGTATTTCTCATTCTGGCTGTCATGGTTTCAGGTCAACAAACTAATTATGACATATAGGTTTAAGACTTAAACATGCCAGAGCAGCACAGTCAGTTCGAGCCCCACCTCGACAGAGTTCGCTGCTTTCAGCACAGATTAAACAGAGCCTGTGGCATATTATCTAAAGTAAACCGCCAACTGCTATATATCTCTCTGGATGAATCACACAAAAACACATCCGGCTTATATTTAAAAAAACACATGGAATGCATTTTTTTGTGAGATATATATTATATATGTGATATATATTACATGTTGTTACAATACAATTAAAAATACAAATTATAAATATTATATAAATATGATTTCAAAATACTTTATTTTACTTTGAATTTTATTTCATTTTTTTTTATTTAACGTAATTTTATAATTTATTATTATATATAATATTGTATGTTTAGTCAACAAATTAAATGTTTCCATTATAAATATATTATGCTACAAGTATTATTATATAATATTTAACAATTTATCACATTACAACAAAACAATGTAAATTATTTACCTGCCCAGGGACTACAGGTGGAAATTAGCAATTGTTGCTATAACCTGGCCCAAGACATATTCTCTTGTTTAACAAGTGTAATGTTTATTTGTGCATTGTCCCTGTTTTCAAATAAAATAATTTCCATTTCCATTCCATTCCATTTAAATACAATTTAAATGAATAATAAAATATGATAGCATTAGGTAAACAGAATCTTAAGTGTCAGTTTTTCGAAACTGAATAAAAAAGCGTTCCGTTTATGTTTGGTTTATTAGGAATCGGACAATATTTGGCTGAGATACATCTATTTGAAAATCTGTAATCTGAGGGTGCAAAAAAATCACAATACTGAGAAAATCGCCTTTGAAGTTGTTGAAATGAATTATTAGCAATGCATATTATTAATTGACAAAAAAAATAAGTTTTAAAATATCTACAGTCAAAATATATTCATGGAGCATGATCTTTACTTAATATCCTAATGATTTTTGACCCATACAATGTGTTTTTTTTTTTTTTTTTGGCTATTGCTACAAATATACCCCAGCGACTTAAAACTGTCTTTTTTTATTTTATATATTTATATGTCTTTTTTTATTTGGGGTTGAAATATGACCAGGATACCTAAGCACCATACAGATTTTGTGAGAGTCACTTCTCTTCTTGAACTTAAAAAAAATAAAAATAATAATAATAATAATAAATCATTCAAATAAACTGAATATTTGCACTACACTAAGGACAGTTAAGTAACCACCCAACGTAAGTCAAATATCACTGTGTACCATTCAAATGATACAAAAGCGTTGGAACATGACAGAACATTTATTCTCAGAACAAATGAATCATCTTGGCACGTATGAAGCACAAATGAATGAACGCTCTTATGTACTGTGAGACTTACCAGTTCTCACTCTACAGTTTGCTGACAAGAGTGCATTAGCACCAGAGGCTGATTAGCTCTCTCTCTTTCTCTCTCTCAGACAGCGGCCCACTGTTCAAACACTCAGATATCTGGCACACGTTCAGCCAACAGGCTCAGTCACATACTTCAGCTAAAAACGCCTCAAAATGTCATCAACTCGGTCCATATCGCATCACATTTTTTTATAAGACTGAAGAAGAAAAAAAAACTTTATCCCAGTTGCACTTCAGAGCACTCAGACACCTTTTGGAGTGCACAGACTGTAACCAGACATATTAGGAAAGTGGATATGGCCATTGGAAAAAAACTGGCAGGCTTTGACTCACCCTGTCTCCTGTGGCTTTGATTTTTCTTAAAGAGGAACCTTGGGGAAAAAAAGCCTTTGCCATTGATACTAGTCAATACTGGGAGGGAGCATCAAGAAAAAAAAACATATACACTTCCAGTCGAGAGTTATGAAGGACCTACTTAATCATTACTATCAATATTATATTTATAAATTAATGTAAGCAATGCAATCAAATAAGTTTAAAGACCATTAAAAAAAACATGCATTTTGATCATGCATCCACTGTAAGAATCAAATGTGTCCAAGCTTTTGACTGGGATAAAGTAAAATAAAGAGTTTTGAGGAGAAATAATAGTTCCAATATTCTCATTTCAAAACTATGAAGCTAAATGCAGTATACAATAATTCATAATGTTAAAATGTGATGTAAAAATTAAAGCAATCCTTCCTTTTACCTATAAACTACTGGCAGCAACATTCAATCAACTTACTGAAAATACCAGTGTCAGTCTCTTTCTGAACATGTCAAACACCTTTGCATTTGAAACCATTGTGTGGTTAAAGGTATTAAGGAAATCATACCACCCCAAAATAGAGTGAAAGTTTTTCTTGTGACCCCTTGAAAAAACAATGTTCTGAGTTCCGAGGTAGACAGGGAGAAGATCTGGTAAAGAAAACAAACAACAGAACACCCCTCCACACACATGCAGTTACACAACAAAAACATAAAACCAGTTCATCTACACTCCTAAATAGTGTCTTTGCAGTATTAAAACAGGTTGCGTACAGTTTGTCCTTAAAGGCAAATTTTAAAGTTCAAACCAAATCAAGCCCAGAACTGCCTGGAACACAGTCCTCAAGTCACAGAAAAGTATGTTTAACAAGAAGTTAAATTGGACACCATTTACTTTAATAAATGTTGCATGTGTTGCTGCAGATAAAAACAAAAGTTACATGATCTTTTATCAAGGTGCTCTGCTTCTAAAATGATTCTTCTGACATAGGCTCTGCTAGTAGAGAAGACAATGATAACAAATTTAAACAGCAATTTAGACATTATTTCAGACTAATGTTAATGGTAATATAGACTTTCTGAAAGCTTTCCAATAGTTAACAGTATTTTAAAGCTTGAACATTTTATTCATTTGTAAAAAATACAATTTTAAAGGTTAATTTGCAGACTACTAAGCAGATTTGCTCAGCCAGTGGCATAGGTTTGGAGCAGAAATGTTTGTTTGTCTAATCCATGAAACAGAGAGTTTTGAGTTTAGTTCAAATGACTATTATTATAATTTTTATTATTATAATTTTTTTTTTTCAAACTGACCCTTCTCAAAGACATGCCCCTTTATTGCTATATCCAATAAGTCATGCCACTATCACCCCACACGTCACGTTCTCACGCAGTAAAAAATACATCGCTGAGCAAAGAGGACACTGATAACGCACCGACAGACAAGTGGGTTTCTTTAGGTATGAAAGTCTTAGCTTTCAAATTGTGTCATTTTGTGGCTCTTTAATGTGTCGTGACCGATCGCTGTAGCGCTTCAGTTCAAGCGGCACATGAGCCGATCATCTCTTCCTCTTTACTAGTTATAGCATGAAATTAACATGAATGAACATAAGAAGTCATCTTGTTTCAACCGCGCCAAGATGCCAATAAACACCATTTTTCAAATTCAAATCCACCACGTCAATCTACCCTTGTTTCGAATGGAAGATTCTGCGTTATTATTGGTCAGATCACCTGTCAATCAAACCAAAAGTTCAAAATGAAAGTTCCAAAGAGGATTTTCACAGGAATTCCATAGAAAAACCATTTTGAGTTCCCTGATGAACCTTTCATTTCCGTAAAGAAAAGATTCCATGAATGTTAAAGATTCATCATGAATGGCAATAAAGAACCTGTATTTTTAAGAGTGAATGGGTCAGGAAATGACACGCTACAGCTTTAATGCTGCTTGACACTGATACAGGTTGAGGCAATAATAGCAAGCAACAAAAGATTTTGAAGAAGCAATACCTCTGGGATGCGTCGAATTGTTCTCAAGGGTGAACTTGATCTTCGGCCTCCACGTTCTGATGACCATTTCGGTTCCTAACATGTTGAGACTTTTGTAAACATGGCCTGATTCCTAGGAAAGAATACTCATCCTCATGCAGACTCACGATCCAATCCATTACTGCAATGGATAAAAATCAGTTGATGTAAATTGCTCTCTCTCTCTCTCTCTCTCTCTATATATATACATATATTTTAAATATATAGTTGGGGTAAGACCTGAATGCAACCACAAATAAAGCCATCCTTTAAATATGTTTTTAAAACATTATTCGTTTCATTGAATGGCTCATTAACCAATAACCCATGTGTGGATAGAGAAAGATTAAAGATTGTAAATATATGTTTTTCTTTAGCACCAATGATTTGCTCACCATAGAAGCAGGAACATGAATTTGAAAGTTAATAGGCACAGGTTCCTGTGAAACTAAAAGTTCCCTCACATTAAGCTGTGAAAAGCTTTTCATAATAGGAAGATTTTCACAAGGAAATATTCGAAATGCAAACCAACTCAACAGAGAATAACACAACGAAGAGCATTTAGCGATTATTTTATGTGGTTGATTTCACCACATGATTCACAACATGCAGCTCAGGAGTCCTTTCAGGTAAGTTAGCGGCTAGAGGTTTGCTGTAACGCTACATGAGCACTCTCATCCCTGTCTCTTTGACTTTGAGAATGGTTAATGATGTGGGCCGAAGCTGAAACAAGGCCATGAGGGTAAAGTTACTCTCTCTGGTGCACTAACAGACAACAAAGCATCCTGCAAACTTCTGTACGAAACAAAGACACATTTAGACACTGCTTACTACTACAGAAACACGTAAACAGCAGCCTAAAAAAAAGGTATTTAGACACTTAAACCTTATAATACAATTATGTTTTGTGTCCAAACGCTTTCTATAAAAAAAACAAAAAACTTGCATTTGGAGCCAACAAGCTTGATGAGCCCACAACACCTTCATAGTTTCACCAAAAGAAGCACACACTTCTCAAGAAACACATAAGTTCATCTTTCAGTTGAGTAATTTGTCCTAATGGTTTACAGAGCCAGAGGAAGATGATCTTGGGCAGCTGAGAGGTGAGCTGCATTCATATAGCTGATGGCAGGTCAAGATTACATTCACGCCGTTCACAATGAAAACGTGCATTGTAAATGGGAAGTGTTTCTATAGAGGATCATGCAGAAAACTTCACCACTGTATTCATCTTATTCCACTGTGCTCGTGTTAACCAAGAATGTGGCCGTTCTGGTCAGGCAAGGTCTTTCATGTACGTGGCATTGAAACTGCTGCTTGTAAAAAATTAGTTTCTGCTCATACTGGGGAATAATTCTCACTATGACTTTTCCATCAATAAATTCTTAATTTGCTGCCTATGAAGTTAGTAAGGTAGTTAAGACGTGTGACCTTAATATGTGTTAATATGCGTTAATATGTGCTTAATAATCACTAATAAACAGCCAATTAGCTAGCAGTGTGCATGCTAACTTGGTCATAGTGAGAACTGGTCTCCTACATAGTGTTACAGATTTTTTAAAGATGTAAATAAAACAGTTTATTAGATTACAATGTAAAATAAATTACAGTTTTCCTATCTCAAAATGTAATGTTTAACTCAATGTGAAATTAACTAAGAATTTTAAAATTGAAAATCTTTATTTTTCAGTTTACAAGAAAACATTATGTACTGTAAAATAGTAAATGTATTAATTGGTAAAATACACTGTTGTTTAATTTTAAATTAAATATGGTATTTAAAATTAAATTAAATAAAAATTATAGTAAACCAACTCTTTTAAAAAATGTCTTAAGATATTCAAGTACTGAAATAAACAGTAAACTACATGAAATCTAAATTTAGGGGCACTTTGCTTTTAGAAAAAGAAAAAAAAAAAGATTTTTATCAGTTTTCTGCCATAAAAATAATAAGGATGTCAGGTAGGGTGATCATCACATTTAAACAAAATGCAACTAATAAAAATATTTATAAACACTACTTTAATAAACATCGATTTTGCAACAAAAAGCACCCGTAAAGTTTAGTAATGGAATTGAAGTTGTAATTCATTAAAGAAAAAACCGTCCAAACCAAACAATTTATTAAAAAGAATCAGGCCTCCATGTTATGCCATGACTGAAAAGTTAGTAACATTACTATTTATAGTCACCAACTCCTCCAGATCTGATTTAGCCTATACCAATTTCAAAACATTTGACATAGTTCCTCTATTAAACATGCTGTTTGTTACTATACCCTTACAAAATCTGGCTTGTAAAACAGAAACTTTATTGATTTATGGTAGTCTTTGGTAACACTGTTGGAAAAGTTCTGCAAGTCACATGTAAAACATGACATGCAAAGATCTGCAATTGTAAAAGAATGTTACACATCTAAAACTCCCAAAACTGTTATATGCTAATAGATCACATTTTATAAAGTTTGATTTTCATATGAACATACAAAAGCAAATAACAAAAAGCAAGTCACTGGAAGGCAAAAGCGCACTAAAAAGGTGAGCAAAAACAATTAATGTCTAGAATGAGTAACTATAGGTGCTAACTGTGTTACTATGAAGCACTAGCTTGCTCAAGGCCTTTCAAGAGGTGTTCAGCAGGAGGATCAGCAGTTATTGGCTTGTGTAAGAGAAGTTAGCACTCCACCAGTAATATGTAATCATGTTCAAACATTTTAAACAACTTAACTGTAAAAGGATCTGCTCCTATCTACATCTAGCAGATAATAATATTGATGTAGATATGGAAGGTAAAACCTGATCTCGGATCAGCACTTTTACTTTATAGCTGCTGTACCTTTACTCTAGATCTCTGGTTTCTCAGCCACTTTATGAAGGTATCTAGTAAACGAAGTTGATTCTGAATCAGTCCTACAAGGAAACTTCCACATCTGAAGAGTGCAAGCTCACCTATTCACAGTATCTCCTAAAATCTTTTAGATTAAGAATGCAGTACAGATTATCTATAGATTTGTAGTCAAGTCAAACATGCATATAAAGAGACAACAAATGCTAATTAGCATTCAACGTAGGCTGTCGAAAACACTTCTACACACAAATTCGCTTAATTAGCACAAAAGGTGGAAAAGCTTACCGGTTTAATAAAAATAATAATAAACGTAAATAATTTTTTCCTTGCAATTAGCTTCTATTGCAGTATAGACCTCACTGAATTAATACAGTACTTTATAGTTAAGCAGCTAATTGCAATGTTACCCAAAGTGCATTTTAGAGTCTCTAAATGCATGTCTTCAGTGACACCAGAATCACATTTTAGTACAAACACATGAGAACGTTTGGAAGACTATATGCGTAACCTACTCAATCATGCTATCCAAGGGTAATACTCAGTGGCAGACAGAGTGGCTACATTTAAATCAACACCATCTGCTTTGCCAGCTAAAGTGGCGGACAGAAAAAAAAACATCAAGTACAAAAATGCCCCATGAAGGAATGTTTTGGATGTACACTAGATTGCACACACTACTGAAGTATATGTCCTGGTACAAAGCACTAATGCTGCCTTCAAATCATGTAAGAATGATCATGTTTACAATGAGCCACGACAATGTCTTAATCACCAGCGGGGGAATTTGGTATTTCCTTTAAGCACAGACTTTCTGTATTTAGAGCCATGCAATTATATGGCTTTGTTTGGGAAAATGTTGTTTGGAAAAATGTAAGGAAAAGCTGATTTAGAAAATATTTTATTTACTGTATGTTATGTTAGGCGACTTGTCCAAACAAATATAATATATTATTAGTGCTGTTAAACTAAAATCGCAATTAATTGCATCCAAAATAAAAGCTTTTGTTCACATAATGTGTATACGGTGCACATTTATTATGCATATATAAATACAAACAAATGTATACACTTAAGAAAAATGTTATGTTTATATATAAAATATATGTACATACATTAAATATAAATATATATACACGTAAATATTTTCAACAAACTATATGTGTGTATACAAACAAACATACATATATATATATATATATATATATACACACCATAAAGTATGCAAACAAAAGCTTTTATTTTGGATGCGATTAATCATTTGATAGCACTAATAATAATAACATAAAAAATATATTTGAAAAAATCCAATAAATTGATTTGTTTTATAACCCAACAAACCTTCGAAACCAAACTACCTTTCTAATTTTCTGTGGAAAAAGAAAATACTGATAATTAACATCAACACAATACTAAATATAAAACTGTGTTAGGTGGGTATATTATGAATAACATAAATGTATAATTAAATGTAAATAAGTAATTAATTTACTCTTTATGCTGTAGCACTAGCACTATTGCTCAAACAAAATCCGTTGAACACATCATAAATATGACTTCCTTAACTTCCCAGAAGAACTTGCAGGCAGCATTAGTACCAAGCGATTCATTTTTATTACAAAGAAAAATGCACACAAAACACTCCTCGTCTCCAAGAAAACTGTCATCCCTTTGCTCAATCACAATAAGAGCTATGTACAAGAGTCAACCAGAAAGAATGCTCAGTCCGGCCCAGCATTAATGAGGTATGTTGTTCTTTAGCTCAAAGCGGCTGTATACCTGTTTGGATTGGTTTAACTTGTTGTACTGGTTGACAAGGTCCAATTTGCTGTGACCCAAAGTCATGCGTTTCACGTCCCGCCGATGTATCCCTTTCTCCGGGCCCATCCTGTCCGTTGGCATTGGTCCTGGTGGAGGAGGACCTTGCTTACTCTCCGGTTCATTCTGAGAAAGATCTGGCCCGCCAAACGGAGAGGAATGAGTAGGCATCTTCGGGAACAAGTGGGAGTCCTTTTCTTTTGAGCTGAACAAATCAGTGAACTTACTAATGAACGGGCTGGGAAGTCGATGTTTGGAGGAAGTCTTGCTGTCGGTTGGAGACAGTTGAGTTGGTGATGGAGGTTTTGGAGAACTATAGAAACCTGAAGTCTGGATTTTGGATGTCTGTCCAGGAATGTTTGAGCATAGGTAATCTGTCCCTCCTATTTTGGACCATTCCATACCAGCGGATTGACCTAAGGAAGTTCCTTCGATGCCATGACTACTATTCAGAGAACTTCTTCTAATGTGAGATCCTGAGGGCTTCGTGACGCCCTTCCTCTCAGGAGGCTTTTGAGAGTTTTCAGGCTTCTTCTTGTCTGTCATTACTTTAATAGGTTTCATGCCTGGAGGAGCTGCTTTGATGCTGGAAACGCTGCCACTGGATTGGCTACTGGAGTGCTCCGAATATACTCGCTCCCTGCTCCCGTATTCTGCAAGAACATCCAAGCCAAAGTTTGGTACTGGCATGTGGTAAGAGTAACTGGGCAGCCCTTCTTCATCAGGATTGTAGAAACGGTCTATTATTTGGGAATCAGCATACATGCAGCGGAACTCGCGATCAAAGCAGTCCGTGACGTGGCCAGAGAAGTGCATGATCATGTTGCTGTGAACCATGCCTGAGAGCCATGTAAAACTAGAGGGAAGAAGAGAGAGAAAAATGACATTTTTTCATGGAAAACTACATCTTTTACAAGATGAGATTCTTATTTAAAAAAAAAAAAAAATATATATATATATAATAATAATAATAATAATTATTATATATATATATATATATATATATATATATATATATATATATATATATATATATATATATATATATATATATATATATAATAAAAAATTTAAAAAGAAATGAGAAAAACACGTTTTTGTATCATCGATCATGAAATCAGTCTTGCCTAAATCATTGCATTGTTACACAGAAATTGATTCGTTTTAATTCATTTTGAAGTGTTTTTCTTAGAAAGATTCCATAATTTACAGACAATTTGACAGACTATAAAATGCCACATCAATACAAATGGATTCATTCATGAAACAGGAGCAGAATAACTTTCTGAAAACCATTCTTGCATTAATCGTTGCATAGAAATACGTTTGGGTTTCATAACTGAGGTTCAAAGATTCTGTCCATCCAGTTTTATGGATGGTTCACAAGTGTTTAACTATGTTCAAGCTAACCATCTGTTTATTACTCAAAGGTTTTGCATAATATTGAAGTAAAAGAGCATGTGATGAGCTTTACATTAGATCATCACTGTCTTTTCCGGTTTATAGATTAACACTAGGAAGTCTACAGTGAGCACAAGAGCACAAAAGACATGAAACTGTATCCCAGCATGCATCAATCTCAGGTAATCTTTCCTTCCTGGTGAAAAAGATCTGAAAAGTCTTAAATTGTTAGTAATAAATTTGCAATCAATTTCCCTTTGAACTGTGTGGACTTCTAGTCAAACAAAACTTCCTGTTGTCTATTATGAGGACAAAGCCTTTAACACATGAGTGTGGCCTCACCCACTATCCACACTACTGTGAGCTAACACGCATGAGTGTATCCACGGGCTGCTATCAGTCGCTCTAACCCTGAAATAACAAGACAACTCCTTCACAAACTCATTCCTCCCATCAATCCACTGAGGAGCAGATTAGCCTGCAAGACTGAGATCGTTTTCTGGGTCTAAACAAGCTAAATTGTTAACAATAAACACAGTGCCTGTATAAATCATCAGTTTAACTAAAACAAATCCTTCAAGTTAGCCACTGAGGCTTGAAAGCTGACAGCGCTGAAGCTAATGCTCAGGAAACACTGTCTCGGAGAAATGCAGAATCATCATGTTTTCATTGCTAAGCTGCTCAAGTCTACAGATGTCTGCTGGAGCGCATGAGGCACATGTCCCGTCATCTTCCATGCGCTAAAATGATTTGAATAATACAGAGTGATATGAGTGGCATGAGATAAGCCTGGACTGATGGGTATTTCAATTTAAAGCAACTGAATTCCTCCTGTCAAAAATGTGTGTTGCTTCTAGCGTAATTGGCTTTGAAAAACTTGCTGTGACATGCTACACAAACATACTGATAAGAAAGTAAAGCATGTCTGTGTGTGTTTTAATATTAACTAAACCTATTAAAAACAGCTATATTGAAACAAAGATCAAATGAAATATAAATATTAGATAATTGGAAACATTAGCAGCTAAAATATGTTTAAGGTTGAAGCACTCGATGTAAAAAAAATAATCTGTAAAAACAGGCCACAATGTACTATGTTAATGAATTTTTTTTTATTTGTTTGTTTCCAATATTTTTTATTTGTTTATTCGTTTATAGTGTAGAAATATTTAAATTGGAAAATGTGAATTAATAAACCATTAAATTGGAACTAAAACATAAATGAAATTAAATATTAATACAAACTAATAGTATATAAATAAATTAAATAAATAAAACACTGATCTGGCACTTTTATGTACTAGCCAATTTATAAAACTATTTATTGTTTATTCAAATTCCTTTTATCAAATCAATGCTACAGCCCTTTAGAAATTTAACGTGCTAACCAGTCAATATAATTTTAACACTGTGGTTAAACAGTCATCATTTAAGCAAAATTATTCTTAAAGCACCATCATTTAAAGGATCGCATTAAATTACAAGATCTACAGTAGTAAACATAACTCCAGTAATTATGCTATTTTGGTAGAAAGTTATGATTACATAAGAGGATTTTTTAACTACATTATACAATGCATGAACATGATTAACATACCTGTATGATCCAGCTATGACTTCCTCACAGTCAATGATCATGAATTTTTCTTGAACCTGACCTGTGAATTTTTTCCCACTTTTGGTGCAATATGTGTCTCCACACACACTTCTTATCCGCATATTCTGAAACAAAGCAGCATTAAATAAATGTTATTTAATTGTTATGATGAAAACACAAAGAGTACATTTTTAATACAATTAGGATGTTAATATTAGCAACAAAATAAAAGCTGATTTGTTTTGACATAAATGCTTTTGAAATGTGTGCTCATTCATCTTGACATTTGCTTTTGATGTAAATGACCAAACAGACTTATTTAAGGAAACTTACAGAAGAATTATGTTTTGCTGTTGACTGACAGGTGTATTCATATACAAATCCGAGAACACCCATCTTATTGAACACTTTCTTAAGACTTATTATGTGCAAGGATAAGAACTCGTGAGCTGGACCACACCATTTTATGTAAGCACCAGCGTCTGACTTACACTCAAGTGTGAATTCTGGACGTCCAGTTCTGAGCACATGTTCAAAAAATAGCTGAGATTCTTCTCGTCAAGTAAAATATACACTGGAACCCGGCGCTTGTTGGAGGCCTCCATCAGATCACAGAACAAGTCGACGTCTGTAAAAATATCCATGACTACAGCGATAACCTGTGGTGTAAAATACAGGCATTCAAATAAACCACAAACTGTAAACATTCATCCCTAATTACTTTATTGATTTCAGGTGATCATTTCAAGCTTATCATCAAGCAATTTAGTTGTTTGCAATGTGTCATGTATTTTTTATATGCAATTTTACATTTTCCAATAGTAATTTAACCTAAATTTAGTAACAGCAAAACATTTGGACATTTAAGAAACCCTTATAAAATATCTGAATTTATTAAACAAATTTTGTTTTTCTCAGAATAAATGGCACTTTTATATGACATTTTTGCAATGGATTTCCATCACCGACTTAAGATTTTAAGTGAATTTATGACGTGCATTTGAACAGCACCTTTTTTTTTGTTAAGTTTCGTTTGGTAAGTCTTTGTGCTCACTGTTTTTCAAAATCATGTAGGCCTACACAGGTTTATGTGTGGAAAAATTACTTTTTAAACGTCTGATTACTTCTTAAGCACAAATTGTGATGCATAAAGCTTATAGTAGAACAAAAGCACTTAAAAAGTATGCAGTCTGTCCAAATGAACCTGTCTGAAAGATGTTACAAATGGATCTTGTTTACCTGTGACGTCACACGTCACATACAAAGCAGCCGCAGAAAAGCAAGTTTCATGGAAAACATATTTGTAAACGACACGGAAACGGCATTAGCAAAATGTTTTGCACATTGTTGTTCTTACCTTCTTGGCTTTACTAATAAGAGATCGAATTAGATCCTTGACATTTTTCGACTTGTCTCTCTGGAAGTGTATCTGCGCTTCTGTGGGTCCAAATCGGTTGGAAGACTCTGGCCAGCCCAGCTCCAACATTGGTGGCTCCTCGTCGGACATCATGGGGAAATAAGTCCCTGATGTGAGCTCGGACACCGTGTCCCCTTCCTCCATGTCCACTCCATTAGTACTGCTATCATCAACGCCACTTTTGGCCACATTATCGGCGATGTAGCGTATTTCCAGCGAGGAAAGAAAGTTCACTTCTCTTTCGTCATGCAAGACCTTTTTGTACTCCTTCTCTCCGTGCTCCAGGAGCGCGTCGGTGGCGAGCCGAGCGGTTTCGTTGTGGCTGAACTCGAGCGTTGATCCTTGTCTCCAGGGGTTCTTCACCTCCTCCACTCTGGTCGCGAGCTTTCCGAGCGCTTTACGCGCAGTGTTCGGCGTCGGACGCAAAACCTCTGAACTGATCATTTCCACGACTCACGTTTTGTCCAAGTAATCTAAGTTTTACAAAAGCTCAAGCAAGCATTCGGTTATTAAAGCAGGTGTATTCCAAAGCTGACCTTGTTTTGTGTCATGGTATTTGGAGTGCTCTATCCCAAGAGGCCTCTCCAAGTATTGTTGTGAGCTGCTAGGAAAATCAACGCTGCGCTCCACCTGCGCGCTCACCTGCCCTGTTCATCTAGCTGCTCCACCTCCTCTGACGTCATGTGGAAAGGAACCTGTGGCAGGCCATGTTAACATATACCTGATGGAAAAACGCAAACCAGAAATAGAATTCATTATTAATGAGTATATGAAATATATAATATATGAACACTACAGTTATTAACATTATTATCATTAAAAGTACGAATTATTATACATATCATTATAAATAAAAATAAAACAAGAATTGAATAATATTATTAATAATATTTATGAAATAAATATATATATATATATATATAAACACTAATATGATTACTAATTATCATACAGGTTAGTATTAATAAATAAAACATATATATAAAATATAAATCAATATATAAAACATATACATAATATTTTATTTATATAAATATATAATATAATAAATAAATAAAACAAATAAACAGCACCAAACAAGAAATTATTATAAATAATTCATTATTATTATTATTATTATTAGCAACAACAGCAATAATTATCATTATAAATTATAAATTTAATGTACTTGTATAATAGGTAAAACAAAAACATTACAATTAATACATATTATGCATAAAATTGACTGATAAAAATAAAAGCTAAAACAAATGGAAAAACACCAGAATATAATTAAATAAATGTCATTATTGTTGTTTATTTAATTGTCAAATACACAACAATAACATTATGATTAATAAGATAAACAATCATCATTATTATGAATATAATTACTAACTATAACTAAAAATAAAATAAAACATGAAAACAGCACAAAATGGAATAGAATTAAATAAATATTAGTGATGCTTATTTTTAAATAGTGAACAAATACACATGAATAATAATATTGAAAATATTATTCTTATATAAAATAATGATCAATCAAAAATAAAATACACACATTTGAAGATAAATGTAGAAATATCCGAAGTCTGTCTTAGACCAGATAAATTGGATACTTTTTAATAAATGTTAACATGGCTTGCCATTCATAACCAAGCATAGGAAGCTGTGCTTCTAACAATTGTGGCAACAGACAAATAATCTAGTGTACTCAACTTGGCGCCCATCTGTGGAGTTGATAAAGATTTTTAGACACAAAGACAGATTCAAATTACGGTAGACTTTATTACTGCAGATCGTTTATCAATAACTTGGCCAAAGTCTAGAAAAAGTACCTTGTAAAATTTTAGATAAGGTAATAATATTTTTGATTGCTTGATGACTGACTGACGTTTGAGTCAATTGGTTATAGTTCTTTAATCTGGACAGCAGTAACTGGAGTTTAGGACAAAACGACATAATGTGATCTCTTGATATGGCGGTTCTGCTTTTGTGAAGCATTTCTGCCTAATTTGAATGGTAAATATAGAGGATGTCACTTGTTCAGTTCATTTACATGACTGATGTGTGGAGTTGATCACGAAGCGGAAAACGACACAGTAAGCAGACATACTCGAATGGCTGGATCCTAACTAGCTGTACAACAGTTTTAGAGTAAACACTTCACAAACATCATACAGAAACAGAACTGTGTTGTTTAATACTTCTCAGCTCTCTTCTAAATGACACCATTGTTGTTTTGCCGTCTCTATTGTCCAGCAGTGAGATATTTTTGGGTCTTCCTGTCTTTCTAAGGTAGCAGCCTCCCTGAGGCTCGGCCGGCTGTGTGAATCATAACTTTTCCATGACATACAGTAAAAGGGAAACATATGCAAGCCAACAGTCAAACAGCATTTTCTTTGTTCAAAGTACTGAAGAGACATTTTAAACTCTCAGCTGGAGCTGTTATAGTTGCAGAAAACACAGAAAACTTTTCCACAGCTTTATAGCCTATAAAACACATCTCAGATTTTTTTTGAGAATTTAATTGAGGTTTAACACAATATAACACAAAAAACATCTCCTGATTAATTTTCAGTTCAACTATTATATGAAGAAATCATTTTTGACTGCTACTGTCATCATCCAGACGTCTCATACAGCACATCGTGGACACTGCATGGCACAATCTTATGCTTGTCGTGAGTCACAGGGAGATCGGAATAATGGTTTTACTGTATTGGTGACAGTGCACTGGACTGTCTGTCCATGCTTTGATGATGAAGGGCAAAATTTGAATTTTTGTTCATGAATAAAACAAGAGAAGTGTTCAGGCAGAGAAATATTGCCCTTTTGTGAGTTAAACAATTGGATACAAAAACATGGGACCACTTTAGCAATGCTTTTCTAAAGCAATACAAAATGTTTCATTGAATTATATTTGAGTGAAAAGTAAAAGAAGAGAATTTGTTGTTTTGAGAAGTTTTATTTTAGCAGGGAAGCATTAAACTGACCCAAAGTGACAGATATATAAAATATTACAATATATATATATATATATATATATATATATATATATATATATATATATATATATATATATATATATTTTACTTTATAGTCATCAAAGAATTCTGAACATAATGTACAACAGTGTCCTTAAAAATATTAAGCAGCACAACCATATTCAGCGTTGATAATAATCAGAAATGTATCTTGAGCATCAAATCAGCATATTAGAATGATTTCTGAAAATCACATGATACTGAAGACTGGAGAAATGATGCTGAAAATTCAGCTTTGCATCACTGGAATTAAGAATATTTTATAATGTATTTAAGTAGCTAACTGTTATTTAAAATTGTATCAATATTTTACTGTGTTTCAGTTTTTACTGTATTTTTTATCAAATAAATGAAGCATTAGTTAGCGGAAGAGTCTTCTTTAAGAAACATAAAAAATCTTGCCAATCTATATGTATGGGTCAGTATCACTGTAGGGTGCCTTTTGTTGTCCTGTACATAAATAACTCATTTGCCATTATAACTTAACAGAAAAATGACTATGAAAGTGTGTGTTTTTATATTTATAACAAAAGCATTACTTGGCTCTTTAGATACATTTTCTAGATCTGTTTTGTTTGTTTTGTGTAAGAGGATGCATGTTATTATGCTATGTCCCATGCACTGCTTATTAAATTTGAATAATATAAATAAATAAAAATATCCTATTAATATTTTGTTAAATAAGAGATTACTCAGTTAAAAACTGATCTTTTTATTAAATAAGAAAAGAAGAGTGGGAATCCACCCCTTAATGAAAAGGCCATCCCGTTCAGTGACATCAGGACAACACGTGGGCGGGCATTTCAACGGCTGAGGTGAATAAGTTGGTGACTTTACAGTTGACAAATTTTGTTCGTCTGAATTAAATATACCAGAAGTGATTTGAATACAGTATTTTCAAAATATGCAAGTTAAAACATACCAAATTCTCTTCAACAACGACTAAATATTTAGCTAGTAATTGTTTGTTGTAAGCTAATACGCTAATTGAAGCTTGAACTTATGGTTTATGCTTCAAATAATTGCCCATAATTATCTAAAAAAATGTGTGGGAGCTCAGCTAATATGTTTCTATAGTACTTAAGTGTCTCTTATTTATGATATGAAAAAAATTGAGTATTGTGAGGATTTAAAGGGACTCTATGGTGAGATTGAACAATATATCTTTTGTTTTTTTATCACATAATTGTAAATGCTCTTCTTGGTTTGGCCTGCAGGTCCAGGAACCAGATCCTGTTCAGTTTGTGGTCTTTCAGTGGAACGGATATGTAAAACTCAACATGCCAACACGTTAAGTTGCTGAGAAAGTCAACAGCATACCAACATATGACAGCAAATTGGTTATATAATGATATCATTATTGACAGGACTACTTCCTGGTATCAATTTATTTATAGCTGTATCGGTTAACAAACATAATTTTCAACACTTTCGTCACGAGAAATGAACACATTAAATGTTAATATGAGCAGTAATAACCGCATCATCTCTTGAGACCTGACAAAGCCGGTTTGTCCAGATACTCATGTCTATTTCACATGATAAAGGCTCCAACCGTGTCAACTGGGAAACTGATCCATCTCCAGAGAGTCTTCATTACATTCCACTGAAGTCTGCAGTCAACTATATCAGCTTAAACGAAGAACATGATCATCAAGCATTACTATTACTGCTCATATTTAGGGTAAGGTTCGTTTTAAACCCTAGCAACCACACAGAACATTGTTAGCTACTGTACATTGAGGTGGAATGTTTCACAGGCCAACATCTATTTTTTCTTCACACAATACGCTCATAATTTTGACATTTAAAGCAAAAGAATGCAGCTCTGTGTATTTTTTCGAGGTTGGAGCCCCATACAGTTATGTGAGAAGAATTCACCATCTTAAATACATAACTGTTGTAATTACAGTGGACAGCTGTACAGACTGGTGCGCACGAAATCACATACTGTCTGAATAGTCACTATTTTTGAATATCAACTTACGTCGCGACAGTTAAAAAGGTATGCTGTATATAGTTATGATGAATATGGATTACATGAATAAAATTACGATGTACTACATCCGCCATGTTGTGACTATCACATGACCAACCAATGTCAGTGTTTCGCTCGCATTCCAGCATACTGTTGTCTTTTTCACATACTATATAGCAAGGAACATATATAAACTTTTTTTGTTTTGGAAGAAGCATTCGATTTTGGATGCAGCAGTGCTTTTGCGGCATAAAGAAACCCATATTTAAATGTAAAAAAAAAAAAAAAAAAAAAAAAAAAAAAAAAGGTTACATGCTACAGTCATTTTAATTATTCTAGTGAAAACCAATATAAAATGTAATTAATTAATCTGATATTAATATATATATACTGTTTATATTGGTTATATAACACAGTTACACAATATTACACAATATTAATAGCTATTGGTTTTATAACACAATTACATTCAGTCTGCTGGTGATATTCTTTTTGTTAAAAGCCTGCTGAATTTGATTTAATCCATTATGAAAGGTAAAGTTAGTGATTACACTTGTCATGTTGATGTTGAAATCTCAACGGTGAGGCTCTAATGTCATAAGACAGTAAACTGCCTTCAGCGAGAGCGAGTACAAGTCTCTCTTATTTCAACTGGATCACGACCTCATAATACAGTTCTGAGAAGAGACAAACCTGGCCATTACGCTTCTTCTGACAACTAAGTTAATTGTAATATACTGTTTAAACGTCTGGGGTTGATAAGATTTTTGTGGTTGTTGTTTTTTTTTTTTTTTTAGAAATAAGTCTCTTATGCTCACCAAGGCTCCAATTATTTAATCAAATATATATCAAAAACAGTAATAATTAGAAATATTTTTACCATTTAAAATAGATGTTTTCTATTTTAATATATTTTAAATTGAATTTATTTATGTGACGTCACTGCTGAATTTTCAGCATCAGTGTCACATGATCCTTCACAAATCATCCTAATGTGCTGATTTGAAACATTTCTTGTTATTATGAATGTTGAAAACAGTTTTGCTGCTAAATATTTGTGTTAATGTTTTTATTATACATATCCTTCAGGATTATTTATAGGCTATTCATTTGAAATCTAATGGTCAATTTAAAGCATTCTTGCTAAATGAAAATTCTAAATTGCCAATGTTTACCCAATATCTTAAGGTAAACTAAACTTGAAATTCCTCATGACGATTTATAATTCAGCTGCTATTGTAACTCATGATAGCTATTAGCAAGCTGCCCATGTCTATCACTTCCCATAAGCACCACTGTGACTGAGGCAAGCAGTTTTTGACCCGTGAGACCTTTGTTTCAGAGAAGGAACCATTCATTACTTCAAGAGCTGCAAGTGATCCACCATAAAGCAGATTCAAAGGTCCTTCATGAGTTCAGCTGGGAAAGGTCATCACTGAAGCATGTCGTCCTGCGACTGTTGACTGTGAGCGCTTTATCTCAGCAGATAACCTTCAAAGACACCCCAGCCAAAAACAGAAATCTTGCTCAACCACAGAAATAACCTCCATTGTCAGGTGAACAAGTGAAAACAAAAATACAGGCAGACTGTTGAAAGAGGGACACAACTGTAAGATACTGTGGTATATTTTTGTCTTCCACACTTGGAAAATCATAACACATGCAGTGGCCACAAAAGCATATGAAAATGACTTAAAAGACATTTTTAAAAGTGTAAATATACCTGCATTTCAAAATCAAGTGGCATTTGATTTAACAACATTCGACCAAAGAATTGGGTTGAAAAAAAAATGGGTTTATAAAATAATAGCAATTACATTCAAAATATTTTTACTTAATATTTTGCTACAAGAATATCTATAATATTTTCATTTTTAAACAACACCTATTGTAAAAAGTTTTGCTCTAATGCCAGATTTTGCTCTAACTTGACTTTAACATTTTAACAAGTCAAATTGCTTTGCGTCTTTCAATAGTTTTGTAAGACGGTGTTCACTTTGAAGATGGATAAGAGAGGCAGGCGTTAATCATAAAACAGGATTTGAATCTACACAACATTTTGTTTGAATTCAAATCAGCAGCAACCAATCAGGTTGCCTCTATAAAGTAGGCCACATAATATCCAGAGACTGATTTTAGATGGGTGTAACCACTCGTTTTTGGTTGAGAAGCTTCGGAGTTCAGAGCTCCTCTTCCCACAGTGAGATGGCATTTGGTGAATCCCTTCAGCAGATCATTCATGTAAAAACAGGAACATTTGCATGCAGCGTCTTGCTGATCTACCTTTGTGCAGTTTCTCACCCTAAGCCTTTCTGACCTGGAGTCTCAGCTCTGTGAAATATACAGGAGGAACGCTGGAACATGTGGATGAACAGGAAATGTTAATGATCCCATTGTTCATGTTGACACAACAGTGAAGAATAGTGTGACTTTCTGTTCTGGCTCATCAACAAATGACCAGCATTTAACAGAGCAAGAAAAGTGCTGCTTTACTCTATTGGTTAAAATTAAGCCAAACAATAGATTTTTAATTTTCTTTTATTTTGTCTCTTATGATCACTAGTGCTGTTTTATTTGAAAAAAAAATGCAAAACAAAAAAAAGGGTACAATTTTAAATACCTGTTTTCTATTTGATTATTTAATTTATTCCTGTAACGCAAAGCTGAATTCTGAAGTCTTCTGCGCCAAATGATTCTTCAGAAATCATTCTATGTTGATTTGGTGCTTTAGAAATATTTAATATTATATCAATATTGGAATCAGTTGAGCTGCTTCATATTTTGTGAAAACTGTGAAGCCTGTTTTCAGGAATTTTGATGAATAGAAAATTCAAAGAATTTAAAATTTTAATTAGGAGTCTTAAAATGTGTCTTTACTGTCACTTTTGATCGGTTTAATTTGTCCTTGATTAAAGTATTATTAATAATAATAATAATCTTATCTTGAACAGTAGTATTATATGAAATGATGAACTAAGATGTAATAAAAACATTAAAAACTTTTTTTTTTTAAATGTAAAATTTAAAAATGTTCTAAATAAAATCTTGGTGTGATGATATTAAAGATAGAGCAGTCTTATTGAAATTATACAAATGTTAACAATGATACCAAGAAAACCCCATATCTTGTTTTGTGCTGTGAAGAAATATAAATTACCATGGGAGTGTCTGAAATAATTTTTAACCCCTACCTGACACGTAACAAAAGGATTTGTGAAATTAATTAGGACAGACACTGAAACTCAGAGAAGTTACGAAATAATTCAGTACACATCAACTGGATTTGAGGTGATTAAAAAGGCTTGCCAGGGAATGACTGCACCGAGAACCATCCTGTTAAACTGCCTGTGTTCTATCTCACCTGTTTTCACAGCAGCTTTGTGTTCATTCAGGACAGTTGTGAGAAAACAAAGACGATACGAGGAAGTCAGCAAGGCTATGTATAAGAACAGATCCCAACTAACAAATTAGAGTTAATCACCTGTTAGCAAACACTAAAACTGGTCTCAGCTCAGCACATGAAAGACTGTGAGCAACCCTCAGGGCGACAGAAGAGTGATAGCAGCAGCATGTGAGCAGGAAGACGAGGTCAGGGAGGTTGAACAACATCCTTATGTGTGTTTATCACCCTCCACTGACTCATCTGTTTAACCAGTGTCCCTACAAAAATCCCTGATGACAGCACAGAAACCTGAGCCTGAACGCCATCTACCAAACTGAAACTAGGACAGTTTATCTAGACATTCTGAGCTTAAAACACCTGGACCTGAGACAGTTCTACAGGTTTCATGGACTGACGGACAGACAGACAGATTAGTAAGAAATTACAGGAAAACTATAGGATTTCTGTGAATTTTGGTGATCGGTTTTGACAATTCTGAGAGTCTGATTAGTTAGAAAACAAACAATACTGTCAGATCAGGCTGAACGTCTGTGTTTAGTTTGGTGGATGTTGCAATCAAAAGTATGTGCAATAAAAATATGATTGATTTGTGAAGCACATGATACTTGACATATGATGTCAACACCCTACTGAAGATCTGCAGACACGGATCAGGACAGAAATTACATTCTGGTTCACTTAAGGGAAGACAAGGATTTTCCACACTGGCATGAGGGATTATATAAACCCTTCCAAACTTCACTGCACTGGTGAAGAGCATTTCGTGCAGGGATCACTAACCTTTTTTTTTTTTTTACATTTTAGCGCCCCCTGTTGTCACAAAAAGATTCATCTCCAATTGCATGACTAGCACTTCCTAAAGGAATATTCTGAGTATTCTGAATATTCTACTAGCAGTAGCACTGGACACAGAAAGGGAATTAGGTTTTACATTTAGAGAAAAAAAGTGTCTAAATAAAATATTGGGAATAAAAAGAAAAAAAAAAGTCATTCAAATTTGAGAAAATAGTTGTAAAAAAAAAAAAAAAAAAGTTGAGAATAAACACACTCGTGTCGTGTTGATTTCATCTCATTGGACAGCGTCTGCAGTGGGCTGGGTCAGGAGTAATGCACTGGGGAGTATCGTATGATCGTATGACGAACTTGCTTTTCTTCCTTTTCTCATCACATCGGAAAGGTGGAAATCAAATGTTTAACATGCGTTTAATAGTAATGTATCAATCAGGTAGGTTTGGTGTTACTGAGCCAGTAAACAAACTTTATAGACAAAGAAATTCCTGAGGTTTAATCAAAGCAAGAAATGATTGAAATGAAACAGATTTAGACACAAAGAGAGATAACTGTGGAGTCAGAAGAGGTCATTACTAGAGAAGCGCTTTTATTGGTGGACGACCCTGACAAATAAAAAATACACTCACATTCACACACACTCCAAACATTTTCCTCCAACACATTGAGAGTGAAAAAAAAGCACTGTAAACGCTGAGGAGAGGTACAATGAAAGAGCCAGGAAATATTCCTATAAATATTGAAACATTGCAGCCATATGGAAAGACATATAAATACAAGAATACTCTATAGGTTTAGAAAAGGAGAGTGCAAAACTATTCTGACGAGTCCTTAATACTCTCAATACATGCGAGAATAAATGTGTGTGTGCGTGTGTGTTTGTGGTAATCACATCACTGTGCTGACGAGGGAAACTGAGAAACCAGCAGGGAAAGTGAGTCAGGAAAGTCAGGGAAAGACAGATAAAGGAAGAGGGTGTGACTAATCAGGTGAGTGCTGCTTCCTGATTGGCTGCTCGTGTGCTGATTGACAGCTCTAGGTGAGATATTAGGCTCTCAGAGACCAGCATCATTGTAGGTCGGGCTGGGAACCTTCAGGATGCTCTGGGCGTTTTCCTCCACCAGGGGGCGCCAGTTCACTTCTCCTGTTAAAAGCAGGTCCTCCCCATCCAGAGCATCAATGAACTGCATCTGTGTGGAGCAAACAACATCTGTATCATCTGTGGCTTCTAAATGATCACAGTATATTCTGACCAAAAATGTCAACTATATTCTCAGGACAAAGACTATTTATTTTTCCAGAAATGTCAGGTTGAAGCAAGTAGGGTTGCCCTAATAAACAAAAATAAAAAATAAAATAAAAAAATAATTTTAAAATTGAACTTATATTTTAAATAAAACAAATTAACTATTACAAATGACAAAAACACAAATTACAAAAACGTTAAAATGAAGACAAAAAAATAAAATATTTTTTTAATGCAATCCAATACAAATATGATTTGATAGAGGGCTTTTTGTACTATGCGGTGCTAAAAGAAAGAGTAATCATCAAATGTGTAGCAATAAACAGCAGCTTCTTCCTTGTGAAAACTTGCCACAGGTGTGCATGTGCATCTATTCACCCAGGAAATAACAATGAAAATGGTCAAAAGCTTTTTTTGTTGTTGTCGAGGTCGATTTTAAATTCACAAAATACAAGTGTGGTCCAATCACAGAGTCCGAACCTCAACAGCTAGCCTGAATGAATCCAGGTTCAATTTAGATCACTTCTATAAAAGGACTGTAAAAAGACAGACCTCAATGAATCCACATCCACATGTGTTTAAAACAGGCACACTAATTTAAACTGGGCTACAGTGAAGACAGCTGTGCTAATGCATGCAGGACCAGAGCTGCGTCCCGGGAACTAATTACAAACCGATGAAAACTCAACAGACAATTCCAGTTATAAAGTCTGACTGGATGAGCCATCTGCTAAACGCACAGATAAACACTAGTGTTCAAAAGTGTGGTCAGTATGATTTTTAAAAAAGATACTATACGTTCAATACACAAGAATACATTTCATCAATCAAAAGAGAAAGTCAAGACATTTAAAAAGGTTTCACAAATATTTCAATTTCAAATAAATGCTGGAAAATATAAAAAATCCTGGGGGAAAAAAAATCATGGTTTCCACAAAAATATGAAGCAGAACAACTGTTTTCAACATTGATAGTAATCAGAAATGTTTCTTGGCAAATCAGCAAATTAGAATGATTTCTGAAGATCATGTGACACTGGAGAAATGATGCTGAAAATTCAGCTTTGATCACATGAAAAATTTACATGCTAAAACATATTCAAATAAAAAGCAGTTATTTAAATTGCATTCATATTTCACAATATTACCGTTTTTACTTTTGATTATATAAATGCTGCCTTGGTGAGCAAGAGACTTCTTTCAAAAAAATCTTACCAACTCCAAACTATTCAATGGTACTGAATATTTTATGGTTCTTTTAAGTCAATTTTGGAGGCTGACAGACCCTGGTCACTGTATATTTTCATGATATTTGTATATGAAAAGACAGGAAGATGATCTTTTGTATTTCACTGAATAAAGGAAGACAGGGGTTTGGAATGACATTAGAGGTGGAGTAAATTTGCTTATTTGGGGTGAATATCATGTTGTCTGTTTCATTTCCAAACTCAAACTCACATCTCAGCTTGGAAAAAAGTTGCCACAGTTTAAAATGAGCCAGTGGAGCATTCTTAATGCTGCAGGGGTTTCAAAACAGAAAGTCAAACACACACACACAATGATGTCAGAGCTAGCGGGTGTTTGTCGAGAGCAATTAGCGTTGAATAACGATGCAGTCAAGCACCGGCGCACATATGCGAGCGCACCATGTGACTTCATCAGGAGAGGCCGCTGTAGCCATGGCGACGGTGTCCCTCTCTGCACTGTGTCATCAGTCGCTGCCATGCTTCATGTGCTGCACCTGTGACTGTTTTCTTTTCTTTTCACCTTCTCACTCGTTCCAGCTCTCCCTCTGCTTCTCACTCCATCCCGAGCTAAGCAGGCCCCTGACACTCGGGGGCCGACGGATGACGCTTATTTGTTGTTTTTCTTTCTTTTCTCAGAATGCCTGCAGGCACCAGAGCAGCCGCGTATAACGCACTCCTCTCGCAAACGCTCTCGTTTGTAATAAATTCCTGCTCACACCTGTAATGAGCTCATGGCCTTGGCACTGATGGAGAACTATCGTTGTGTGCTTTGTCGAATGATGAGAGCTCTTGATGGGGGCTTCAGATGGACTTTGTTCCAGATACTCATACACCGAGTGGGAAGTCGTGGCCTAGTGGTTAGAGAGTTTGACTCCTAACCCTAGGGTTGTGGGTTTGAATCTCAGGCTGGCAATTTGAGCAAGGCACTGAACCCCCAACTGTTCCCCGGGTGCCGCAGCATAAATGGCTGCCCACTGCTCTGGGTGTGTGTTCATGGTTTGTGTGTGTTCACTGCTGTGTGTGTGTGTGTGTGCACTTTGGATGGGTTAAATGCAGAGTACAAATTCTGAGTATGGGTCACCATACTTGGCTGAATGTCACGTCACTGACAGCCAAGAGGTATTGGGAAAAGGTCACAAAGTAATCCTAAAGGCTGGCAACTGAAAACACGAAACCGTTTAATAATTTTGAATTTGACAGAAAGAATTCGGAGCTGTAGCAGAAAAAAAAGTGAGAGAAAAAAATACGGTCAGAAAGTCATAACAGAATAAACCTAGACCAGGGTCAGGTCTTATTTTGGGATAATGTCTATCAGACTATACAACATCCTGTTTATTACAGGCCAATTCAGCAAATAAATAAATAAATAACTAAAAACAAAGCACTTACCACCAACTATGACAGTAACAGGTTGTTGTATTCATGCACTATGGTAAGTATCACTATGAGAAAAAAACTGTGCATTTAATATTAGAATCTATGAATTAAAAATAATTAACAATTTTACAAAACCGTTTTTTTTTAAATCGTTACCCATGAAACAATTGAATCTGAAACACTTTTTCCTAAAACAAACAGAACAGTTCAATCTGCTTTATTTCAAGTCAAGATCTCAAGTCTTGGTGGAAAGCCTATTGTAAGCAAAATTACTGACATGCATTGGCGTGGTAGATCAACAGTTCCTGTTTGTGTTTACATCCGCCTCACGCCACTCTGGCCAGAGGGTAAGGTGTGCGCAGCGCTGGAGGAATCTCAAGAGATTCACGCCAATGACTGAGCTGGTCTACCAATGTGACATAGAATCAGAAAAACTATACATTTCACAAACGCCCAAATTACAAAAGGATTTGGAACTCATTATTGCTAGGATGTGAGGGTGTGACAGAAGTTTGGCTGCACTATTTGGTATAAAAAAATTAATAAAAAAAAAACCTCATGTCAGTTTATTTGTTTTTGGACAAACGCTGTGCAATTTGATATATTCACACACTACATACACTACCATCCAAAGGTTTGGGGCAGGTAAGAGTTTTTAATGTTTTGAAAGAGTCTTTTACATTTACTAAAACTGCATTTATCTGATCAAAATTGCAGTAAAAACTAAATTTGTGAAATATTATTATATTTCAAATAACTATTTTGTATTTAAATATATTTTAACATTCAATTTATTTTTGTGATGATAAAGAATATATATATTTTTTTTTTTTAGCATTCATTAATCCAGTCTTCAGTGTCAGAAGAAACAAACTGTGCTACTCAAAAAACATTTCTTACTATTATCAATGTTGAAAACAGTGTTAAAAATGCCACTTTGGATCAATTTTTTGTGTCCTTCTAAGTAGTATATATATATCGCACGTGAACCAAAAGTGAAAGTATTTAAAATAAAACAATAAAATGTAACACTGCATTCACACTGAATCTGGATTTCAAAGTGGAACCGGACCACATTTTTGTCCACTTTTGTAGAAATGGGATCTTAGCACTTTTCATTCACGTTTACAGTATTTTCTGGAACCCACTCAACCTAAACATATTTTATTATAATACTATATTCATTATAACTCAAACATTAACACCCATCCGCAGAAATACACCCAAATGAATTAGAAACTAATCAATTCAGAATACAAGACTTACATTTGAATCAGGAATTCTGTACCAACCCTCAGGCATAATTTTAAATCTGCATTAAAAAAAATGTTGTGAATGGCAGACCAAAATGGATTTCTCCTACTGACATTTTTCACAATTAAATTGCAGTAGTGATAATCATCATCTTGATTATGTTTTTCAGGAATTGAGCAGCTCTAGCATGGATGTTGTTGAGGCTGAAGAGGGGCTCATGAAGAGGTGAAAGGAAAGGGAAAGCTCTCCACAAACACACAGTAAATGCTGAACCCGATGAATGTCACATTATGGGGTGGAGATGGGGGGCGTTTGCTTGTTAAACACAGTGCCAGTTGATTTGAGTGACGGAGTGGGTGACGTGCAGCACTCCAATGTGTTTATGTGTGTGAAAAAGTCAGAGCTGTATATACACACGTTTCTGTTTGCACAGGAGTAGAGACCTGGCCTCTGACCATTCACACACACACACACACACACTGACCTGTTTGCGGACGTATTCGACCATCAGCTCGAGCTGTCTGGGGTCTTCACACTGTCTATTGAACATGTTTCTCCAGAGCGCTGCCGCAAGAACGCAATCGTCTGACAGGATTCCCTGAAACATACAGAAGAGATAACAAACTTACTGTTAACTCTTGAGTTACGATATGAAAAACTAGTACTGATAATAGTCAATAACTTTGGGCTTAACCGCTTACCTCATCATAACCAAAAAGCGCAGCATAGAATGTCTCCGTCATCACCTTCATGCTCTCCTTCCTTTGAATGGCATCAATCTATGAAAAAGGTAACGAGAAACAATGAATTAAAAGGCAATATTCAGACCTCTTCACCATAACTAGTGACAGTGGTCAGGGCAGTAAATCATAATTCTCAATTTTCTGCTGTGATATTATCGGTATTGGACAATAACCTTATAATAATAATCAAAATAAGTTAAAAAAAAACAACAACAACAACCTGAACTTAAAATAATAATAATAATAAAAATAAAGAAAACAAATCGCACTTAACTAGAATAAAATAATACAATTACATTTAATTAAAAATAAAAATAAGTTGTTTTAGTAATTAATTAAGCTACTAACAGATCAATTCTGGACCCTGAAACCAGTTACTGAATAGTATAATCATATCATATTTAACCTAAAATAAGAAATATAAGTAGATATTCTTTACTGTGACATTTGTTTACCTTTTTAAAGCATCAAGGAAACACTAAAAAATTTAGTAAAACACAATATTGACACCAGTTTGGACAATTAGTATCCAACCGAAATATTAGTCAGGACGATTAATCACAATTCACAACTTCCCGATGTTGATATTATGGGCGCTGGCCAATAATTCTGATGATGATGTTAAATAATTATAATATCAAAAGGAATAAAACTAGATAAATAAAAAAAACAAAACAATGTATTGCCATTAACAGATCATTTTGTACCCTAAAATCAGCCACTGAAAAATACAATTATATAATTCCTTGAATGAAAAAAATGTGAGTGGAGATTCTTCACTGTGACTTTTGTTTGTCATCATTTAGATAATCAAAACACAACAAAATATTCACACCAATTTGCCATAGCTAGTGACGGATCCAAAATCTAAAATAAAATAAAAATGAACCATTAACAGATCATTCTGGAACATGAAAAGTACAATAATGTTATACTACGAGAAAAAAAAAGAAAAGAAAAAAGATGAGATTCTCAGATTCTCACACCATGACTTGTTGAATTTGTAAAGCATCATTTAGATGCTAACAGGTGATGGAGCAATTGAGTCCCTGCCTAATACTGAGGTCACAGTTCTGCATTTAGTCAGAGCTGAAATAGTCCTTGGCATTAAATATCAAACATGTGGACGAAAACAAAAGCAGGACTGGATCTGAAGCGAGGGGCCTGCCCAGGTGCGTCGCTCCATATGAATCTAAACACACAACGGCCACAGACACCAACCCTTGGGAGGTTTTGGGTGGGGAGATTTTAAAAAAAGTGTGTTTATTCTTAAGTCTTGTATGTCGGGTTTTCTGCATGCTTGGAGTGTGTCGGGTCACAGTGTGTGTGTGTGTGTGTGTGTGTGCGTGTTCGTGTGCGCACAGGGCAGAAAAGCACCTGTGCATAATTACGCAGACCTGCAAATAATCAATCTCATCTGGCTGTGCTTTAAGTCTTCTACCCGCCTCGTCTTCTCTGCACGCTCGCTCGCTCTCCTTTGTGTTCCTGCCCACAGCTCGAAACATTCGTCGCAAGCATGTGAACGTTCATTCTGAGCAACTCTCTTTTGCTTCCAGAGAACGCTAAAGATGAATTTACTCAAATTAACAAATATGATTGAATGATTACAACTGCTTGTCACCTAATAAATCAATGAACCAGTCGACTGAATCAGATGACTCTTTTGGAACACGTTTGGAACAATTTGAATTATTCAAATATTTACTCAAAAGGACACTCACCAGTTGCCAACTGCTGGTCACCAAATGAACTGATGAAAAAGTTGATCGATTCAATTGATTCTTTAGAACAAATCTGAGTGAACTGTTCAAATATTTACTAAAATACTCAAAAAGACATTCACCAGTCACCAACTACTGGTCAACAAATGAATTAATGGAAATGTTAATTAGTTTAGTAAAAATTTAATTCCCATTTATTTAAATAATACTTTAAATAATTCAAATTATTTCAAAGCTTTTTACAGTAACACAATTTTGCTGCAAAATTTAATTACGAAACAACTTCAATTTGAACTGTTAAGCAGGTCTACAATAGTGTCTTAGTTCAGCTCAGTTTTGTTCAACTTTGATTCAATTCAGTCAAAATTAGTCAATTATAAAACAACAGTTAAACAGTTAAAAATCTCAACAGAATTCAACAGAGTCATTGTTCAACTGAATTGAGTTCAATGTTGATTCAGTTCAGTTCAATTACAGTGTTGCAAAGTTCATCAATTATGAAACAGCTCTACAGAAAACAACAGCATGTTTATTCAATAGTGTCACCTTTCAGTCTGATAGTGTCAAATTGATATTTACAATTGATTGATTATTAACAAGTCTTATAAACCCCAAATCAGCAAGCTAAATCAGTTTTTTTTTTTTTGCTGAACATAATCAAAAGATTCAAATCATGTAAGTGAATCAAAACGAAAGACTCCAGATTTACAATGTCCCGGAATCGGAGAAAATATTATTTTTAGAATCAACTTCCAGACCTTTTTTAGGTTAACCACTGCCATAATGGATCAGTACTTGAGTAAAGATGTCTGTAACCCCTACAGTACTGCACAGTAACGTTCACAATACTTTTTCTCTCTCCTTTCACTTGCTTCCCTTCTTGAATTTTTCCCTCCCAGTGTCCACCCTGATCTCCCCTCCCATACATCCATCTTCATCCCTTCATCCTCGTTTCCCGTGTTGTGACGCAGGTCGGTAAAACCAGGCTGGGATATTTAATCCCTCACACTAATCAGACCGAGGGACCAAAACTTGCTTGTGAAGCAGAATCTTGCTCCTATACCACCAAATTAGTGTCATATCTCACTTCACTGTTATTACTATGGCTTAGAAAAACTCCTGAATCACACACACACGCCCTGACGCTCTCGTCAGTGTGTGTAGAGGTAAAGTTCAAGGGGGACTGGTCTAACATGGCACAAATGACAAGTATTTTAGCACAATTAGGCGAAGTAACCTAACCATAGTGAGGATTGAGTGAGTGGGGGTCCTTCCATTTCCAGCGCTGTAACTGTATCCTGATCCAACAGGACGGACCTGTTTCGGACCTGCCAGACGCGCTGATTACACTCCGTTTACACACGATTTTTCACAGCTTAAAAAATAACGCATTCGGGTCGGGCACAAAGGGAAATACCTCCTCACTTCTGACCTGTGAAAACAGACTTCCACATCAGGTCAAAGTGTGCGCACATGTTCCCATCTTCACAGAATACAAGCCGTTTATATTGAGGGTTATTCCATTAGCACTTCATTATGTAGTAACTTGGTAAATGGATACTTCAACCAAAATTACAATTCTGTCATCGTTTAATCGCCCTCATGTCATAATATTATTTTTTATTTTTTAGCAAACTGTCCCTTTAAGTTACAACTAAATACCTAAAAACAAAAATTATAATTCAAAACTTGTATTTCGATAATTGTTAATTTTTCAAATCCGAAAACTTTCTTTCCGGCTAAATAAAGTAAGGTCATTTTGCCAAATAAATGTAAAGGTATAAAGGCATTAAGTATTAGTAGTAACTCTAACAGTTAATCTAAATAGTAAAAATAAATAGCATCTATAAATATTAAGGGTTTATTTGTTTACGCACAACATCTGTAAAAGGGCACAAATAAAAAGTTTAAAATAACTGAATAAATAAACAGTCTGTTATTTGTCTGGCCATACTGAACATGAAATGACTGCACAACGTTACAAAAAGTGTCAATCAAAACATTTGATATTTAATATGCAGTTACCGTATTTTTCGGACTAAGTCGCACTGGACTATTAGTCACATTCATTTAGAACCAAGAACCAAGAGAAAACATTACCGTTTACAGCCACGAGAGGGCGCTCTACGCTGCTCAGTGGTAGACTACAGGAGCACTGAGCAGTATAGAGCGCCCTCTCATGGCTGTAGATGGTAATGTTTTCTCTTGGTTCATTTCTCTTGGTTCATGTCAAATTAATTTTGATAAATAAGTTGCACCTGACTATAAGTCGCAGGACCAGCCAAACTACCAAAAAAAGTGCTACTTATAGTCCGGAAAATACGGTATGTGGAGACGGACAATGGACCAATTAGATTTAAAGTGGGTGGAGCTAAACCTGCAAAACATTGCTGAAAAAAAACAAATCAATAAAATGATATTAACATTTTTAAATTTAATCTTACTGTATAACTAAAAATACAAGCAAAAAAATGTCGCCATATTGCTAATGAATGTGTAATGTTGGTCTTTTTTTTCTGCAGGAGAACCTAAAAGAACGCAAGAGAAAGAAAGACTGTGATGGAAAATGAGGTCACTTTTCTATGGTGCCACTCGATGGCCGCTGCCAGGACTGAGAGGTCAAATGTCTTCGGTCCCGAATGTACCTGCAGCCAAAACATGCGCCACAGCACGACCCCACTCACATCTCATTGAAAATCATGTCAAACCAATATACATGCTCCTAAAAACTGAGAGCAACTTCATACACGTGATGGAAGCGAGCCGCTGGGCAAAGTGACAAGGCAAAAGTCAACGCCTTTTCCATTTCACACACATTTCATTTCATATAATATGTGAATGAGTTCTGATCAAGACAGCTGGACATAACTGATGACTGAACATGTTTATTTAAGCGTATGTTTATGAGCCAATCGCAGCTATAGGAATATATACATAAATGGGCCAATAAGATGAAATTATGTCATGTGTGTCAAAAAATGTCAGTATATTTCAATAAAAATAAAAATTCATTCAAATAAATAAATAAATACACATGCACTCCCAGAGTTCATAAGGAGTCCAATATTTAAATACTGAAAATATTTGTTCAAATATTTCAGCAATGTCTCAAAGTCATTCATAGTTAATTACATTTGGTTAAAACTTTTTTCATTACAGCAACATACAGTTATCAGGGAGGAAAAAAAAGACAAGACAAGAGTGTGGTTCTCTCTTATTCCAGTCAATATCATTGTTAACGCATTTCTAATAATCTCTCATTTTGTATATATATGAAATCTAAAGGATGCTGATGAACAATTAACACATTCCACATGCTCCTTTTCATTCTACCTATAAATCATTTATGCATGGCATGACCAGAACACGTTTATGGTCTCTACACGGGTACACAGAGTTTTACCAAATAATAATAATAATAATAATAAAGAAATAAAAAACTGCATAAGGTGACATTTTGGTCCATGACATAAAATGAGTTTGACAATCCTAGCTAGGGGGCAACTTTAGCAGCCCAGATTTCATCTGGCTTTAAATTGTAGCCTTCTTATTAATATACTCACTGCAATTCCAACGTTAAATTGATAATAAGCTTGTAAAATCTTACTGGCTGAACAGAGCACCTGAAAAATGAGAGGATTATATTAAGAGTCCTCATGAGAAAATGGAGATTTTTGATTTATAGGCTCTGGGAGAGGGGGAAAAGTGACATTATGGAAAAAGTCATTGCACAGCGTGGCATAAGAGAGGTGCCGAGTTCATTAAATACACACACACACAAATGCGGACATTTAAAGTGTTTTAAGTGCACTTATTTTACTCCAGTGCTCACCATCTTGCTCTCAAACAAGGCTTCTTGCTCAGCGAGATGGAAAGAGAGGTCAATCACATTAAAATGTCTTTTCACACTATACTTAACCAAGGTTGATGTCAATTATCAAACCTAGCACAAGGTCGTTTGACACAAAAAGGGACGGTCTACTCAAAATTATGATTCTGTCATCATTTGCTCCCCCTTATTTCTACTTTATGGTTCTTTCATTGAGCTTTTGCATCTTTCTAGATATTTTACCTTAAGTGCCCTGTGAAAATTCAATGTAATTCTAAGCCAGAATCCAACCAGCATATAAACAAAGAAAATCATTTACTTTTGTGTTCCACAGAAGAATTATAGTCAAACTGGTTTGGAATGACATAAATGATGAAAATGTTCATACTTTAGTGAACTATTGCGTCCTACACCCCTAACGGTACTCATTTTGGATGTCTTCCTGACACATCCATTTCAGGTCTTGGAGCTGCTACTGAGGAGCTGATGAGTTGAATCAGGTGTGTTTGATTAGAGAGGCACACAAAATATGCAGTGTACTTCTGGCACACCAGGACCAGGGTTGGGAAACTCTGCTTTAAGACAAACAGACTGTACATGCTGACAGCTTCACAGATGGACGAGAGGTAGTTATAAATACAGATGAATGTGCATATTGTGCTTCGCATCTTGTATCGACTGCAAATTTACAAAATCAACTTAGTTGCCTCAGCATATAGGCGATTAATTAGAATTAGAATGTTATCAATATGATTTCAGAATTTTCATTTTCCCAATGAGTTCAGAGAAGCTACAACAGATGGAGTGCACCAGGATAAAGCAGTATGCAGGGCTTTAAAGACACATTTAATACAAGTTACACAAGCGTAGGACACTATGAAATATAAAAATAAATGAACAATGGAAAAAACTAAACCCACAACACAAAACACAACAAAGACGTCTGGATGAACATGTTTGGCTCTAAAACAGTAATAGGATAAAATCAGTTTAAAAAAATAAATAAATAAACTGTGAAAGTTAAGTAGCTTGGATAAATGATTAAATATAAATGCAAACAGTCAAATTCCCATTGGAACAAAAACTAAATACTTTTTTTTTTTTTTTTTTTACAAGGATTTTATTTTGAAAACTATTTTACAGCTAATGAGATCATGAAGTATTTCAAAAACGATATACAAAAAATCCTGGATTAACATTAAATGTGAAACGCTCAACAAATCTACCATGCATTTTCCCACACCAACAAATCTTCTCACACAAAAGCACAACATTTTGATTACCGGGAGCTTTGAGGTTTTGGTTTATCTCTCTCTCTCAGATAACAATGCGTTCTCTATCTTAAGCTAAAAACAAAAAAAAACAAAGAGCTGTTACCTCGGATAAATAAACTACTCAACGACTCAAAACTGCTAATACTCTAGCTGACAGTCAAAAGAAATCTCTCGACGGCTGGCTCACGTCCAGCCTTCACATGCTCTGGCATATCCATAAGGTCGTAGTGACTGATTAGCCGCCGCTGGTATGATCTGGTTCATGTTAACTAGTTCACGGTGTTATGCAATACACTGTTATATGTTATGTACCATATATATTTGTCATGCACAGATCCGGACTGAGTTGCACTTGTTCTTTAAAGCAATACCAATTCAGTCCTACTATTAAGATTAAAAGACGGAAGGTAGAAAAGATGGGGGGGGGGGTGTCAACAAAGAGAAGTGTGGGGAAAGAGAGAGAGATTTCTGTTTTCACAGCTGGGTTGAAGTCTTGTTCCCACCCTTTTTGACAGCAATTCCCCTAAGGCGCCTTGCATTGGCTCCCTCTCAAACACACACACACACACACACATATATATGTGCATTCTCTGCACAGCAGAAACATGTCATCTTTACTGACCTCGAAGAGATTTAAACACCTTTTGCTACTCCACTGGACAGCGATCAGCTCCAAATGCCTCCACAGTCTGTAGAGCATAGTAATTACATCCTAAAACCTGAGTGTGTGTGTGTGTGTGGCAGTATTTTACTGTATTTCACCATTTTTCAACATATCCAAACAAAAGACCTGATCATCAGTCATTTCACAAGCTACAACATTGGGCGGACAAACTATCTGTTGTATAAAAAGCAGAAAGTACTTAGTACTTGATTCATGAGACTAAAAGGCTGTGACCTCAAACAGTATTTGAACACGTAAAATTTTCAGAATGTCAAATATATCAAATCAACTGGCATCTAGAAACCAATGATGCAGGATCTTTTCTCTTCGCAAACATTGTTTTCTTTGTCATTTAGATTTTTAGTGAATGTATGAAATCAGTTCTCCTCATGTTCACTCAAGTGTACTTCATCACTTTGCACAAAGTCCTCATCATTATTTAGTAGGGGCAATAATAGAAATGTCTCTGGTCATTTAAAATAAATGTGTTTTTTCCAAATAGGCCGGATAAGACTCATTCTTTTCAACTATCCTGGATGCATACTTGTGCATTTGTGTTCTTTTGGGAAATGCGCATAAAAAAGGAATAAACATTTGTAACCTTGTACACAGAAATCCATCTTATAGATATGAGATCCATCAGGGAAAGCCGCAGAAGTCCTTCACCGGAGATGAGGTAAATAGTGTTGCAGACAACACTAGCAAATCCATGATTTCTTAGGCTATCGATTTCATTTTTATAGAGCTGTCAAGTTTATTTTTCCAATCCACTGGTCACAACTGAAAGCTGAACTTGTGGTAACATTAATACTATAGTAGTAAATAATGAAATGAAAGAAATGGAACAGCGTTCATTACATTCATGTCCAGTTTTGAAAAGAAATGCTGTCAGTTCCAGTCGGACCCAGGTCTAATTATATCACGTATGTCTCGGGTCGGGTGGATTTAAGTCAGGTACAGATTTTAGGACCCGAGGAGACCATGTATGACAGTAAGCAGATGTGAGAAAAAGTATTTATAACATTTTAAATATGGATGTTTTCTTACAATAATGCATCAAATCGCTACAGGAGACCTTTATTCATCCCCCAAAGCCATGTGAGGCACGTTTTACTACGGATATGTGTGCATTTTTTTTATTACTTTTGGACTGTTTAAAAAAAAAAAAAAAAAACACTTGGAAGATCAAGGAGAAAAAAAAAGTCTGAAAGAAGTCATACACACATATGATGCTTTGAGGGTAAGTAAAACATGGGCTAATTTTAATTTTTGGGTGAACTAACACTTTAGCTCTATTCTAAGATCTTGCAAACTGACACTATGGTTTACTGGTCAAGCAAGCATGGTTATCAGTTAGCGATGATCTCAAAATGGCCAAATATCAAGTCGCCAGATGATAGACTATAACTATTATGGACTGCAAAACACGAAAGCACAAAATCCTTCTGGCAAGGTGTTTCAAAAGAGGCAGTTGAAACCAAAAAAACACATCTACTCACTCCCATGATCTTGCTCCTCTGCTCCACATCCTCCCACATGGAGTGGACGATGTAACGGCACATGTACTTCCCAGCTCTGCCTTCCTGCCGCATCCGGACCAGACACATCCTGTCAGAGCAGAACAGAGATGAGCAGAGCGTGGACTCAAGATAGCCTGACAAGCCGACTGCCTGTGTCTCTGCTCAAACACAGTCATCATGCAGATGCACGGCTATACGCACAAACATGTGCCTTTAGCTGGAAGAGTACAGAGTGTTGGGACCAAACCACCACCATTAATCAGAAGTCTCATTCTGACCATAACACATATTCATATTCAATCTTAAACACCTGTGCTTTGGCATATGTGACTTTGGTGAGGAGGAGGATTAAATTTAAAGAACTAAATTTAAAGACGATTACAATCGATTTCAATGACATTTGTAGCAACATCTATATTGAATTCAAAATTAGTTTGAAGTATTAATCAAATACTTAATTAAATAAATGACATTTGTAGTAATGTCTACAGTGAATTTGAAATGTAAATTAATTTAAATTATAATTATATAAAACATTTTACATATATCTACATTTATTTACACACACACACACACACACACACACACACACACACACACATATATATATATATATATATATATATATATATATATATAAAAATGTAAAACAAAATATACACTACTTCTATGTAACCAATCAACTAAGGAAAGACAATAAAGAATATACAATCTGCATATAATTATTAATTCTGGCAATCCTGAAAATTTGGGAAATTGCAGAATTAAAAAAAGTGTGAGAATTTAATTAAAAATTACAGAATTCTGGGATATTCTGAAAAAAACAATACAGGATTTAGAATTTGCATGACACCGGGTCGAAAAACTGCATCCAAAAACTCACCAAACGTGGAGCTGTGCCACCAAGAACCAGGAGTTGAGCGTGTCGGGGAGAGAGCACTCTGGGAGAAAGAGAGGGAGTACAGGACATCACAAGAGAGAAGGAGAAAACACAATATGTAGCCAAACCAATGCAGACTTGGGCTCCGATTCCAAAACCGCTATTGGGTTTACACCTGTTTTTTCCTCAGCTAAAGAAAACAACATAACATAGCTGTAAAGTGCCACATAAATCTTTCAGGTGCTGCTGAAAAAGTCCCTGTACGCTCATTTCAACATTTCGGATAAAGTGAGGGGTGTTTAGGAGTTCTTCCGAAAATTTCAATGAGCATGACATAAGACTCATTAGGCCATAATACGAGTGTAAAAAACAAAAAATACTTACTTTCAAAAAACTCGTCATAGTTGATTCTTTCTACACAGCATGTGTACATGCGCAAGGCAGCTATCTTAATTTTCTGCAAAAGAAGAGAGACATTTGTGACACACATGATCAAAAAGCCACTCAATCTGGAGTGATCAAAAGCAGAAACTGATGAAATTGGCCACGACACGGCAGTGTTCACATTTTCAGTCCGGTATATCAAGCCAAACATGTGCCCCAAAATGAAGCAGACATGCTGAAGTTTTAGACAGCCGTGTGATGCTGATGACTCTAGCATGGAAGGTCATCTCAGATTTCACAAAGTGTGGCCCCAGCTTTTGAAAACACAAAACAGGTAGCGGTACGAGATGAAGTCATCATTCCAACACCAAACTCGACAGTGTCTACTTCAAAGTCAAGATGTTTGAGGGGTGTGGAGGCTAAGACGGTGCCAGTTAACTACTAAATTCAATTGTAGATGTAAAAAATTAATTTTTCACCCCAAAATTAAAAATATGTAAATACAACTAAAAATAAATGTTTTTTAATATCCTATAAAGCCTAAAAATATATATTTTTAGATATATTACAAAAAAATTAAATTAAATTTTTAAGGAATATTTTTATGATAATTAAGCTAAACATCCAACCAAACTCTCTACGATGCTATGTGTTTAAAAAAAAATAATTCTCATTATTCTCATTATATTCTCATTACTGGAATAAAATATTATATTAGCATATAAATACTTAATTTAAACAATCTCAATATTTCAATTAAATATTTTTTTTCATATTACAGTATTACAACCATTTGTGGCACTGTAGTAATGAGAATAATAAGGAATAATAATGAACGTAATGAAAAAAAGGGGGCTAAATGCAAAAAAAAAAAAAAAAAAAAAAAAAAACATTTCATAATATTTAATCAAAATAAAATAATATATTTAACTTATAACCCATGTGTTTCAGTTTCATAAAAAATGGTGATAGATGGGTGACATCGATATATAAAGGGCAAATTCATAACACCAGATTTAGAGGTTGTTTCTTTACCCATTTGTTGTATTTGAGGGGTCCGGTGAAGCCTATGGCCTCAATCAGTTTGGTGAAGGCCCCCACCTCTTCATCTGTAGTCTGTGGGGTCTCTTTAACAGTATGCAGCTTGTAACAGAATATAGAAACATATCTGGCATTAGAGCTTTATAAAACACTAGCATAAACACATGGGGGTATACAGACAGTGTATATAAACAATATGTTGACGAAAGCAGGTTACAAACTTACTGGAATGCTAATACAATACAAAACGTGTCTGAAAAAACTAACTCTCTCAGTTACAAGATGCATTTTGAAGGATCTCTAAGGCTTTTGATTTGTAATATTGACAAATGGCCATTAAAATGTCAAATCGTTCAGCTATTCCTGTTTAAGATCAGCATTTTACAATCATTTCTAGCTCAACCTGGGTACACTTTATGGAGCCACTGCAATGAAAATGTTCCCTCAAGCCACTACTATGGATGCAATAAAACCTTCCCCAATGGATTTCTCACCTGGATTTTATGTTTTACTGCTATGATTAGGAAGACTGACTAGTAGAAGTTTAGTAGACTATAATCAGCACTTGCCCTTTGGGGGGCTCATAGGGAGGAAATGAGAATATGTTTCTTAACTTCTTTAGACTTTTGGAATTTCTGAATCAGAAATGAAATTAGTTTTGTAGAAAATATTAACAGTGTTGCTCCATACATTTATTTAAACTAAAATTTGTCAAGACTTCAGAGTAAGTTTCCATTTTATAATATTAAGTTAACTACATTAGTTAACATGAACATTTAAAAATACCTTTTTAAAATCAAAAGCTTTATCCGTTAATATAACATAATGAAGCTGAACTAAAATTAACCAACAATCAACAGTTGTATTTTTATTAACTAACGTAACAAATACTGTAGCAAATATATTGCTCATTGTTAATTTTAGCATTAACTAACAGGACATTATAATGAAGTGTTACCTAATAGTATTGACTGTGTAAATTTGTTTCACAAATTATTTCCATATTACCGTACTTACATTTGTGTTTTTTGATCTCTTAACCATTATGAAAACACTTTGCAGAAAGTAATGAACCCTGCTTTTTCAGTTTTTTTTTTTTTTTTTTTTTTTTTTGCAATATGTCAGTTGCCATCAGTGTAATGTATCTTTTACTTTTGTGATGGTAAAAGTTATTTTTATCCATGGTGACTGTGGTGATTCCTTAGAGGCTTCCTCCAGGATTCCTAAGAAACAAATGGACACCAAGATCAGAAAAAGCATCACACACCTCTCTTGTGCTGTGAAGAACTCTGTATTGTGAGTGGTTGTGGACGCCCGCATCCGCTGTCATCCGGCAAGCCACCAAAGCCCTGGACTGACACGCATCTTGTTCAATGGCCTGGGGAAGAATATATAAAACTTGACAACTGCTTTCCAATCCAATTTGAAATAAACACAGGGATATGACACCTGTTTATCCCTTAATTGGTATTAATATTCCCAATAAATTAACTGACCAAGATATATAAGATAAATAAAAGTATACAAATGTTATAAAAAACAAAACATTACATACTAGTACAAATCAAATTGGAAAGAATTATGGCACTGATTATAACAATAATATTTAAGAAATGCACTTGCACAATCATCATAAATAAGACATTCTATATACATATATACACACATACATATATACATACATACATACATACATACATACATACATACATACATAATGTCACCTGGTGTTGTAAAAGTACAGGTTAGGCAAGACGTAAATGTAAATAATAACTCCAAATAACATTAAAATGTCCGTCTTAGAACGTAAATGAGAACAAATATTTAAAGTGATGTGATGTCATTGCCATTATTGATACTCAAGTGTCTATAAATTACCTTTCCGAGGACAGCTCTCGATGCTGAAGCGTTTAATAACTGTCTAACGGCGGACTGCAGCGCTCGCCGATACATGATTCCTATGAAATTACAATGGAGTATTATTGTAACTATAAAGCAGAAATCAGTAGTTGTTACTTTCTAACACGTTTTGTAACTGTTTGTTTTGTCCCTCCCCCTTCACAGCAATGTCAAAGAATCTGCGCCGCTCTTAAAGCGGTCCGTGTGGAAATCTGCGCTGTGGAATATAGTTCCGCCGATGTTGGCAGTAACGCCTCACAAAGCATATCTTATTACTATTCCATTATATTTCCCTGTGTCCTCTTCTAGTCCTGTCCCTGAGAAATCAATATATATATAATTGTGTTTTCACTACTTTGTTACTGGACTGTCCTACCCTGGGGGAAAAAGTAACACACAGGTAACAAATAATGTAATCATGATTTAGAGTAGACCAGCTAACTACACTTACAAAAGAACTGTGCCAGTACCACATATTTTAAGTATAAGATACTTAAAGGGGTAATTAACCCCAAAATGAAAATTCTGTCATAATTTACTCAAAATGCATATTGTGACTGAGAGAATATCTTCTTTTGTGTTCAGCAGGAGAAAGTAATTCATTCAGGTTTGTAATCGCTTGATAGTGAGTAAATGATGACATAATTTTCAGTAGCACTTTATTTTACAGTCCTGTTCCCCATGTACAAACTATGTACTTATTATACTAATTACAATAACTATGTAATAACTAGGTACTAACCCTGATCCTACCCCTAAACCTAACCCTACCCCATGTAGTTACCTTGTATTACCAGAACTTTCTTAGATAAATACACTGTAAGTACACTACAAGTACATGTAAGTACACGTACTGTAAAATAAAGTGCAACCAAATTTTCATTTTTGGATGAACTATCTCTCTAAAAGTATACTAGGCCTATAATATTACCATGTCCAAAATGCCATGTAGTACCTATGGTATTTTTGTGCCGTAGGCCATCTGCTATTGTAGCTATAAGTACAAAAATTATGTAATGAGATTTTTTTTTTTTGACAGTTTACAAATTGCAGTTCTTAGTTTATTTAGAAAATTATTTAAACACATGTGTATGTGTGTGTGTGTGTGTCAAAGATGAAATGGGGTTTCAAGCATCAAAACAATAAAAATTTAATACAGCTTAATTTTATATATATATATATATATATATATATATATATATATATATATATATATATATATATATATATATATATATATATATATATATATATATATATATATATATATATATACTTTAGCATGTTCCTTTTTAATTTAGTTTTTTCCTGTGTAAAAATAATGACTATCATAAGCACTGTTTCCGGGTTTCCACTGCATGAACCAGGATCTAAATAAGTGGGACTTGGGCACTGAACATGCTGATTGGTTGAGTACATGCAGCATTGTATTACAACTGTTTGAAAATGTGCTTTGCTGATTTCTGGGATGTGCGCTCCACGGATCAGCAACAGATCTCGAGGGAAAAAGTTCCTGGGAGAAATAAATAATAATTATATTACATTATAAGACTCTACTTGCAGTTTGCTAACTTTAATATTAAATATTTACCAAGATTTACCACTATCCCTCAAACCACTAGGTTTTACCCAGTTGTCAATAAGTAGTTTTAAATCATTAAAAAATAATACAATTTATTACTGTAGCATGTCCACAATGTTGTTGTGTTGGGGATAAAAATTTGCTTAATGTTAACGTTGCAGTTTATTCATTTTTGTGTTGCAGAGAGAAGGAGGAACTCAAATCATACATTATTATTTATGTGGTTTTTCCGTCCTTAGTTGTGACTGAGCTGAATTGCAGAGGGATGTTTAGCATTTTGGCAGCGACAGGTGAACTGCTTGATGTCGTCAGACAGTGGCATGCTGCTTAACAGAGAAATCACATCAGATGACGAATGGCTGGCTCTAGTCAGTTCTAAAGATTAACGTTGAATAAGTATCTGGCTTCACAGCTCCCGAGCCACAAAGTAAGCAAGGCTGAGCATTGCTGCGTCCACTAATTGTTCAAAGTTATCCGGGCATCAAGGCAACTTCCTGCCTGGCTACATCCAAAAATCACAAAAATATGTAATGCCCCTTCTGCATGAACGATTTAGAAAAATAATACATGGAGCCCCCCTCTGCATGGCACACACGTAAAAGTCCCAAAAACACTCGGGCACTTTGAAGTAGGGATGTTTTCACAGCAGGGAATAGATGAGGTAATGTTTGAGTTGTCTTTGCATCGCTTTCCGAGTAACTGTTTATGCTAGGTGAGAGGTTCTTCCTCATAGCTGTGGAGTTTTAACTTAAATGTCACAAGTCTCTCTGTTTCTTCACTCTAAACTCAGGAAGGAAAATGTCACCGTTATTACCAGTGAAATATTTGTCTTGCTTTCACTGCTGCACCTTTATGCCTTCAGGAAACAGGAGGAGGTGAGGGGGCCGTAACATGGTAGTATTATAGCTGGCCTCTTGAGGAACTGCCTGACTGTTGTTCATCCCTATGTCACCCATCCCTGAAAAAACAAGCAAGCAGTGGGTGAAGTCATATGGGAGATTGATGTGGTTCTGCAAAGATTAAATATAATTTGTTTAAATCCTATGCAACATACAGTTCATTATGAAAGAATTAATGTTTTACTCGAGGTCATATCAGCAAACTACTAAAGCCTGTTTATTCCTTAAGTGTAAAAAAAAGAGAGAGTTATTGTTACGTCATTTCTGGTAACTGCAATTTTGTATCTCAAAATGTGAACTTGTATCTCACGATCATCTATTTGCAACTTCATTTCTTACATTTGAAACTTAACTGATTGGAAATGCAACATTATATTTCACATTTATGACTTCACATCTTTCACTGTGACTTTATTTCTTAAATTCTGACTCACAGCTGCAGCTTAAGCTTATGTTTGTGACTTTATTTCTCATATGTGCATCTTTATTTCTTGTAATTGTAACTATTTCTCTAAATTTTCACTTTAATTATTGCATTGGGACTTTATTTCACATATTATATCTAAAAAAATAGACTATATCTCAAAATGTAACAATTTCTCAAAAGGCACTGAAACTTAATCATAACTTTGCATCTTTATTTTGTCATGATTGCAACTGTTTCTCAGATTTATTACTTTATTGCATTTTGACGTTTTTGTAATTTTATCAAATTTCTGTTACTTCATATCTCATAATGTGACAATTTCATAAACTGTGGCTTTGTATCACATGACTGTAACTTAATCTTACATTTGCACATTTATTTCTCATGATTTTTAACTTTTTTGCATTTGGGAGTTCATTTCTTACAATTATAAATATATTTCATTTATGAGTATTTCTTGTTTTTGCAACTTCATATCTCAAAGTTGTGACTTTATCTCTCTATAACCTCAACATAATCATGTTTGTTACTTTATTTCTCATAATTTCATCTTTCTGACATTTGCAATCATTCATTTCTTATATTTGTGACTTTGTTTCCTGTAAATGTGACTATGTAATTGTGCATCTTACAGTTCCAGCCTTAAGGTGTTGTCGGTGGTTGCCAGATGATTTTTTTCACCCATTTCATCCAGGTTGATTCATTCATTGTAGTAGCACAAGGATGTGAGGAATGAGTCACACACTAAATTTAACAAATTTATACATGAAACCTCTCACCATCTCTCACAGTTGCACTGTTATACCTTAACCTCTCTTAACCCATTGAATCCTTGAGAGGGTTCATTCTAAACTCGGCTTGACTCAATGAGAACATTTTTTCTTTCAGAAAACAAAATGGGTCTTTTTCCTCAAGTGAAGCGAGGACTGCTTTCTCTAGCATGTTTGGATTAATAAGGAGTGATTGATGAAGACAGGAGAGGAAACATTCGATTCCTGCTCTGCTCCCATTCCTGTGAGAAAAACCTTGGGAAAGAGAGCTATAAATAAGAAGCGTTGGTCCATGTGCAACGACCATCTCGCTTAGGCAAGCTGTGTGTGTGTGTGTGTGTGTGTGTGAGTGAGAGTAGAAGTGTGTCAAGTGTGTGTGCACGTTGTTGGTATGTCAATTTGGCATGAAGGACAGACTGGCGACAAGCTTTGGAAACAAGGCAAGGAAAATATTGACCAATCATGCACAGCAAATGTCAATACATAAGTTTCAAGTGTGCTCTTTTCTGCAGGATTAGTCCATTACTGAAAAGTTCACAATGAATTGAAGCATGTTAATATTTTCTACATAAGTTTCTACCTATACAAGTATATATTTCTTTCTCCAGTATTTAACTCCTGAATCACCCAGAAACGCATCATTTGGGCTATAAGGTTTGCAGACCACACAGGAACTAGGAAATATGTAAATATATGGTGTCTACAGTCAGTTACAAGCCATAAAAGCATGAAAAGCCTGTTGCTACAGCTTGGTCCGCTTTAAGGGAACATCACAGTTTCACAAATGTTGACTTGTCCTAAGTGTACATCGATTTTTATTTTTTTTACTTGACTGAAGTACTTGTCTAAAAATGTGGCTTTTATTGTAGTTATCTAAAAACACCCTAAAGCCAAAGTCAACAACAAAGATACCAAACCAATGATGTTTTCTCATCTGAGATAATGAAATTGGCAGATAAAACTGTGACCTTCTCCATAAAGTCCAGTTGCACATATCATAAAAAGGCAGAACTCAACACATGCGAAGTTGAAGGGTCAGCACATATCATTATATTTCACTCATGTGACACAGACGTAGGTGAAACAACAAACCCAGGCCTAATTAGCTGCCCTGTGTGTAAAGTTTAGCCTTACAAAAATAAACCCCCACCATAAAGTGGCTCTAGAGTTGGGGGTACGGCGTATTGAGGTAGGGTGGAGGTGCCCACAAGCAAAGAGTTCCCGAGTTCAGAGGTTGGCGATTTCATTCTAGAAGTGCTTTCAAATGGATTCTTTTTGTCACTGCTGATGTAAACAATCAAACAAGTGTTACCACTGAACATCTTGTTCTTGACAGCTGTGTTAACAAATTAGCATAACAAACTACAGCTGGATAAACTTGTACCAAAGTTGCTTTAACGTTGATTTAAATGTGCTGTCGTATATGTGATACTCGCGAAATATAAAATTGATTGCACATGTCGGCGCAGCTTAATGATGTTGTTAGCATGAACAAAAAAGTCCTTTTATTTTTATTCACTGCTTGCAGTTGCATTGGTAAAAAGGCCTGTTTGATCAGGATATATCGTTTGCAGTAATGCATTTGGCGGCACATTGCATTCAACTACGCATTTTCAGTTCATGCACTCACTGGGAATCAAACCTATGACCTTGGCATTGCTATATAGTACTGTGTTTTAGTGTCTACAAAATAAACCTAGCCTACTAATCATTGGTGCACATAATTGCGAATTTTGCGAATAAAAAATGCAATAGTTTGCTTTTAAGATAATGTTATGAATTCCTTCTAATCTTTAAGAGCCAGTTGCACAATCCAAAATGATAACGTTAGATCAGCAAAAAATATTCTTGTTGAAAATCATGTTTCACTTGGAAATACACTGCGTTCAGAAGTTTGAGGTTGGTAAGAATAATTAATGTTTTTTCTTTTTTTTTAAAGAATGTAATGTTTATTTTCACAAAGGCTGCATTTATTTGATGAAAAAACTGTAATATTGTGAAAAATTATTACAATTTAAGTTAACGGTTTTGTGTTTTAATATATGTTTTTGCATAATTAATTCCTGTGATGCACATGATCCTTAAAAATCATTTGTAGCTCTAGAAATATTTTAATATGATTTTTATCAATGTTGAAATCTGTATTTTTGTATAAACCATGATATTTTTTTCAAGATTCTTTATCTTAAAATAATGAAAAAAGGACATCTACTTCAACCTAAATGTACTGTATTACTATGACTTTTAACAACATACAGTTTTCCCAGGACCAAGATCTAGTCTGATTAATAGCCATGGATTGCAAGCTCATAAACATGTACAGTACATTATAATAATTTAACATTTTTAGACGCTAAAGCAACATTGAACACACATTTTATCAGTAAGTGATTTCAGTATCTCCACCAGCTGAGCTAGAGGAAAATTAGTCGTGAGCAATGGCATAGCTTTGTTCTTAGTCATGTAGGGTTGAGGCGAGCAACATCATGGCTATCTCGAATGTTTCACACTAAAAAGGAAACTTGGAAAGGTCGAGAAACGCCAAGAATCTACATTCCGTCTTGAAACATTGGTGCGAGGTGAAGAAAGGTTAGCACGGGCCCTAATACTTCTTTAATTGGTTGATTTCAAATGAAATTTGCATTAGTTTATAGCTCTCAAAACAATCGCCCCAGGGCATCATAAACAGCAAAACACTGGCAAACAATTCCAACGCTCTCTTGCAAGTCAAATCTCGGAACTCGGCATGCTGTGTAAGGTTGGCCAAAGTTATGGTGAGGATGTTTGGCAGGGCCAGTATTGACACTAGAGCTACTCACAACATGCCTTTTTGAATCTTGGAGTGCTATGGGTTTCAGTTGACTGCAAAGGTCATTTAGGTCCACCCAATTTCCCAAGAGAGTATATAAGGGTACCGCTGAACTATGTGGTACTGAGGAAGTTTTATTATTTAAGAGGTGGTATAAATGCGATGTTTCACCTCTTATCCACCCACACTAAATCGAGACTATGGCTGTGTTCATAGTTAAATGTGGCATTTATGTCACATTTTTAATTCTGGTCTTGGCCACTTTCATAAGTGGAAATAAATCATATATCCATCCAATTTTTTGCCATGCAACTTCAGTGTAAAAGATCTTGGCTGCATTTTCTATAAAGCAATGAAAATTGATTGTAGAGATAATTGATGCCAATGGTTTCTACAATCTACTTTAGACTCACAATGCTTTTTGGAAATGCAGGGAAGACCTGTTAAATCAAATCAGTGACACGTTTTAATATTTTTATTTTATATTATACTTTTTAGCTAGGAACCATTAAATTGATCAAAAGTGACAGTAAATACATTATAAATACTATTTATTTACAAAATCGTTCAGACAGCTTATATTTCAACATTGAAAATAAGAAATGTTTCTTTAGCAGCAAATCAGCAAATTAGAAAATGTTGCTTTGCATCAAATGAATAAATTATATTGGTGAAGAAGCTAAGGCCTCACACATGTTGCTATTCAGTTGTACACTGAATGAGAAAGAAACAAAGCAAAGGATGCATTTGTTCAGAGTTTCCTGGCATGCGGCCTGTCATGCTTAGGTGGAAAGAAATGTCATAAACACCCTTCATAATAAAAACCACATCTGAGAGACAGTAACCTGCCATTGGTGCTCGCACACCCCTGAAAACCATGCGGTTCAATCAAGAATAAATCCTGAATAGCCAACAGTGATTTTAATGTTTTCCAGTTGTACCATCCTCTGCATTTTGAGGCAAATTTTCGACACAGTGATTAGGGCATTTCAGTGCATAAAATACTTTTCTCTCACTCTTACACACAAATTTTCCCTGAAAGCATGACGCCCTGCCAACAGCCGCTCCAACACGACCAATTACTCCAGCATCTCGCCACGAAATTGTATATCACACAATTACTCTACAGAGAATCAATTAACAGAGTTTGGTGCTGAAAGCTGAGATGCAGAAAGTCGACAGCGCTGGCGGGAACGTGTTTGCATGCGCCGCTTAGCTTGGACTAAACGGTGGCATGGCCACGCGTGTTTTACTTGGCAGCCGCTGCGGACCTGTACACAACACGCAGCGCTGACCTCATATCTTTCATGTATTTGGTAACACAATAACAACTGCGCGGGGTTTAAGGGCCTCAGAGAGACCGCCAGATCTGAAGCGTTGCCTGAAGCAGTGCAACACTCACTCAGTGCTAATTGCGAAGCATAACAGGCCTATTTGTGAAAGCGCATGTAATGCACGAGGTGTAAGTTAACTGCTGTTGAGAGGCGTGTGGCTAATGAAATGCTCAACAATTTATCAGCGTCTATAAATCATTCGACATATAGCTTTGGCTATTAAAGTCTTGATATGATTAACTTATCGAATAGACCTACAGTATGATTTATTAGAGACACCATCATATTTAGAAAAGAAACTGTGCTAAAATACAATAATAGAGTTAATATATGAAAAGAAAACAGAGGTAACTTGGTATTACTCACCATTTTTCATGAAAAAATAAACTCTGTTTGATGAACATCTCATATTAAACTACTATGGTTTTACAATATTTGCAATAACCATATGGTGCGTTCTTGACATAAACTGTGGTTTGGAGAGATTTTTCGGCTCCTTGAAAAATGTACCTTGGCAACCATAGTTTCCACGAAAATACCACAGTTGCAGTTCTAGTTACTACAATAAAACTGTGGTAACTCAGTATTAGTCACCACTGTTATAAAAATAAATTAAACAATGACAGAAAGATTCTGAAAGTGTCCCACTCTGTTTTTTGTATCCCGTGTTCATTTAGTTAGGTTTTGTAATAACAATTGCTTGGTATTTTATGAGTTTTTGCATTAAGGGATGTTTCTCTATAGAGCCACATTTTTTATTATAAGTTGAATTAATTCATGTGTAAGTTACAAGCACTCTGGCTACATGTTTGTCAGTACACATGCAGTCCTGACTCAAGTTTCTAGTGAAGGTTAGTTTTTGATCAGTACATGCCTTAACCCATCATTATTTAATATTATAGTTACATTTAATTTAGGTATTAGTACAGGACTAGAAGTCACTGTTATTATAAAGTGTTAACATAAAATATAAAATTGCTACAATGAAAGCCTTTAGTTAAGTTTAAGTTTCCTTATCATATACAGGGAAAAATTATTGATATATTGCCTCATATGTAATTTTACTGTAAAATTCTATGATTTATGGTTTATGGAAGTTAAAACTATGAGATACCATGTAATTTACAGTGGAGAAACAGAAAATGTATATTACATTTCTGCCAACAAATTAGGTGTAGAAGAATTTTCTCTCACAGTAGTAAATAATAAATTTCACAGTAGTAAATTTCACAATTAATTGCAAAGAAACCACAAGTAAAATATTGAATTAAATGTAAAATTTTTAAGTAGAAAGACTAAAACTAGTATTATATTTAATAAAATGTATGGCAATAACCTTTGCATTATTTACAGCTTCGAAAAATCTTTTTTTACAGTTCATACGCCAGTTTTCCATGCTATTATTTAAATATTATTTCATATTGTTGCCAGGTTATGAATAAACAATTAAACAATCCCAATGGCCACTCTCGAGCCTTTTAAATGCAATATACAATGGCACGCATCTGTTTACAGTTTGTAGACATGCTCAATTTTGGCTGTGGGCATCTGACTTGCACTCTGCTCCCTGCAGCGCTGTAGGAGGCCGACGCTACTCAGTGGCTCCTTGTTTAGTTGCTATTTTATTACCGCTGCCTGTTTTTCATTGAATGTCCCATCTGACTCTTTACAGTGGCAGCAAACAGCTCCCAAATGCAACACTAACGTTACGCTAACATGGGACAATGCCATTCTAAAGGAGAAGACATCAAGCAGGCCAGTTTAGGGGCTATAACAGGAGGGCTTGAGCTACTCGATACCCCCCTTTAAGTACCAGATCCCCATTTCATACCCTGAATGGTAATTTAAACTCCAAAACAAGAGTGCAGCCCCTCTAAATAGGCTACTAACAATATGGCGAGTTATTTAATAGCTCAGTTAAACCTTCAGGCAACTTGCTGTTCCTTCTTTTCTCATGTGGTTGCATAACAAATGTCCATATTTTTGTACTACCAACTTCTAAAACTCTTACCCAAGGCCTATAAAGTGCAAGGAGACTTCTTTCTCATCTTATAGCACTTCTGATAATAAAACGGTACACTTGAGTAAATGACGCATTGGTATAGTAAAGTTCAACTAGCGAGTGATGTCAGGCAGGGTTCGGGAGGCGAAGAGCTCGTAAATGAACACAAATGGCTCCTCAGTTTAGAATGACAGAAAGATGTCTTACTATCCTGCCATCCAGAAGTAGAAATAGAGAGTAAACGCTGAGCCGCTGCTGGCCAGAACAGAGAGAGCCTTTTAAAGGGCAGAGGCAATAAACTGTGGTTTTTGACATTTTGTTTTCTCTGCTTTGTTTGTTCAAAAATTATGACGGGGAGCCCTCTCCAGAAGACTAAAAAGAGTCTTTCTGAAGACGTTTGCTTACCAGGGAAAATCTTTGCCAACTCTTGAGCGCAGCCCAAACCAACCAACTCCTACTAACTAGATTTTCAAAAGTAAATGGGAGCGGTTCTTGCCTATGGGGATAGTGTATTATGGTTGCTAGGTGGTGACTTTGGCTTACAATTTGAAAAAGTAAACCGTGCAGCGATATTAATTCAATGGTTCTGAGTGAATTATTCAGTCAAATGACTTACAAAGTCACTTTTTTAATGTGCATCATTGAATCTTTTGGTGTTTTCATGCAGCATTTTTCTCCAAATTTGCATTAAAACATTGCGGATGACTGGGAAAGTAAAAGCAAACCTCTGTTCAACAAACTGGACCGACCTCTGTTCAATGTCCTTAGCACAAACAACTGAACAATTTATGTACAGTTTTAATACTTTTTTGCATCTAGAAATGTATTTAAAATTTTCTCAAAATGTACATAAAATCATATGCATGGAAAGTGTGGATGGTTGGAAAAGTAAAAGCACACCTCTAAAACTCTAAATTATGTACGTCTACTTACTGAATAAAAAATGTATCCATCTAAAATTAGTATTTTCGTTTTCTATGAACATTTTGAACATTTTCTTCACATTTTTGTGTTTTCATACAGCATTTTTTTTAAAATGTGCATGAAAATATGAAGATGTAAAATAATAAATCTGATCACTTAGAAAAGTAAAAGTTTGATGTATCTTTCATCTTTACATTTAATACAGTGGTTCTCTAACTTTTTGACTTGAAGGCCCTCTGTTATCTAACAAAATATTAAAAGGCCCTTATAAGTTAATATGATATGATAAAAATATATATACATATGCACATTATATATATGATTAAAAATAATATTTTCACCACTATGTTCTGCTCTTTTTTATCAACAGAAAGCATCAATACTTTCCATTAATTATTATTATAATGATAACAGTTTAACATTGAAATGAAATATGGTTACATTTTTTGACAAAAAAAAACTGTCAAAATAAATATTAAGTTCACAGTTACACACTGAAAAATTATATAACTTAATTTATATAATTTTTATTAAGACATTCCGCACTGTTCAGATCAATAATAGTGATGCTTGCCTAATAACATTATACCACTAATAATATTTAATCCTTTATAAAACTTATGTTTGTATGATCTAAGATTGTTAAAATTGCAAAAACGTTACATATTCTCTCTCCGATTGGACTCACTAAGGTGTGTTCATCACAAACTGTAATATATGGCTATGCCATGTGAGGGAACAGGTTTGTGATATTTTATTTTCGTTAATTCTTTCACGATTAGGTTGATTCCAAGGTCACCACTGTTATAAAGTTTCCGGTCAGATGCGTTCAGAGGTGCGTGACCCTCCCTGGAGTCTGAAGCGGTTGGTGTTTGCAGCATGGTGCCCTGCAAACTGAAAAGGAAAGAGCAAAGCAATCAAAACAGCTAAACCCTTCTGCATGAATTTATTGGCCCGAGGTAAGCGCTCTCAGGCTCTGATGAGTCATTAAATGTAGAACTGATAAGTTAAAATGAGTAGAGGGACGATGACATCATGACAGAGCTAAATGTTGTTTTATAGTGTTTCGTTTTCACTTTGGCGAGAAGTGCCAGGTTTGGACGGAGGCTGTCTGAAGGTTTGGGTGTGAAGGCCGATTGTGGGGCGAGTCGTTCATGTTGAGTTGTGTGTGTAAATGTGCTTGTGCTTACACACAAATCTAGTGATATCTGATTGCATGTTGTACACAAACAAACATAAGCATCATATGTCAGTCATTCACTTCAGAAAGCAGTCGTCTCAGTTCATCAACTTAAAGGTTCAGTGTGTAACTTTACATCACTTATAGAATTGCAAAGTTAATGACAGGTTTCCTCAAACATTACCCTTGTCTTCCATTCTATGTACAGTTTTACTTCAGACTCATTGGTCGAACCAATTTCTTGTCATTATACTCTAAAAGTAACCGGCTTTTTCAAGGTAACCAACCAGGGCTGTGTTTCCCAAAAGCATGGTAAGATTAAGCTGATCACAGCTCCATTGGTGACAATGGTTCTATGATAAATTTGGACTTTTATCATTATCAATTTAGATGCTTTTATTGAAGTTTGGCTTAAAAAAAGAATTGCTAGTAAATTAAAATGTGATTAAAATTTTATATTTTTAAATAAAAAGACTGAAATACAGCAGAATTTATTCATAAAATAAACTCCAATTAATCTTTAATTTAATATTTTAAATAATAATTACAGTGCAGGTTGAAACAATATTTTACTCAGAAATGCCAAAGAAGCAACAAGTAACAGTGAACTAAGCATAAAAGTAGAAAGACTAACATATTACTTTCTTGTAAAACATAATCTTATTCAGCAGTCTTTGTTTTATGAACATTTTAAGTGTACAGTAGAAATTAATTTGCACATTAGAGAATAAATATTTTAACATTTTCTGACAAATTTAGCTACTCACAATGAGAGCTTGCCAATGCAGAACATACCACCAATGCTAGTGTTTTAAAGACAAGTGCTAAGGTGTTGCTCGATGGTTTCTAGGGTGTTTTGATTGGATTTTCCCCATCTTTTATTGCCTACAAGGAACAAATTGTTAATCTGAGAAAAGAAACAGTACAACTTTCCTCAATAAATTGCACAATCTGAGCTAATAGCACAAATGGTGCAGGATGAGTTATGGATCGAATTTAGTGATTTAAACAAAAACTCTTAACTTTGGCATAAGCATGGGCACTAATGATTATATTGTGTATTGCTTAAGTGCGCTGTATTGCCTTTTAATAGTTTTGAAGGTTACGCAGTTAGCCAGCCTTGTTTCTTTGTTTTAATTTGTTGTTTATTTTCCTTTTCCAAATGCTGAGCGCATTGTGATTTAACAGAAATTCACATCAGCTGCCGTCTTGACAAGTTGTTTATCTCTCGAAAAATGCGACGTCTTGAATTAATTACGCGATCTTTTGCAAGAACCCCGCTTCGTTTACCTTTCATTGTCTGCCGTGTTGTAAATTGTGTTTGACAGCAGAATTAGATTAAAATTCAAAGGCTTCCTCTCAGACCATCACAAAATCATGTATGACGGCTTGTGTTGGGTTTTATTCCCGTATTGAGAGTGATGGCTTTCTCTATGCTGTTTAAGAGACATTCCATTACTTCCTTTTGGCTATTGGCATTTACAGTGGTTGAGTAAGAACCAAAGTTTCAGAAGCAGGCGCCAAGAGTCGTGCATCAGAGATGTGCAGGTGTGCAAAGGCCTGGCGATTTTCAAAGTCATGCATTTTGGTTTTAGCTTGCATATTGTTTAGCATATTGGCAATTGTTAAGAAAGATGATAATTGTAACATAGCAGGATGTCTAAATCCATGCCAAGAGCTGTAAGTAATTTCGAACTTTACTGGCAATCCCAATACAGTGCTTCTTAACTGAGCTATATAAATGACTCTTAAGGACAAGGCAAAGTTTATTTTACTGTTTCAGCTCTACATTCCTCTGTATTTTGCAGGATGTCTGTTGCAAAGTCTGCAGCGGATTACAGGAAGACAGAGAACACACGGTGTGTGTTAGCTTATCTTCATCTTTATCATCACCTTCATCCTCACAAACGCCGATAATATGATCAGACCCAGCTATATGCTAACAAACATACAAAGAAATGTTCTTGCTTTTCATTTCCGCCATCATTACATCTGAACGAGCTCTTGCTGAAACAGTCACTTGATTTTAAAGCGAGCAAGGAAGGAAGGAAACTCAGATTTTATGGTTTGTATTTGGGTGGGGGGCAGGTGGACGTAGCCGCTCTTTCAACCTATAAGCCACGACGGGACGTTGTAAGTAAGTGATTTGAACGCCGTGTTTGTTTATAGAATTTGATCTAAGTTCATAATTAGCTTAAACCTGATTAGCCAAGAGCTAAATAGAGTACAGCTGGAATTGCTTTTTGGAAGGAAAAATGAAAAACTCAAGGTTTTTTTTTTTTTTTCTGTCTCTCTCTTTTGCAGACAGAGAAAGCCAATGTTTTTAATTCCATGACTGATGGAACTCAGTTGGAAGGGAACTTTTTTTTTACTAGGTAAGTTTGAGAAAGAGTTCTTACGAAAATCTTATAATTCCACGTGTCTTCTGTGAATGAGACCTTTTAAAAAAAAAAAAAATCATGCTATTCTTTTCAAGAGGATGAAAATGTGCAGTGACTATGACATATCAAACTCCAAAAAGGATATAAAGCACCAATAAAAGTAGTCCATAATGACTCAAAACGAGTTAAAATTCAGTGTTCACTCACTGCATTGTGTTCGCATGAGAACCAAAGATGATAATGCTTGGTGATATTTTAATTAGACAAAGCATTACATCATTTACTCACCAAAGGATCCTCTGGGTGCCATCAGAATGAGAGTCTAAACAGTTGATAAAAACATCACAGTAATCCACATGACTCCAGTCCATTGATTAACATCTTGTGAAGTGAAAAGCTGCATGTTTGTAAGAAACTAATCTATCATTAAGATGTACTTAACTTTAAACTGATGTTTCGGAGTCCTACGAATACAAGTCCTCAATTCCTAAAACCGTTTTCTCCAGTCATCTCACCTGAATCAGGTGAAAAATATGCACAGATCAAGCACTGTTTGCAAGCAAAATAGTCTAAACCTATGTCATGGAACTAATATGTCATGGATTTTAAGTGTAAGAGAGGAACGGGAGATGGACTAGTTCATCGGAGTAAGAGTTGTGGATTATGGACAGGTATTTTTACTAGATGCAATGGTTTAAAGTGAAAACACCTTAATGAAGGATTTGTTTATACAAACATGCTGCTTTTTGCTTCACAATACATTAACTGGACTGCAGTGGTGTGGATTACTTGTGGATTATTGTGACTGCCATTCTGACGGCACCCATTCACTGCAGAATATCCACTGGTGTGACTTGATGCTAAATTTCTACAAATCTACTCCGATATAGAAAAAACTCATTTACATCTTGCCTAAGGGTTTCAGCAGTTTTTTTTATTTTTGGATTAACTATTCTTTAAATCCATCATATTGTGTTGATACTTTACAGATTTGAATGAAATGTATTTCTGTTCAACACTTCTCTCAGTTCCCTAGCTCCACTATTTAGATTTTTTTTTTTCAGACTGTTATAAGCCTGGCCCTAGTTCTTACTTAGAGGTTAACATGTTTCCCAGCAGGCTAATAAAAACCTGTACACCTTGATAGCTGGTAGTCAAAAGTCCAGCTTGATTAGACTGATGAAGTGTTTGGAAAAGAGATTGTTGAGTTGAGCAAAAATGGACACTTGTCAGCTTGTAAAAGGAGAGAGTGAGACAGAAAGGCTTGTGGGGGTTACGGCGAGTTCATAGCACTGATCTCTGGTCAGTGTTGTGTGTTTCAGGTGTTCTCAGTCAGCACCACGACTCTGTTCTCCCTTTACTACTTAGCGGTCAGCGGGTATGTGAAAGGGCCCCTTTCTTTCAGCCTACTACTCCATCAACCCCCTGCTTACTGCCTCTCTCTCTCTCAGCCCTGTTACACTGCAAGGATTCATATAGTCACTGAAACCAAGCCAACTAAACAAAGACATCAATTATGCTGCTTTGACACTCCAGGTTTTACTTCAACACGCACATACGCACACATTTCTCTCATATCCCTCTATAATTCTCTCCTTCCCTCCTTTACACCTCTCATGCATACAGAACAAGGGCTGTCAAGCTTCAAAAGAGACATGAAAAGCACCATACAAAGACTGTATTCCAAGAGAGAAATGCACTGAATAAACTGTGCATGCTAGTGTTTAATTGCATGCTGTTTGCATTGTTATTCAAAAAACTGCAGCAGCCATAGTTCTTAATTTTATGAATAAATCTATAATAAATCCAATTTACTTAAGTGGTATGTTAGAAAATACATTTATTTAAATATAGATGGTACCAGGTTGTACTGTATGTTTGGTTAGTGAATAAGACTTTGCATTAATAGTTTTATGTGAGAAAAGGGCAAATTTAATGTGTAAAAAAACACATGTTGTAGTTATTGCAGACATGTAATTATTAAGACATGAGCATCTACAAAAAAGTATTCCCTCAAATATTGTTGCAGCCAGCCAAGCACAGTTTCATACTAATTAATTTTTGTATACATTTCATGCAATTTCATATTACAGCATATTTTTCATTTGTTATGGGTGTATTTGCTCCCAGCATGCATTGCAGAACAAATTCATTTATTTAGGATTATTGCTATTTTCTGATGCAGTTCATGCTGATTTTGTCAAATATGTGACCCTGGACCACAAAGCCAGTACCATAAATGTATCAAAACTTAATTTTTGATAAGTAATATGCATGGCTAAAGATTTAATTTGGACAACTTTAAAGGTAATTTCCTCATTATTTAGATTTTTGTGCACCCTCAGATTGCAGATTTTCAAATAGTTGTATCTCTGCCAAATATTGTCAGATCCTTACAACACAAACATTAATTTTTATAAGTTTTTATAAACATCAAGGTTATTTATTCAGCTTTCAGATTATATGTAAATCCCCAAAAATAATAAATTGACCTTTATGTTTTGTGGTCCAGAGTGACTTATGATATCATATACACTAACATTCAAAAGTCTGGGTTTGGTAAGATTTTTAAGGTTTCTGAAAGAAGCTGATGCTCAACAAGGCTGCATTTATTCAATCAAAAATACAGCTAATACTGTAATATTGTAAAACATTATACACTTATATTCAAAGCTGAATTTTAGCATCATTAAATATTCAATGTCAGAAATCATTCCAATATGCTGATTTGCTGCTCGAGAAACTTTTCTGATTATCAGTGTTTTCAAAACAGTTATTTGAAATAATCTTTTTTTTTAACATTAGCAATGTCTTTACAGTCACTTTTGGTCAATTTAATGCTGAATAAAAATATGAATTCCTTTCTTTTTTTTTTTTTTTTTTTTTGCTTTGTAATTTTATCAGTTTAATGTATATTTATATATATATATAAATATAAATGCAAAATGTTTGTAACTGAAAATGTACTACATCAAATTAATTTACTGTCTGACCAAGTCGAAATTCAAAATCAGGAAAAAAATGCTTGAGGGGACTCAAAAATGTTAAGGCATCATTTTGCCTTGATTTAAACTTTTCTCGGTTTCTTAGTGCATATGGAAATGTCAAACCTGGGGTAGCATGTCTTGAGGTGTCATGTTTAAATACGTACAAGCATAAATATGATTAGAGAGCAACCCCAGAGGGCACGTTTACAGCAAATACTGACTTAAATTTCAGTCTGTTCCTCACACACAGCTATCATATGGCTTCAGAAGACTGCTTCAGGAATTTAGCGCCTTTCTCAACTGATCCTCAACACTTGTCTCACCTCTCCTTTTCTTTCTCACTTTCTCACAGCGTTGTTGTACAAGTCTCCATCTGGTTTCTATTGGTGAAGCTGAGAAGTCCAGGATGGAGTAATTGGCTATTGGCCAGTGGATCTCTTTGTGGGAGACAGCGGACTGAGAGATCTGGACTCAAGGAGTCTGGAGAAAAGAAAACGGTGTCGCACCAGGACCGCTTCCACTGTATTGGGTTGACAAGGATTGATACTTGGCCAACTATGCAAACGATATATCAAACTTCATAACACAGTTCATATACATAAGCAAATTAGAGCTGGTGAAGAGTGCAGAGCCAATGGAGAGATACTGTTCTCTGGTTGTGATCGAACCTGCTGTTTTGTCGCTCTTGTTTGTTTTTTGTTTTTTTGTGGTTTTATACAAAAGGATGGCTGACAAACATGAGAGCTTAAAGTCAAAATGAAACTGATCTAAAGACAAACGTTCTAGACTCTGAATTTGCATAATGTGGGAAAGACATTTTGTCTTGTTGCAACAATGTAAAGAATTTTTCAGAACTTCAATGTTGACGTCATGTTCCGGAATTCGTTTTGAATCACTCTTCCAGTTTTACTCATTTGTGTAATACAGCTTTATGTAGTTTTCGACAAAACTGTTGTGGGTTCGAAATTTTTCCAATGAAGTAAATGATTACACAAGACAAGGATTTGCAGGAATTTACTTTATGGGCAGATGTCTAGCAGCAAATTTTGCTTGTTAAACAGGAAACCTGTATTCTAAACTATTGCTTCATCTATTTTTCTGCATAAAACTCGATGCAGATTGTAAATAAACCTCAGGTGTGTCTGTGGGATGAGCACAACTATTATACAAGTACTTCTATTGGGCTTTAAGGGGTCGTCAGATGCTACATGCATTTGTACAAGTAGTTTGAACTGAAATGTTTGTTGGCAGTGTGTTTTTCTGTACTCCTTTCTCAAATCGAGCTGATTTTAAATGTCTGTCTTTGTGACGTCACACAGACAGACCCCTTACCACAATAGTTTGATTGACAGAAGCGTTTGAGCACAGACTGGACTGGCGTCTTACCTTAGACCCGCCCCGAAAGACTGTCATCAGTCCGCCATTGTTTCACTGCCGGAGCAGATGTAGACAAGAATGACTCCTAAGCAATTGAGGTATTTTGTTGTTGGATGTAATAGTGAACATAGTAGTCGACATTTACTCCTGACATCTGAGCTGCTGAAGATGCGGGGTATTACACTTGTTTCTGGAGGGAATGCACCCCCGATCTACCTTAATGTGTATATCTTCGTAACTCGTGCAAATCATTCGTTAACCAGCTTCAACTACAGAAAAAGTGAGTATAAGGTCTTTTTGAATGAATCTTTGCAAAACGTTTCCTAATAATGTGCTAATTAGCAAGTTTCACAATGAATGCAGCTAAATTAAACACAGCTCTCTCAGAGAGCGGCTCGGAAGAGAGGGGCGGGCTCTGCAAAGCTCATTAACATTTAAAGGAAAATGCTATAAAACGGTTTTTTACCAAACTATGTTGCAGACTTCTCATTAGCACTCTACAGAATAATGTTAACTTGTGGAAAATGGCCATCTTATGACCCTTTTAAAATAGGATTTCTTTTGATTTACACATCCTTGGGAACTTTTGGGATAACATAAACACAGAACTGCATGAAACTATTATTTCCCTCAATTGAACTCGTGATAAAATACAAATTTTAATAGAAAATTGGTTGTTGTTGTTGTTGTTGTTTTTTAAATTCTGTCAAAAAAATGACATTTTTATTCCAAAACATATTATTTTGCATTAACGTTGTTATAGTAGCCTACATTCAAAATGTTGCAGCCTATTTGCAGTAAAATACCCCAAACCATATAAAACTAAACAGAACATGGTGGGAGACCAGCTAAGGCTGAATTGAGCAGGGGGTTTTCAACAGGGTTGTTACAAGGTTAAAAGTCAGTTCTTAGCCATCTTTATTTATGTATAAAAGTTTTTCCGTTGGGCTTAGTGAGGTCAATATAAATGTAAACATAGTGAAACACTCTTTAAACCCAGAGGTTAAAAAATTATGTAATTTCCTTAAATATGAAGTCAGAAAGATCAAACTATTACTCTAAAGCCATATTTGTAAACGTATGGCCCAGCTTTAAGCGTGCACACTATCCTCTGATTCATTCTTCTTGTATCTCCTCCAGGAATACATGACTGTTGTTTGTTTGCTCGGATCAGAGCATCTTGGGAATGGTTACCATGCTGTGTGTTTGCGTGATTGCATAGAAAAAGTGTTTATGTGTTGTGCATGTGGTGACGGATGACCAGCGCAAGAGGCAAGATGTGTTCAGGTATCAGGTTTGAGTCATTTCGCTCGTGAGATCAATGCAAACTTGAGTCAGCTAATAAGAGGAAGTCTCTGCTGTGATGTTTGCTGAGGACGCTCACGCTCGCCTTTGATAGTGCGTGACACAGTTCAGGATTCCTAAATGACCTGATCTTAAAACAAAACCATTTGTCGCTGAGGTGCAACAGTTATAGCATCCACATGGGAATGAAAAATATCTGTTAAAATTGCTATAATATCTCAGGTTTGTCTTCTAGAGGGAAATAAGAGCATATTTAGGCTTTACTGAAATGTCCTGATTTTTTCTTACATCAGGAATCTTACATGTCTTGAGTATATGAACAAATTTGCAAACAATTATAAAAAATATTTTTGCTGTTCATATACTCTTCTATACTCTTTATATACTTCTATACTCTTATATTTTTTGTTCTAAGGAATTTTGATTAAGACTTTCAAAAGTGTGGGGTCTGTACTTGTGTTTTTTTTTTTTTTTTTTTTTTTTTTTTATCACCAGGCTGCATTTATTTAACCAAAAACTGTAAAATTGTGAAATATTATTACAATGTAAAATAACTGTTTTCCATTTGAATATATTTTAAAATGTAATTTATTTCTGTGATGCAAGCTGAATTTTCAGCATCATGACTCAAGTCATTAATGATACTTCAGAAATCATTCTAATGCTGCTCCACGTGCTGCTCAAAACTACAGCTGTTTTTTTTTTATGATAATTTTTAACATTATAAATGTCTTTACTGTCACTTTTGATCAATTTAATGCGTCCTTGCTGAATAAAAGTATTCAATAAAACTGTCCTTTTGTTCGTGGTGATGACATGTAGTTTTGGGCTGCAGATTTGAATCCAGCCTGCCTCATTTTATATCATCCTTATTAATTTTTCTACTATTTATTATCTTTACTATCCTTTTTAATATAGGCAGAAGAAGGAAAGATAAATGATGCAATTTTCTTCAGAGAACTACACTGATCCTCCACTCCTGCTGAACACTGAAGTCCACATGTTAGACCCTCAACAGCTTGAGACTGTTATTCACTCTACAACACACGTAAACCAAGTATTTTAAACTGCAAACAGGATTTTCTTCCACCAGACATGTGGTTGTGATCCCCGCAGATATAATGAATACTTTTCTACTCTAGACGTATAACCATTTGCTAGAACATGGTGTTTTAATAAACAATATTTATTCATAAACTTTTATCGATAAAGGACAGACAAATGTTTCACATTTCAGTTTAGAAGGAGCAAAAAGAGTTCACAGACGAATCAAATTCTGAAGAGTCTAAAAGAATATTACCATACCGCTCTGAGGCTGATCTTAGATCTCAAGAGACTTAAAGGGATAGTTCACCCAAATCAAAATTTACAAATCCTAGCTAGGATATATCAGAATGGGAAAAATATGATGTATGGTCAACCAAAATAGTCCTATAGCACTATATTCAAAATCATAAAAATCAAAGACATACAACTTTGTGTGAGAACAGAGGCCAAAAAGAGACCAAACTTTAAGTTAATTTCTAGTGATTTTTCACCCTAAAATTACAATAATGTCATAATTTACTTACCCTCAACTCATTACAAACCTATAGGAGTATCTTTCCCATGGTGAACACAAAAGAAGATATGTTGAAGAATGTTGGTGACGGTAGCCATTGACTTCCATGGTGTTTTTTTTTTTGTTTTTTTATGGATGTCAAAAGCCACTGGAGAGATCATGTCAACGGGGAACGCAAAATGAGAAGCAAAATAAAAATTCTTGTTTTCTGTCAAGTTCAACAAAATAAATTTAAATTTAAAAACTTTATCATGTTTAAAGACTTCATATCTGCATTTTCCATCTAAAGTAAATCTTAATTTATGAATGTTATATATTGGTACTGGAAAACATGACAAAGATACTATGGAAGATACAGATTGTTTTTGCTATACAAGCAATATTTGATACTATGACTTTAAAGGCCTTATACTTTCGTGGAATGGTGAATTAAAACCTTTTAAGACCTGCAGAAACGCTGCTTTCATGATGTTTTTATTGTAATTTTGCGTTCTTTTTGCAGCATGAAACCTCTAGTCCTCGTTTGTTGTAACTGCATTGAAAAGAGTGAGCAGCAGATTCTTTAAATTTCTCTCTTCTTTCCACAGAAGAAAGAAAGTCATACAGGTCTGGAACAAGGTTTGGAACAACATGAGAGTGAGTAAATAATGATTGAATTTTCACTCAACTATCCCTTTAAGTAAAATCAATTGAGATCTCATTTGTGATTTTTCTGTCCAACATGAGAGAACAACAATAAAAGATCTAAATGTGAAGCATGTCTCCACTCAGAGCAAGGAGGTGCTGAAGGAAATTGCTTTGGAGAGTGCTGATATTTTCATTTTTCAGAGCTGGTGTGTTTGCCTAGCACCTTGCAGAGAGAGCGAGAGAGCACAGAGTTTTCTAAATGACGGGTAATAGGTGAAAATGTCAGCGGATTCTTGTATTTGTATTTGTGTGTATGTGTGTGTGTGTGTGTGTGTGTGTGTTCGCTCAGTTTGGGGCCCCGCTCCACCATGAGTGAAGTTAACATTCAGTGCCAGATGCAGAAATTGTCAGCATGTTAGTTGAAGCCACGTTGCACAAAACCATGATGAACAAAAGTCAGTTCTTAAATGACTTGTTCCCCCAGGAAGCAGCAGTTCAAGGCCGAGTTCAGATGAAGCCGATAAAAACACACTTAACAAGATCCCTCACTCAACTCATTCATCAGAGAGCGGCGGAGCGGCTCTACGAGTGCCACCTGTTTCTGATACAGCCTAAAAGAAAGCAGGAGAGTGCAGAAATATCCAGAGACGTCAAGAACGGGAAGCTCTGACGCTGAACACGCTTGGCTCGGGGTATACAGTCTGGGATGAGTCAGGCTGGGTGAAAGAACTAAAACAAATGTTTGTTTGTTTGTTTTTTAGTCTAATTACAATATTCACATTCTTGATATTTATGTTTTCATTCTGAAATGGCTTTAAAAAAGATTTAATAGAGGAAAAAGCTAAATCAAGATATGCTTTTCACACAAGGATGAATGATATGTGATCATTTCCACTGGATATGGACAAAACAGCAATACTTACCTGCACATACTGTGTGTTTTATGACATTTTAACATGAAAAATACCCCACTAAGTCTTCTTGGAACATTTTTGAGGGTCACTGAAAACATATTTTTGAATCAAAGTTTTAAATCACAGGACAATTAACTGGCTCAAGGAAATAAATCAAACTTACCAATTCTAATGCAGTCTTTGCTATTAAATATGAAATGGCAAAGAATGTGATTAAAACAACTGTCCCACAGGTGCTATGAGCTGCTATCCTATCTTCCACATGACCTCTCTCCAGAACCCCACCCTCTAAAGATGTCAACCAATCAGATGGCAGCAATCCTGATAATACAAAATGAGCTACAGACAAAGCACATTTCTGATTGGATAGTCTTCCAGTCGCCTAAAATCTTTCCTAGGTTCATTAAAAAATCATAGATGGCCATTTCTTTTTTGCAGTTTACAGAGTTTAGGGCTGTTTCAGTCTAACATGAAAGTTGTAATATTCACAACAATAGTTAAAATGTTCACTAAAAGCTGTAAAATAAAACATTTAAAGGTACTACAAAGTCTATAGTTATTTTAAATATAAAATCAATTTAATATATATTAATATAAATATTAAATTATTTTATTGAATGTATTTAAAAATATTTATGAATTATTTTAAAGCAGATGATGATTTGACACTGAATAAAACTTGTTTTTGGAGACTTAAGACGTGTGTCAAAATTAATGTCAGTTTAAAACACGTTTTAAGCAAACCATTTGTCAAAATTGTAAGATTTCAATAGAAGACAATGGTAAACCATTTTTTAAACTAATTTATATATTTCATTAATAAAATAAAATAATCTAATTAATAAAATGTTTTTACAATGTCAGATAATGTAATATTTAATATTTATATATTATATTAATAATCTTAGTACTTAATAAATGAGCTAGGCTGTTTGATGAACAACAATTTGTAGAGATGTGAGGTCACAAAGCACATTATAAAGTCTCATTTTGGTTTTTGAGATCCTCGTGGGTTTTAACAGTGTCCGTCTGAAGAACTGCCCTGATGAAAGCTCTTTTTGTGTGTTTTAGGATATTAAGATGACAGCACGCTGATGTGTACGCCGGTCCTGAGCTTGTGCGTCACCGTTTATAAACTCGAGCGAGTGCACGTATACCTGTGTGTGACTGGTAGGAATATGACGGCCAATCATAACAGGAGGACTTAAGGACGTGTTTGTGTAAGCACTGGAAACTTCTCAGTGGGAATAGCCTGTGCTTACCGAAAGCTCTGATTACGGCTGTTTGAACAGATGCTGGGCAGGAGGCAGGAGAAGGATGTGCAGGTATAAAGACAGGGTCTGTGGAGGCCGAGACCCTGAACCATCCTGCAAATATTATTTTTCAACACCTGAGCATTTTCTGAAGACCTGAATAATGACCTCTGCCTGATGCCAAATCAAAATTGTGCACAGGCGTCATTATGATCCATCAATTTTGGCGAACAGAAGCGCTTCTATGTTTTGGCCCTCCTTCTCTATTCTGGAGCTATGAGTGTAAGACTGGAAAGCTTCCAGAAGATATAGGAGATCCTGACATTATAGTTCAGAAAAATGAATCTGTTCTTTTTCACTCTACTGTTATATTCTTAAATTACAGTCGATTAAAAAAAAACACAAAAATATTCTGCCATCATTTACTCATCTCATGATGTTCCAAGTCTCTATGATTTTTTTTTCTTTTTTTTCTTTTTTTCTTTTTATCTTTTCTGTACAATGAAAGTGTATACGGATGTCTTTTAGAAAGAGCACCATAAGCAGTTGTGCACTGTTCAGAATTGAATTTAGAATCACTTTAAAATTCCAATTCTGTTTGATTTTGTGGTAGCAAACAGGATACAGAATTTGAATATAAACATAAGGAAGTAAAATGAATTTACAGTAAACATAATTAGATACAATACGACACAAGCATATCTTCAAAAGGCTATAGAATTGAATGCACTAGTCATATGAGCTACTTTTATGATGCTTTTTTTTCAGTTATGCAGCTCTTATCCCTCATACTTTCATTATATTAACTAAACTGCACTGGACAACTCTTATTTTCCACGAAAGAAAGTCAGTCATGCAGGTTTGGAATAAATGAGTGTGAAAGATGATTTTGAGGTAAATAAACCTTTCACTGGCCGCATTTTAAAGCAGAATTTTATAATGTTAAACTCATCAGTATTTTAACTTCATATGCTACAGGGGGTGCACACATTTTACATGGGAAATGACATCACTGTGTACATGAGCGTCAGGTGGTTCGATGCCTAACGCTGCTGCATTGTTTTAAATGGCATAACTGTGTGTTTACCCACCAGGCTTAGGTTTCATACTTTAGCCAAATGCAATAAAAGTTATAACAAAACATACCTGTATTCTCTAGAAATCCCAATACAAGCAGCACTCAGTTTCATTTGACAGCTGATACTAAGCCATGTTATTCCCAGCGGAACCTGTTTTCTTGTTGGAAATCCACTTCCTTTCTATTCTTGGGGCCCAGAAGGCTTCCAGCAAAATGTACGAATGAACAATAATAAATAACTTTTATTGCATGAAGCATGACTTGTATGATTTGCCACTCCATCAACCAAATAAACCACCTCTGTAAGAGCGTGGGTGCACAACGTAGATCCGGGCCTGAAATATTTTCGTCTGCTCCTACAGTACAATGTTCTATACATCAGTGCTGCGGGATGCAATACTCATCTTTCAACAAGCTATAAGCTCTAATGTAAATTCCGCCTCCTCAGCTCCCATTTCCGTCGAGTGTGCGGAGAGAGTGCGTCTGGCATACTACAATAAACACAATAAAACACAATGTAAAGGACAAAATAAATATTCCCACAGGGTGGCCTGCCAATGTTTTGAGAGGCTCCAGTTTCGGTGACAACTGGAAATGTACATGTAGTACTGCAGGTGTTGGCCACATTGGAAAGAATAGAACAAAATCAATGTCAAAGCAAAGAAAAATACAGGCAGACCACAGAGCACAGAATATAATAATTTTCATATATAATACATTACTTGCACCGCAGAAGTGAGCAGACAAAACAATCAATGTGGTCATTGCTTTTGGGGGTGGAAGTCTGTCTGCTGTTTCGGAATGCAGTCGTGTGAGCCAATTCTGGGTGGCAATTATAGAAATATTAATTTCACAAACTTTGCTCGGGCATTTAAAAATATATAAATAACATCTCAGATGCTGTGCAATGGGATCAGTCCACTAGTTAGTCAGATTATGCCATCCCATAGCAAAAAGTGACGTGACTTTTTTCATGTGCATGGAGGAATTTATTCACAAAATGCGTCACAACATTAACAGTCAAAAACCACCTCAAGCGAGCATTTCTTAACTAAGAGGTCTTCATCACTCGTTTCATTTTCTCAAAGCACCCCCAGGTAAAGCTGCAGTAATGGCATTTCATTGCAGATTTGGCAAACATATATTGTTTGTGCTCTTACAGGTTTTCTTAATCTGAGGTAAAAAATAATGCGAATCCTCTGTAAATAAACATTCCTTCCTGGGTTAAAAAAAGGTTTAGAATGATGATAACCCAGGGTTAAGCACAATGTTAAAAGCTCTGAAGTCTTTTAAACTTGTGAACAGGAGTTAAGAACTGCTATTATTCTTACCATTATAGTCCACTGGTAAAAAAAATATATAATACAGGGATACGCAATGTTGGAGCCATTACGTAAACAGGTCATGTGATGCCTTCATCCAATCAAGAAAACATTGACACTGCAAATCTGCAAGTAAGAACCTAAACCCAGGACTTAGGAATGTACTCTGTGAAATTTCAATTTATTAGTACCCGGTATTAATTGTTAAACCACATAAAATATGAACAGTCTGAAATGTGAAGCGAGACATGGGTTATGTTCATAATTTAAGACTGTAACATAATCTTATCTTAACCCAGAGTTTAGAATAACCCTGGGTTAATTATTTCAAGTGTCAAAAGTCCTTTGCGCTAGACATCATTATATATGTTTAACTGCATTTAAAAAAACGAATCCCTATTATAACAGACCTTCGACTATCCAGTTCCCATTAGTCTCTCACTTTTGTTCTGCAAGCAGATGTGCAATGTGGATATAGTACTAAAGCTCAAACTATCACTGCTAATTCGTCTAGCAGTGATAGATCTCTACATGGTGTTCTGATATCATTTAGTGATAGAAAATAGGAGGAGGCAGATAAAATTATCTGCCTCCTTTGGAATGCCTTGATGCGTGGAAGCAGCTGCCAAATCCAGTGACGGAAGTCATGAAAGTATGCATGCCATTGATCCATCAGGCTCACCCGTGTTTTCTCAACAGCAGATCTCAAAGCTGGGGGTGAAATAATACCGGCAAATCTGCAGAATGTCAAAACCAGGAGGTCCAGGCAAGCTGGGAAGGTTATGCATGAAGAACAAAGGTGGTCTTTGGCCTGACCAAATGACATTGTATTGGCTGTATTATTAAAGCGTCTGGCTTGGTTTGCTGATGCTACAGTTTTCCAAAACACGGTATGTACTGTAAGGGAATTCATTCAAAATAAATTGTATCTGATGGTAGCATTGTTGTCTATGTTGCTTTTAGAGATCCAATACTGAAACTCAGTTTAAAAAAACAGTACTTATTTACATGCTATAAGGTTGTACTTGTTTTTCAAGAAACAAACTAAAATCATTTTTTTATGCACAAATACACAGCTCTATCATTATATTCACTTTTAATAGAGAGGTCGTTCTTCAAATGGTTACATTTTAACATAATCTGCATTATCCCTTTAAGTTAGTGATAAATGATGACAAAAGTCATCTAAATCTTAAAATAGGCAGAAACGTTTGAATTCCAGAGTTTTGTGCTCCGCTAAACTCCATGTGTTCATTCAGGTCCTGTAAAGATATTTTGGAAGATAGAGTTTCTAATAGTAACTAAAAGAAAAGCATTTCATCCTAGTCAAGGCCAGGAAGAGGTTCAGGTCTTGAATTTACAGAGAAAAATTATTTTATATGTATAAATATTTGACATAAATGCATTACATATAACTCTGAACGTTGAGTCCATAGGCTCTACTGGAGTGTTTGGGTGTTACGTTTTATAACCTCGCTAAACTTTATCCTTTTCCCCATCTAAAAATATATATATATATATATATATATATATCTTTCTAAAACATTGTTTTTCTTGATCACTGCTTGCTTATATCTTTAATTCGTTTTCCAATACATGGTATCAAACTATATAATAGAAATGTACAGGCATCTGTCAAGGAAATATAAGATTGCATTGGAAAAATGTTAAACATTGGTCAAGGTTTCCTTGCCAGAGCTGATAACAAGCCAACAAAAATGTTAAGCCTGAAAGACGGAGATGGAGAGAAAGGGAGAGATTAAGGTTTAGGAAACACACTCTCCGCTCAAAGCCGCAGGAACTCTATAAAAGTGAGTGAGTGTAAAGACTCTGTAGTAGTGAGTGTCCAATGGCCAATGTTAATGTAGACGTGTTTTTGTCAACTTTCCCAAAGTATCATTGTGAAATCTGCTCAGGCTAATAGACGGGCAATTAAAGTTATATTCAATTAGCTCCATGAGTTAAAACTACTCTCGAATCCAAGTGAGCAGGTGGTTCTGCTTATATGTGGAAACACAACACGTCTCTTTAAGACTATGTGATACTGTACAATCTAATCTAGTTTGACACTTTGCCACAATCCAGGGCCATGTACAGTGACAACCGAAACTTAATCCTAGAAACAAGTCTTGTTTCTGCTGAAACAGATGTTTTAATGTTAAAATTTAAAATAGTCCATGCTTTAAGAAATAAAAATGTACAATACAGTTAAAGGAATAATTTGTTTAAAATTCAAATTGGCTGAAGTTGTACTCACCCTCAGGCCTCAAGACGAGTTATCTGTAAAACTGTATTTTATAAATACAGATTTGGAGAAATTTTGCATTATTATTGTGCCCTCTGCAGTGAATGGGTGCCGTCAGAATGAGAGTCCAAACAGCTGATAAAAACATCAAAATAATTGTAATCCACACCACTTGAGTCCATAACTTTATGTCTTGTGAAGCGAAAAGATGTGTCCATCTTGAAGGTTTTTAACTTAAGAACCATTGCTTTTGGCCAAAATATTATGGAAAGTTCATAATCCATAATGACACTTGCTCCAGTTTAAAAGTCCATCATCTGTTGTCCTCTCATTTCAAAATCCACCAACAAACTTGTTTAGAGCTGTATTGGACTGTTCACTGGAGAAAGCAATATTATGGATAGGTCAATGGTTTTAAGTTAAAAATGTCTATTCACTTCACAAGACTTCAGTCAATGGACTGGAGTGGTGTGGATTATTGTGATGTATTTATCGGTTGTTTGGACTCTCATTCTGATGGCACCCATTCACTGCAGAAGATCCATTGATGAGCAAATGATGGAATGCTACATTTATCAAAATTAATGAATGTTCAATTTTCAAATGCATAATTTGTCTACGTTTTTATAAATAAAAATGTTTATTTTTTAATTATTGGAGTTTTGCTTTAGATGTTTGGTAATTGTTTTCTCTAAAACCAGACTAAGCAGTAGTACTCCATGAATCCATTGATTAAGTGATCAGCAACGCATTACATAGAATATTCAGTTTCATATTTGTTGTAAAGTATTTTCCTGTCATTAACAACAAAGCCACATATTGACTGTTTTTGGTGTAAGTTGTGCCATGCAAACATTTGTTATCTTCTTGTCACATTTCTCTGCAATTTTTTTTTTTCAGACAAATGATTTGATGATGAAAACATTGTACCTGTTTAAGATGTGCATTGTCTCTCTATCAAAAATGCTTACAAAGAAAAATCACTTGTAACTATTTAGTTCTGGGACCTTTTGTTTATTATGAATATCTGCTTCCTTCAGTTAACATAAATTCCTGGTTTAAAGTTTCCATTTATTTACAAAAAAACAAAACAAAACAAAACAAAAAAAATAATAATTAAGAGTGCAGACATATAGTTAAACTATCTGTGGTATGGTTGTTGAATTAAATTCACTCAATTTAAATGCCATATTTTTTAAAATGTAATTATAGGCTATAGCTTTCAATATATTTGTACAAAAATGTTTTCAGAATGGTTAGCATCACAATATGCGTTACATGCTGTTACTTTGGGAAGTAACTTTGACTGGATCATAAAAACAACAACAACAAAACACACATCCATAATCCCTTCAGCACTAAAAGCAATAGCAACATGTTTCTTTTGTAAAACAAAGGTTAAAAAAGAAGTTTAAACTATTTACTTAGCATTGAAATACATTTAAATCAATTAAAAAAACATTTTTTATATAACAAGACATTTACTCAAGATGTATCACTTAAAGAAATACTTAAAATGTGCTTCTGTTGAGCAGCTAATAATGTGAGGACAAAAACATCAACCTGTGGTGAGTAGTGGTGTCATTTCACCAGCAAGATTCACAATTCTGCACTGACTAAATCTCTGATAAATCTACATCTACTATAATAGAATTAAATATTTACTTGTTGCTTGCAGTTACATGTATTCCAGCAAAATATACTGAATGGCTGTCAATGGAGACAGATGTTTTTAGCAGCCAGATGGTGTGGTTATGACATCTACCAGCAGGGGCAAACTGAGCCAAATGTATTAGCAGAAAAGCCATCGGCTAGTTTTGAAGAGACACCTGCATTTGACTAGGGAATCTGCGGCGTTTTATTGGCAGATCAACACAGGTCCGTGTAAACAAAAAAATACAAATGTAAAGCAACAGTGTTTGTTTGTTCTGAATCCTTGTTGTGAACTCCAGATGTTAATAATGATCTACATGACAGGGTTGTGCAAAATTCAGAATGGAAGAATCGGCTCTCTATCAGTTCATGAGTGTGACCTGAACTTAGCCACATCTGACAGGAAGTTCATTTGAATGACAGGAAGAGGAATTTACTGAATTGCAATTCATCACAAGCAATGCATTCTGGGAAAAGAAGTGTTTTTCCACCATCTATCTATCTATCTATCTATCTAGTCACAAGTTACATATTTCTTTATATAAATATGGTTTTGATAATTATGAAAAGTATAAAACAATTTTTTTTCGTAAAATGACTGTTGTTATTGCAATATAATTTTTTTAACATAACATTTTCATTTCCAGTTAATTTTACTGTTTAAATAAATCCATAAATTAGGCCACAATGTACTGTATTAAAATGACGAAAGTTTCTATATTGGGTTTTTAGTTTTTGTTTTCTTTCTTTTACAGGTATTTTTCCTGTATTTTAGATTTTGCATTGGATTGTGTTTTAGAATGTTTTTAAAATGTATAAACAAGGGCTTTCTTCCTTACATTCACATTCACAAATTGCTATTCTGTTTGCTTCCTCGATTCAAATTGAAGAGTTCATTCTGAATGGTGCACAACCCTGTTTCATTTTGAATGCAAGTGTATAAGCAAATTTTTATAAAAAAAAAAAAAAAAAAAAGGATTAGTTGACAAAGAGGAAAAGTTTTGGTCAAATAACTCTTGACAGAGGAAGTCTGGAAGTCATGAAGACCCAGTATGTATCTCTTCTGGTTGTTCTTTGAAAGTCTTCAGGATAACTCGCTACCTGCAACCACAGCTCTCCACCACCATGTCCTCGTATTGCTTGTACACCACATTATTAGCCGAGTCAATGTACAGAATACTGATGGGGCTGAGTCTGGTCGGGACGCAGCAGGTCGGTGGGGTGGATTTGGGATCCATGGAGTTCATGAGAGTCTGGATGATGGCGTGATTGGTAGGCTCCAAATGCGAGCGGATGGGAAAGTCGCAGAGGCCGTCGCAGTGGAAGGCCTCGTACTCCAGAGGGGCGATGATCCAGTCGTCCCAGCCCATTTCCTTGAAGTTGACGTGCAACTGCTTGCGGTTGCACCTCTGTTTGGGGTTCTTGGGTGGTTTTTTCACACGTGGCAGCGGTGCCCGACGCATCCGCCGCTGGGTGACGAGGTACTCGTAGATGGTCTTGTTGTCATGACCTGAACGGGCTTTGATCTCATTGTAAAAGAGCCCTTGCTTTTTCGTACGGTCAAACACCACAAGGAAGGCTTTTTCCTGATCTTGCCTTCCTGCCCGACCCAGGCCGAGTAATCGCAAGTCAAGTGGTCGGCCTTGATTGACTGCTTCCAGTTCTAAGCAAAGCTGAGGAGCGTTTCTGAAGTTCTCGAAATCTTTCCAGATGTTAAACACTTCCCAGGATGGTACGCTATGAGGGTTGATTTTTTGGGTCATCAGCAGGGTGGGTGTGTGCTTACCTGAGGCACAGGTGTACAGTCTCAAAGCTGTCGTGCCCCCAGTAAACGTGGCCTTACGAAAGTCCATGTGCTTCTTTCGGAGGATGCGCAACTCTAAGCCTAACAGACCCTCCTTCTCCATTGAGCTGATGTTGAAGAGGTACCGCTGACGCCTCAGGAGGGGCCCACGGTCATCTGAAAAAGTTAAGGTCAAAGGTCAATAAAAACAATAACTTGAATTGCTTCAATAGTTTCATTTTAAGATTAATCTCTGTTAAAAGCACAACCCAAAAATTAGGATGATTTGCTTTTTTATGTACAACTTTTATAATAAGTCAATGTTTTCGATGTACAGTAACAATAGTAGTATCAAATTTTTTTATGGTATTATGGTAATTTTGGATAGTTTTGGACAGCTGTAATAGTATTACCATAGATATTAGATACAAACTATGGTACTAACAGTACTACCATGGTGTCAGGGTAATACAGTGTTTTTAATTGGACACAATGTTTTTTTGGTCACAGTGCTCTTGTTTGAAGTAATGGCATGTTTTAGTTCAAATTGTATAATGATCATACTATGTTTTTTAGACATTTACCATAGTAATACAATGGTATCATGTGCAGTAAACACCATATTACATGAAGAAAGCAATCATTCAGTAACATGGTATTTCCATCTGATACCATCACTGTACTTTTTGAAAGGGAAGACAATTATTTTTAAAAGAGTAAAATGACCAGTCACTTTGATCTCTTCTAAAAGCACGACAGCTCATTTTTCCTCAATCAAAGCTCACAACTTAGTGATTGTGTGTGTGTGTGTGTGTGTGTGTGTGTGCGCGTGTGTGTGTTTATGTGTGTGTTTATATGTGTGTGTGTGTGTCTGTCTGTCTTTCTGGATCCAATGCAATGCAATGCAATATGAAGGCAGTCCATTATAAAAATGAAAGGTTTCATTTTATCCAAGAACAGTTTGCTTTCAAAAGACTATTAAAACCAGACGACCTCGGCCTGGAGATCACAACATACTGTAAACACAGCATTATTATCAACCTGCAGCTATTTACCAGTGGGCCTACCACCGTGACATATGGCTTTCACTAACATAGGCTGAAAAGACCATCTGAAGTGCATGGAGAGGGGCAGAGAGAGTGCAACTGATTAGCGCTGAATGAGTGTGTGTTTGTGTGTGTGGAGGTATAAATTACATGAATGGATGTACAGAGACATGATGTGCGGTCCATTTTTAATCTGAAAGAAATATTTATAACTTAGAGGAAATGTTAATAAAAAAAAAATTGAAATTTTGTCACCAGTATGAGCTGTATGATCTCCAAAAGGCTGCTTATTTTCATGCATTGAAAATGAATGGAGCACTATTTTGTGCTCCACAGATGAGGTCATACAGGTCTGAAGCAAGCAACAAATGTGAGTAAATGATCATTTGTAGGGAAACTTTTCCTTTAGGTGATGGAAAAACGCATGCTTTTTTTTCTCGGTGTCTACAGAGGATGTGGTAACTATAAATCTGCAAAGGGCATTTCACACGGCATAAACTAAAACCATTCAAAGCTTCTGAGGAGTCAACCTTGGAGCTACATAAAGCAGGGCCATTTAAATGCCATTTTAAACAGATTTACTTTGAAAAAATAAAAACATATTGAGGCCACCTACTTGTAACCGGCCCAAGAGTTTATTTACTTAAAGCAGAGGTCCATCACAAGTCTTATGCCAGATGCATATTGACACAGTTGGTTTGGTTCAGAGACCCAGATTAAAAAAAACGATTCTGTCGATTTAGTGTGTAGTGCAAAACTAAGCAGAAATAAGATGTTTTCAAAATGTATATCCACTGACGTCTTTCGTATAAACAGAATAGGACAATTTAGCGTGAATGCAGTAGACTTCAAATGGGCAGTTGACGTGACATTTCAAGCAGTGACAGCAGTATCCTGCCATTTGAAAGGCCATATAACATTTTCCTATGCAAGGTTGTTTTTTTTTTTTGTTTTTTTTTGGTCTTACCTGCACTTTTATGAGCTTATTATTTGAGAAAATATATGTAATATAAACTTAATGGGATATTTATTTTAATAAATCATTTGTTTTTCACACTCTCAGGCTATTGGGCCTGCAAAAATCAGCAAAAAACGAAAAAGTCTGGCATGTTGTCGCAATACATGGTGTAAGTAGTCACATTACAAACCTGAAATTACATTGCTAATTCTAGGCTTTTCAGCTCATTTTAAATAGGTAAATTAGAAAAAAACAATTAAAATTAGTTACATACAAATACATAAAATAAACCATTGTGATTTTGTTGTTCATCCATTTACCCAAAAACAAAAAAAATAATATAAATATAAAAATAATAATAATAATAAAACATGAGAATCATATGCAATATTACACTTTAAATATTAAATATTTGCAACCAACAAGGGGAAAAAAAGGAAGAAACTCTATTTTTCTAGACTTTTGATTCAAAACCTCCTGGTTACTGAGATACAGCCCTTTTGACAACTTATCAGTGTGACAACTTGCCCCGGTTATCCCTATAATGTGCATATAAAAGAACTCTCCAATGCAAAGCAGAATAAACATGGATACCATACCTTGTCCTTTATCCACCAAGCTGGTGATGGTATTGGCCATCCCAGCCTCGTGCAGGACACTAGTATTGACCTCCCCGCTGGTCAGTGACCAGTACAGGGACAGCATGTAGTCATGGGGTGTCACTGAATTGTGTTTGGGTTCCTCGGTGTCCTTGTGCTTCTCCGCTCTCAGATGCGCAGGTGACGGTGGGATGCTTTTCCTCACTCCAGCACTGTTCTGACCAGCCCTGATCGCAGCCGGCGCAGGGGATTTCTGCGCAGAAACTCCTTTATTGTGTCCCACTTGGTGCTGGATGCTGGAAGAGGATGCGACTCTCGCCGCATCCTTGGGTACCCAAGAGCGCGCGGCCTCCCTGCGCCCCAAACTCACAGGGACCGCAGCGCGAGCCGGGTTACCCTCGGCCTTGATCAGAGGTGGACCAGCGCGGATGCGAGAGATCTTGGCGTTGTCTGAGGGCTTAACGAGAGTCGTGCCGTTGCGCGCCACCGGTAACCGTGGATTGGCTTTGGCCGCCCCGGTGCCCCTGTGACCGGCCACTCCGGTGATGGAGAGCGCCTGCGGGATGAAGTCCAGGTATAACAGAGTCCAGAAGCCCAATAAAAGAGGGAGACTAGTCAGAACTTTCATCCTCTGATCTTCCTCTGAGTTTCGGTGATGGAGAAATGACCGACGGCTCTACCATGAACGGGTCTGGAGAGGTAAAAATGAAGCTTTGGAAACGTCTGATCGATTATTCTGCGCAAATCATTGCCATGAGCCCCTCTCTTCAGAACCATAGTGATCCAGCTCTCTGTCGGAGTGGAGATCCAGGAGTAGGTACAAAAGCGCAGTGTCTCTCGGTGAAATCCAGCGGTTCTGCTTGATATCTTGTAAGGGACTTGTTTAAAATCCCACTTTTTCCAAGAGGGAAGGATGGCGTAATGCGCTCTCTCGCTCACTCTCTCTTACTTTCTCCGAGTTTGAACGCGGTCCAGTGAAAACAGCACACACACACACACACACACAAACCTGCAGGTGCTGAAGTTGCGCGCAAACCTGAGCGCAGGAATTGGAAGTGGAATTCCAACGCAAACGGGCTTAATTACTCTGATGTCATTCTGTCCAGATTTATTCCACTGCAATATTTCTTCTTAAAGCATGAGTCACTGAATACATAAAACCAAAAGCTCTGCATTAGGTCACCAGAATAAAGCACTGCTAAGGGTCCTCAATCTATGAGCCCCTGGTCAGATCTGGTATGCAAATTTTTCATGCATTAAACATGATTTCATATGCAAACTTCACTTCTTTAAAAAAGGTAAACGATTTTCACTCAGAAATCGATACATTTCGCAATTACAAAGAAGCAGACAGTAACACACCGGTTTGAAATTTTGAAAAAAAAAAAAATCTTGAATAGTACTTTCTTGTAAAACAGTTTGGTTTTTGGATATAAATCCTTTTTAACATTGTAAGAGCTGATGTGCAAATTATATTAAATATAAGTTTTATTAATGCACCCTTCAAAATAATTTTTTCAAAATTAAAAAAGGAAAGAAAAAGCAAAAACTGGTCAAAAAGAGCAAAATATTTTCAATGAAGGAAAATATTTTTTAAGGATCATATAATTGCATCTTTTCACTTTTTACAATGTGCTGTATAACCACAAGATCTAAAATAATAATAAAGATAATAAATGTAATAATGTGTCATAATGCATATTTAATTATAATATTAATTTTGATATTATATTGTGTCTGTAATTTAGCATATTTATTTTATTAAATAAACAATAAAATCAAGAAATAAAAAACAGATAAAAATAAATGAAGATAAATAATAAAATCAAGAAATAAATATATAAGATAAATACATGAATGAATAGATTAAGCAAATAAATAAATAAATTTGAAATTGAAATTATATTATGTGAGCAAGAAGCTGCTATCGGCCAATCAGAATCAAGTATCCCAGACAGCTGTGTAGTAATATACAGGTAGTTTACAGAAAGCACTTTTTATTGAACACTGAAAGATCAAATGAGGTGTATGGATTTCAAATTCAGTTGCCACATCATCTAAATATCGTCACACTGGTGGAAGGTCAGAGGTCACATGACAGATTTTAGGTTTCTGGGATGTTGAATCTGGCACTGCACTCTGTTTCTTCTCAAGCTCGACCATACATTAGTATTTAAGGCCTGTGGAGAAAGAGTTTATTTCCTCAAGTCGAGTACATGGACTATTGGTAACGCTGTTAGACACCCACACACACCATTCCAATCCTTCCAAACATAAAAAAAAAAAATCCACCTCCGTAGACAAACAGAGGGGGGAACGAAGAGTGCTTCGGACTGCGCAGGTGAAGCTCGGGACACACACACACACACACACACACACATAAACATGCTCATCCAGGGGTGAAAACCTCAGCGCTGGCCAGCAAACTGAGTGAACGCAGCACATTTCAACTGTCCGAGATGTTCGTCTGTCAGGATGTTTTCAGAAGATCGGAGGAAACATGGCCTGTGGTTTAACCCACACCCAGACGCACGGATCACCAGGAAGAGTTCTTCTGTGTGGATATACAGTCTGAGGCCACTAGAGAAAATACTTCTTTTTTGCATGTTTCTAATTTAATACAAATGTTTAATTAATCATATAATTATATATTATTATATCATTATTATATTATTAATAATAAACTACAAATAATTTCTATTTACATTTTTATTTAGATTTTATTTAGATTTATATTTATTATGCATTTGTTATTTGTGTTATATTTAATTATTATTAATATAAATCAAATTATGTATTATTAATACATTGCACTATTCATTCAAACTGTATTTTATTTCATTATAAACATGAATCATCATCATCATCATCACTTTTAATAATAAAACTAGAAATAATAATAATATGTATTTATGTATTGTAAGTTTATTCTATTTAATTATTAATTCATTTAATTCTTTATATAAGCTTATTACTGTATGACTTATTATATTTTATTATTATTATATATAACATTTTATATCATTTTTGTTTTAATGCAGAAATGTTATTTTATAATTTTATTTGAGTTTTTATCTTCCACTGTGCTGGCTGATATTTGGGCCCGGCCATACGTCTTTGACCCCCTTCACATTCCCTCGGATTGCCGTGCTACGCTGCTATCTTTGTGCAGAGAAATGTGCAGCTGTCAAGGTGTTAGACGTTGCAAAACCACAGACATTTCTCAGGTGCAGTCGTGGACAAACGAAATATAAAGGCCTCTTGTTCTGGAGAAGCCACAGTTTTCGACATTCTGCTAATATACATGTGCTCTCGACTCCACCTGCGCTGTGCTTCATCAACTCAAGTGAAGTTTAAAGAAAAATAAAAGATGGCAGTCACGACTAGGTATCTGTACATCCATGTTTTAACTGCAGCTTGTTCTCCTCGATGACAGTATGATGAGTGTGTTAGTGAAACAGTGTTGTTCCTTCAAACATTTGGCCCACACTATTAACACAGACGACTGATTGAGCGGCTGAAAGACTTTTCACAATGACAGACTGGGAAAAAATGCAACATTGCCCCCACTTGGACAATTCAGGCTATTACTTCCAAAAAAAAAAAAAAAGTAAGAAAGATGGTACTAAGTAGGCTAGTACATTTTCAATTCAAATGTCTGTGGGGGGTTTTAAACACTTTATAAAAGTCTAAACGAAATTACAATTTATATAATAAAGTACGTAACATTTGAGATACATGATCAAAAATGGGTGAGACGGACAGTTTGGGTTAGTTATTGATAAAGTTTTATTTCTCATTAATGGTTATAGTTTTATTACAGTTATTATGGTTATTCCGGTTTAGTGAAAGTGGTCCATGTGGCGTGCGAATGTGAAACAGACCGACGTTTCTCATGAATCATTAAATATTCGCAAAAACTACGTTGCAGAAAATACCTTGTACTATATGTTTTGGTATTTTAATTCAATTTAACAATTACACCGTTTTCTAAAAATGTCTCGAAAAATGGCATTTTGTGATTGATATAGTCTACGACACTAGATCTAGAAAGGACTAAGTAATGTCTTCCACAAACCAGCAGGTGGCAGTAAGAGGCAACTGTTCAAAAGATCATCGGCTGTGTATATACTGCAGTACAGTCCTACTGTAAAAGCACGTGAAACAGTTGTAGTGCACTACACCGAGGTCATGGCACCTCATCGTCTGTTAGAATCAGCGAGTGACATCCAATTTTCCTCTCAAAACATTTTTAGCATTTTATCTACATTTTAATCGTTTTTTTCCATTGCCTGCCTTTAAAGACGCACACGGTCAACATCACTGTACTGGAACTGCTCAGACTTATCTTTGTTTGCTTTTCATGTTTACTTTCCTTGTCTGACCTGCTAGTCACGTCCTACAGAAATAGAATATTATTATAGCTACGCTTCTCTGTGATGATAAGCACAGGCTAACAATAATTAATGAAGATTTGGTATGAGATCCTTACAAGATGCTACGGTTTTAAAATACAGTAGGCTATCAAGATTTTAATAGAGATTAAAGAGCCATGTTATGATATGCCATGTAGTAAAAGACTGCTGATATTATTAGTCAAAGCAACAGGGCTATATTCTCTTAGTAGCGATTCTTAGTAGGGAGTCTGGCACTAGCTAGAACTAGTAAATGTATAATTTTTGGTTTAGTTTTTAAAGCCAGTAGATAAAAACTTTGGATGCAACTGAACATTTATGCCATTGCTGATCAGAGGAAAGTTGATAATTTTTACAACATGTTTTTGATAAATGTATGAGGGAAAAAAAGATGTATATAAATAAACAATGTTTTTTAAATGACAATAAATATTACAAATATTTATTACAACCTGCTCGGGAAAACAAATATGATTAAATGACAGAGGGTTCACCACACCGTGCAAACAAGGCCAGATTAGACTAGAAAAAAAAAGAAAGCCAGACCACTTCTGGAAATGCATTCTTTGGACAGCTGAAATTAAGATCATCCTGCACCAGAATGACAGGAAGAAAAAAAGTATGGAGAAGGCTTGGAACAACTCATGATCCTTATAGATCCCTAATAGAATAAAACGCCTTGTCCTAAGAATTAGTCTGTTAAAAGCTACTGTCGTTATGTAGTTACAGACTCTTATTTGTGGAATTGTGGCTCATAATCTTATAGTTAACCGACTGGGAAATTTAGTGACAACTTGTCCTGGTCTTCCTTTTGTTCGATGTAGGAGTTACTTTCAAATGAGCTAAACTAGTTGCAATGAGAAAAACACTTATATAGCAAATGATAAAGAGCGTTTATATGACAAACGGTTTTTTGCTCCACCTGTTGTGTAAACAAACCGGCCTGTAGGTGTAAGTGAAAAGGCACCATTCATCTTCCAATAGGATGGCGTAGTACGTGACATTTGGAACATTTGATTGTTTTTCTGATACACATTCAAATGTACTGCAGGAAATGCGTGTGTGTTAATGATGAAACTGTTCTGTGTGCAGTGAGGGAAAAAAGCAGCACAATTTACTTCCTTGTGCAGTCCATTCAACCTGTAACCGGAGGCATGGTGTTTTTTCCCTAGCAGACAAAAGATAAACTCATCATGGAAACTTTTCAATTTGCATTAAGATATTTTAACAGCACAACATTGTCAGATATTATCAATCACAAGGGAATTTCCCCATACAGGACATTTACTCATATCGGTGTTACCAAGTAGGTTTTAGTTGGTTTTCGTGAATGTCTAAACCAGCTGAATTGGCCTTGTTTCTCATGGCTCTTAGACTCGCTCAGGTCTATAAACTGATAGTGTGAGGTCAGAGAGGGCATGTGTTCAACACACCCTGTCATTAACCATTTTAATGTTGCATTATCATACAGACGATCACTTAAATGGGTATAAAAAAAAAGTATTTATCCTCTACGCCAAGCTTAAAAATATATGAATATCATTGTGTAACAAAATATCAAACCAAATGGCATTTATTTTATCATCATTTACTCACCACCAACTTGTTATAAAACAGTATGAATTAAAAAATTTTGTAAACTACCTCTTTAAAAAAACACTTACGAGAAGAAGTGTGGCTGAATACTTTTTGGAGCCGCTGTATTTGTTTTTTCCACATGATTAAGCCTGATATACATATATATGATCAAGGACCATGCATGACTCTTTTTATCCTTCAATCCTAAAAGAAAACTAAGAGTCTGTATTCTCTTGGTATGCTCATATATTTTGGTAGCAAAGCAGACATGCATCAGCATGCTGGATAAGCACACACACACACACACACACCGTACACAGCTGCTTACAGTAATTTCTCTAGAGGTGGAAATTCCCAGGTTAACACTGAGGCAATTCGATTACATAAAGACTTTCCCATTATTCAAAGTTCATCTATCACGAACAGGTTCATGTACAAGTAAAATGCAAACCAAACCAGCAAACAAACATTGGACTTGATGATCTGTGAGAGCTATCTAGTCCAAACAAGCTTTTGAAAGCTCTGTGTAAGGCCCTTTAGTATACACACTCAAACAAACAGGTTCTTCTGCAACACCTGAGCTTCACCAAGAGCTTTCAAATGAAGAAGCATTTTCACTATAAGGACCTCGAGTTAAAAAGACATTGATTGTGCATTATAGATGTTTCATCCAGGTCATATGATTCTTCATTCAGTACTTTACATGTATTTGCACTACTCAAATTTTGTGCAGACTGCACATTATTCAAGCTATTACACTGTAAATTGTCTAACATTGTTACAAAGCACAGGAAACTATTTCTATAAAAATATAATAGAACTACTGATTATTTGCATAGAATACATTGTTTTACAATACTATTGTACACTCAACCAAACTGTATTTATTACCACTGTCTTACGTGGCTGCTGTTCATAATCTATATATAATCCTACATTGCATTCCTATTTATATTCTGTACATACTCTGCTTAATACTGTATATAGCAACTCCACTGTACATTCTGTAAATCATAGCTTCACTTACTCTGCACTTATATATATATATATATATATATATATATATATATATATATATATATATATATATATAACACTATATTCTTGCACTTCTGGTTAGATGCTAACTGCAATTCATTAGCTTTGTACTTGTACCCTGCATAACGAAAATAAAGTTGAATCTAATCTAATATGAGTTTTTGTTAACAGGAAAATGTAGCGATATTGCCAAATAATATCACAATTTAAATTCACTAATTTTTATTTGAATGTTTTAAAATTTAATTTATTCCTGTGATGCAAAGCTGAATTTTCAGCAGTTGTCAATCTTTCAGAAATCATTCTAATATGTCAATTTGTCACTACAGAGACATTTCTTATGTCAGTGCTATTTATTATTATCAGTTGTGCTGCTTAGTATTTTCTTCAAGGTTGTTGGATTCTTTAAACACGGTCAACAATACCTTCAGTAAAACCATTTTATAATTTTTAAGGCACTGAATTATATTGGAGCCCATTTGAAGTTCTCTAGAAGGTTCCATCAATCTGGGGAACCACAATGGTGGCTCATGTTCAGTTTTAAAGAACCGTAGCAAAAGGACTTTTGCAGAACTCATCCCAAAATATTGTGCATGGAGTCTCCAAAATAACAGATGAACGTCTTTCTTGACAAACAAAACTACAAAACATCATCTACCTTCCTTCGCTTCTTGCTGATCCTCAATCTCTGAACAAAAGCACAGCATCTAACTCATCTACTCAGCTCATGTGAAAAATGAAGCATTTCTGATTTCATACACTCTCCTTTTCTATCTAGTTCCAGTGCCTTTCTATACCATGCGACTAATTTTTAACTTGATTCAGGTGTGCACTGAAGCGGAAGTACTCATTTCCAATGATCCTTTAACATATGTCTTAAGAAATGTAGTGATGCAACATTTGAAGATTTCTATGGACGAAAATGCTCAAGACACATTTGTTTTTTTGCATGAAATCGCTTTATTTTTTAACAAATCAGAACCTGCATGCAGAAATCAATGATTCATTGACTTCAACATTAGATCAGTGATTTCATCTGGATGTGACCAAACGAAGCAGCAGATTTTTCTCTTTGTTATTTTACACCATGCTAGAAATGCACAGCTCATTCATGTTCCCCTCAACTAATCCAGAACATCCTTCTACAAAACATAAATAGATTCATCTTAAAAAAAGTCTAAAAGAAATAGAAACTCTTCCAAAAAAAAAAAAAAAAAAAAAAAAAAAACACATCTGTCAAAAAACTAACAGCCTTTGAATTTTCACACTACTGTATATAAAACAAAAAAAAAATTAAAATAAAATGATCACATGTACAACAGCTGAGAAGGGGGACAATCAGCCCCGACCTGTAGGCAGGCAATAAAATATGACAGTTAAATTAATACCAAAAAATAGAAAAGAAAAGGGAATTAAAGAACATCTACAAAAACACTGAAAAAAAGTTAGTAATAGCATTGGTCATTGTTCTCAAACATAACATTTCCATAAATGTTTCTGAATGATACAGATGCAAAGCATCTGCGTTTCACAAACAGGATTTACACCAAAAGCGAATAGTGAGATGAGATATAAGAACAATAAAAAAAATTATTTTGGCATTTAAATATTTGGTAAATAAAAGGCTGTCAAGAAATGGCTAAGTACCAAAGTTTAACTTTTATTCAAATGGCTATATACAGATCCCTGGATGTACAAAGTCTGTTTGCAGTGAAATGATTCTCAATCAACAACATCTGAACCTGTTAAAGTAGCTTAGCTGACAGTCAAGCAGCACTGTAGTGGATCGAGTTCCTCGTCGCACAAAACCACCACAACAATGACATACAGAAACAAGGAATGTACCATAACACCATGGTTGAAATGAGTATACATTCGTATAGCACACCGATTTCAGGTTTTATTCTCACAGAATTTAGTTTCGAACATATACTGCATGCCCTCAAATTGCTTCCACCTTGAATCTTTTACTAAGGAAAGAAAAGTTTTACAGCACACCGATTTAAAAACAAAAGACATCTGATAACGTAAGAGGCTACAGTAACCATCCCTTCTGTAACACCAATTGTGACATTGACTGTTTTTCATAACGGCTGCTTCAATGGTCAATCCAAAGACTTTTACCTTTGATTGGATCCACTGCACCTTTTAGTGTTTTATTTATAAAAAGAAAAAAAAGAAGAAAAAAAAGAAGAATGGACACAATGGGCCACATGGTTAAAGGCAGTAAGTGTGAGAGAACAAAAAGACAAGAACATCTTTTGAATCAAACGGGTTTGGCAAAAGACGCTATCCCCTCCGAGTCACTTTAAGATTTTAATACAAATGTCCAGTCAGAGTGAATTATTCGTGTGAGGTCCTTCAGTGGTTTTTGTGGTACGTGAGGTTGGCGGCGGCCTGTTGGGCCGAGGCACTGTGTGAGCTTATAGTTCAAAAGAGAGAGAGAAGGTATGTGAGGGTGAGGATGCTCATGCGTAGATTTCTGTGGTAGGAGCTTTCTTGTAGATGGGCGTCTTGCCCAGGTCGTAACTTCCTTCGTCTTTCTTCTTGATGCGGAGAACGAAGTGAACCAGCAGGACGATGAGGAGGATGGCAAACACCAGACCAACTGCTGCGCCCGCAATAATGGCTAGAAAACAGAAATAGAAAATGTGAGGGAGGCATAACCTTTTCACACAGTCTTAATGGACACCAGCAGCATGCCTGCATTTTCAAGATATACTTATGAATGTTTGAAAATGTCAGCTTTGTTATTGTATTTTCAGTAATTGAAATAAATTACAATTAACTGGCTGTAAAATTTAAAATTAGAAATGCTGCCTTGGCAGCTAACTGAAATTAGCTAAAGTACTGAAATTAAAAATATGAAAGACATTTTTTTTTTTTAAAGCCATGTAGATATAAAATAAAACCTAATAAAAATGACATGCACCTAACTATGAAAAGCTGTTTTCACCATGGGGTAATAAAAAAAAAGGAAAGAAAGAAAGGTATTTGCATTATTCTGTGGTGGAAACATAAGTCAGAATTGCGAGAAGTCTAAAAATACTAAAATAACACTGTATATCAAACTATCACTATTGCAAAGAAATCAAACAGTCTCCTCACCTGCAAGCACCTCTGTATTGTTGAAAAAGGAGTCTTCTCCAGCATGCGTCATGAGCACATTGCCGGGCTGGTCATCGTCTGGCATTGATCCTCCACGACGGCCAACCTCATTGAGTTTAACCAGAATATCGTTATTGACAGTTGGCCTCGGTGTAGATGGATGCTCATATTCAGGGATCTGATTGTTCAAGTTACTAGTCTGAGAAAGAGAAAATGGTCACAAGAAAGTCAATACAGAAGTTAAATCGATTGCATTTAAAAAAAAATCTGTTATATGAACAACATTTCAAATGATGTTTCATGAGTTATAGGCATGCATTTAAAAAAAAAAAAAAAAAAGATTTGGCAATTCAATTCGGATATGACCCATGAATTATTCATTTTAGACCAACGAGATCAATCGAGAGTCACTTTGACATTCATTAAAAACAATCTGCTCATAAGAGTCACAGATCAGATGACACTGGCTGCATTGAGTATTTGTTGTTGTATTAAACCAGTGGATAAAACGCAACAGAAAGATGTGCTGTCTGTTTAATTGCTGTAATAATATAAAATATAATTTCAATTTAATTAAATTCTTTAAAGAGCATTTGACTTTAAAATGATTCACTTGTAGTAGGCAAAAGCTTCATTAAGAATTCATTATTTTGTTTCCTAACAGGCATCTCAATAGTTGTTACTCAGTTTGTCATATCTACCTCGCTTTCTATGGTCGACTCTTCAAACCCAGAGCCAGAACCATCATCGCCATCCTCATCATCAGCTGGTATAAATTCAGCAAACTCAAAGTCTCCAGAAGACTCCAGATCCTCATGGGGCGACTCGTTTTTCAGAGGTACCCAGGTTTCGGTTTCTCGTACCTAAAAAGAGAAATAATTTACATGAGAAATTTACACTTGGCGCCATTTGTTCCAAGACAAATCACCAAAGAAAAATATGCAAAATCACTCCTTTGTAATGTAATCCAAAGCAAACATCAGAAATTGAAGGAAGTGTCACTATTAAATGACACAAGAATGACTTTAAGACCTGGTGTAAAACATCTCATATCACTTTAAAAGTTATACATGTTTCTTTTGTTCGGAGAGCAAACTTGATTTAATTAAAATTAAACAAAGCTGTTAATCGCTTGAGAAGAGCCATTTTGCCAATCACTCCCAATGATAACACTAACATGATTTATGTTTTGTCTGCTTTTCCTATTTGTTTCTTTCTCAAGACTCTTAGAGTCTAGACTGTTTTCACTGTTGCTATGGTTGCAGGACATCAAAACATTCTTTTAAAAAAAGTTCTAAATTCTATTCTGAATGGCACTCAACTGTGATTCACACTGTAGTATTGTATTATAATCAATACAGTCTTAACCTTAAAGCGAGTTGGAGAGGTAAGAGGCAAGTTAGTGCAGGTTTGGCACCATTGTCTAAAACGATGCAAGAATTCATCAGACAGGGGCTGAGGGTCTTTATCTGTCTCGCTCTCCTGCTCGCTGTCAAAAAACAGATTTAAATCAAACCTGACTCACTGAAAAGTTTCACATACCGGGAAGGCAAAAAACATTCATAAGGCACAGGTGCGCACTCATTGCGTAACCACCTTAGACAAATTTCAAACACACCTTACTGAGGATTTCAGTAAGGCAACAATGACTTCAAGTTTAAATCGCAAATACAACTTTTAAAAAACAAAATGTAATACTTAAAATGGCTCTACACACAAAAAGGAGTTTTTTTATTTTATTGTTTTAAATGGAGACCGGGGGGACCGCCTGACTCATTTTCCAGGAATACCAGGATCATGCAAACGTCACATGAAACTACAAGTCAGTTCTAGCCTGCTCTGTTGTTCAAAGATAATAAAAGAAAAATGGAGAGCGAGAAACAGCCAATGACAGAAACCACAAGAGGGTGTGGGGAGAGAGACCGACATACTTTATGGTTTTCAGCCTTACAGTGCTGTAAAACCCCACTCCAAAATCCCCCTACATTATGAAATACTGAGCTCTGAGGAGAAAAAAAAAAAAAAAAACCTGTCTAAGAAAGTACAGCGGATACCATCTGACTGTGAAGAGGCGTAAAGCAGTGGCTCAATTAAACCAATGCTTAAATTCTCATAAGCAACCATTAACTTCTCAGTAAATATATACAAGCCACTTGAAAGAGCTTATATAAAAAAAAAAAAAAAACAAACACAACCCAAACTTAAAGCTCTAGACTAAGACGGACCACTAAAGAAAGTCCCTCAATTTCTCAGTCGCAAATTATTTTTGGTTTTAATTTCTCAGCAATAACCAAAAAAACCCTCACCGGCATTTAAAAGAAACAAAATCAATAGCTACATAAAATAACTACATAATAAAGAAGTTTGTAAATGTTCATGCTGCTTTTGTCTACACAATGGATGGAGACAGGCGCTGTCAGATCCAAAAAGGACAAAACCAACAATTAAAGCAGTATGAAAACTGGTGCACACTTGAACTTGAGCTGAAATATAAATTATTATTCATATCATTGATTTTGCAAATCATATCTGGCATCAGTGACTAGTACAGTAATCAGTCATCCAGATTTGAAATGACATAAGGGTGAGTAAATGAGTAAGCTTTATTTTTGAGTGAACTATACCCTCAGGCAACCCTCATGACGGCTGTATAATAAAAAGATGACAAGTATGACTATGGCTCTTATCCTCAAAGTAAGCTGTGATGCCAAGGAGGGAGAAGCCTGTGTAAATGAACCAGCTTAGTAAACCAGGCCCAAGTCAAGACTAGCAAAGCTAGGAGCAAATCCAACCATCTGCTGAAAAGTGGTCTGGCATCTGTTCCAGTGAGTCACAATGGGAGAAGCTAAGAGAAGATAACTCAATCTGTGACTCATCCATTACTGTGAAAAACGGTCCATGGTGATCAGGCGATTATTCACTGTTTGAGTTTAAAGGCCAATATTTAAATAACCATGACTGTTTGCAACTTAGTTTTACCAAGCAACTTATGGGTGTGAAAAGTCACAGAAAGTCAGAGCATTTCACAGAATGTCTCCTCAAAATGCCTAGATTCAGTCTGGGACTCACTGGTGAACCATTAAAGCTACACTACATTATCTGCTGTTGTGTTCTGAAGATTCTACTTGTTGTCCTTTCAGGTCACAACCAATTACAGCCTCAGTCATCAAGACAAATGGTGTCTGTCGCACCCACCAATCGGATTTACCAGTGTATTGTGTCATATGATCTCCTCTTGAGATACACTCCTCACCCAGGACAGAGTGAATGTCCTACTTTTCACATAAACACACTTGCATGTCAGGAGAACTCCACTTGCACCAGGGCAGAAAGACTCACCTGCCTGTTAAACAATACGTCATTGTTCAATCACACGCCAAATTCTCACCCCGACACCTGTTCAAAGTCCTGAAACATTTAGTAGGAAACAGGATTGGACTCTTCCTTCGAAATCTTTAACTTAATCAAACAAAAGGACTATTCAGCCTCATTGTCATCAGCCTCTATTCTCTCGCACAGGAAGTGCGATCACACTTTCCTTCTATCTGTTGGTGGCTTTCATTAATGAAGCTTCTCGCCATTAAGTCAAAGACTGTTTAATACACAATGAGCCATTCTGAATAGCCCAAACAATCAGTATTGTGTAATCTAGACATGAGGAGTTCAAGCTTTCTGAAAACAGACCTTCCCTGGCTGGCTAAAACCTGAAGTTAACAAAGACTTGGATTGCATTCTGGGGTCAAAAATGAGCCAAATACATGCTTGATGGTTTTCAAGAGATTCACCAGTTAACTATATTACACATCTCTAAAGAATAGCACCCATATCACACTATTACACCTATGTGGATTCAACAGGAAACAATCACGTTCAAACCTATTTAATATATCCTATGCCTAATTACACTTTAATTACTTTTTATAGCAGAAATGAGATTAATACTTACACACTGCCAAAAAAAGATAAGAAATTTGTGATCATTCAGATAACAAAATTTTGAATGACCATTATTGCATTAATAATGTTTTTATTTACAGAGCACATTTAACAACATAATTATGCTTAAGTGCTTAACAATCAGAAATATAGTCAATTATCAAATATATTATGAAAGTAAAAATCTAATAAAAATCTAATGAGTCTCAAGACTAGCTTTAAAACCATCCAATAATTGGTTAGGTCCTGAATTATTATTAATACTATACATGAAAGGAGCTATAAAAGAGCATTCTGAACAATTACAAGACATAGGAAAACAACTTGAAAGGTAATCCAGGATATACAGCAAGTTAGCAGTAAATGTGTTATTAGATGTGAAAGACCACCATGTGTTTGTAGGAACATCAATGGAGTGGTTAGACTCCAGGATTTCTTCAACTCAAGTCTAGAGAGCTGAGAAACAAGACGGGTGTTTATTTGAAGAATGGGTATTTTCAGGAGTACAAACATTTACACGCCAAGAAAGACAAAAGGATGGAATTGCCATTGCTTAGGGGGAGGGTGTAGTCCACAAAGAGACTTTACTAAAGACTGGGTAGTAAAGCCAGTTCAGATGAGCACATATCACAAACCTAATTGCTAATATGTTATGAGAAAACTATCAATTAGTACTCAAGCACAAATAGAAGCATTAAAGTGCTATCATCCACACCAATAAGCAGAAAAAAAGAAAGGGGTCAAATAAAAAAAAAAAAGAGGAACCATCATTATGAAGGACAGCTGGTGGATGATTATTAGCATTTCCAACTAAAGCCTGACTAGCATATGGTTAATGGCTCCACAAGCAACAGAACTGGAACGGTGACGGATGTGGTCTGCTTAGTGACTCTGGAACACACAGGATTCCCTTTACATGGCCTCAAGATATTCCTTTGGACTTGCAAAACAAGAGCAGCCAGCATAAGGCACTGCACTTATTTTCATTACACAACTGCGTTCACAGGCAGAGTTGCTGTAATAACTTAAATTCTTCTTTCATCCAAGCAGCAAATAAAACTCTCGCTCAGTGCCAACACTCCAGCCCGCAAAAGCAATTTAATAGGCCAGTGGACAGCAATGCAGAAATCATTATTACATCCTGGCGAAAGTATTTATCATGTCCACTGCCTTTCAACAGCCATTCAGTTGAGCTTTGCACCCTAATAACAACTGAACAAATAAAAGCAAACCTATTCATATGCAAATCTCCTCATGCCTAATTCATAACACAATCATTATCAAGACAACTAGCATGGCCATTTCACCTAAAAAAATAAAAATAACAATTCATGTTATCTTTTAAGATAATGATTAAGCTATTAATGTGACAAGATACTTTGTGATAAATCTAAAATAATTTTCCCCCAATGTTAAATGAAAGATTATCACAGTATGCGTTATAAGAAAATGTAAACACACTCACGTTTAATTCAGTGTGTTATTTGCCATTTATTTGTAATTCTTTGTGATATTTAATAGCAATTCCTGAAAGAATAGGGTTTCTATACCAACATTAATAGCGAGAAAGACACAAACTGAGAAAACAAACAAAAAAAAGTGTCACATAGTTATATATAGGATACTAATCCCGAGAGAGGGGAAAAAAAAACAAAAAACTTTTTTTTTCTCCAACATTCTTTCTAACTAGAGCTTACATTTTATATCAGCTTAGGTGGTGGAAGCTACACTGAAATATTCAAATATAACCAACCCCAATGCCAAATCGAGAATAACCACTCATACTTTGCCTATTACTGATGTTTAAAGTGTCCATGTCATGTTGAGTTTAAGCCACACAAACTTGTCCAGTGGCTAAAGAGGAGAGACCTGGATGAAAGAGGTGGACCATTTAAATCTGCCGAACTGTGTGAAATCCTGAAAGAAGGGCTGGTCAAGGTCAGGAGGGGTCACATTCCTCAGGAAAATGCTAAAGAATGGATAGGGAGGGGGATGAAAGGAACACAGACACTTCTGCATGATTTTGAGGAATGCTGCGGCCTTCTCTGCTTCGAAGGACATGGCCCTTGGTGTGTGTGAGCTTGTTCTCACATTCCCACCCGAGATTATATCACACCATCCGATGTACTACTAACAGCACAGCTGGTTTACTGTTCTATTACATGTAGATTACACAATATTACACACTATAACAATGGACAGACAAGGTCAAGATGCAATACAAAAGCTGCATCTGTAGGTGTTTAATTGTAGATAAAGATCGGTGGCAACACCTTTCCAAAGGTCTGTGAGAGATTGGGCCCAAAAAAATTTGCATTTTAACTTGTGTGAGTGTGGCTGACTGACCCAGCAAACACACTGGGTGGCATTTGTCTTCTATTTCAGCTCCAAAGACATCTGCAGCAAGCTATTCTTTTGAGTTATGAAAGAACTGGTCAACACAAAGCTGTGGCATCCCATTCACAGGTGCTCCAGTGGGTGATTCCATAATGAACAGATGGAAAATTAAGCATCATGGACTGAATCCAGCCTAATCAAATAGTTCCCTAAGGGCAAAAACTGTCACATGAAAGCTAATGCTACTCTTGTGAGGTTAGTTACCAAACAAACACGCGCAAGACTAGTTTGGTGCCAAAAGCCATAAAACTACTCTCTTAAATGCATTTCTTACATCCCAACATAAATATACACGCGGACAAATTGAATATCACAAAACCACAACTAATTGTTCCTTGTCTAATCTTACATTTGAGGTTTATTTGAAGTGCGTGCCCATTGGAAAATTCGACCAAAGAACGAGAAGACTTGACTACACGCCTGCCAATTAAACTAAAGCTGAATTATTAATCTAAAGTGTTAGATTTGTTGAACATATAAATTAGAAGCCTTTGTTGTTTCAACAGGTCTGTTGTCAGGGAGATAATGTTTTAGCTAGCACGAGAGTAACGTTAATACCTTTTTACGTCGTTTGTAATTAACGAAAACAATTTTACTCGATTATACCCTTAGAATCATAACTGAATGTAATATTAAAGTTAAAATTCACAAGATGCTCACCGATTCAGCGAAAACAGCAGCAGCCCCAGACAAAACCACCAGCATGAGGTAAACTTTCAACATCTTCTCTTCAAAATATAGCTCCGATGCCTAAAGTTGTTATCAGTTTCCGAAGTGAATCACTTCTATAAATCGAAATAAACCGGTCCTGGTTTTGTAAGTCCCTTTTTATGTCGATTCAATGAGATTTATATCGCGTATTTCTTACTCCTATCCTCTGTGTTTGTACGCAGTATTTCTGTGAAACGTTAATGAGTGATCCAGTTTAGTTTTATTTAGAGACCGACATAACCCCGCCCTCTTCGTGTGCAGCCAATCAACACACAGACAAAAGCAGTGACGTGATTTTCGGAAACTCCGGTTTACAACAAAATACATAAGAAAAAAAATACACACACAATACATTAGAATCCATCATGACGACGAAGCATGTTGTAAACAAAAAAAAATACGTTTTTTGACTATATAAAATAATTGTTTTAAGATTAATATCTTAATAAATACAAAGTCCTCCGTTTTCTGACAATTACATGTGGTTGACGAACTTAATATCCATCCTTAAATTATGAAATTATGGAATAATTAATGTTTGAGGAAGTTTTAGGAAGGATAATTAGGAAAGCGAAACGCTCGTGGAAAGTTCAATGACGTAAACTTCCAGGTTTTTTTCATAGTAGGCTACTTTTTGATTGTTCTTCCCTTTTCCCTTAAGCGTTTTGCAAAAACCGAAAACCACAATGATATTTAGATGCCATTGCTGATAAAAAGAGTTTTTTTTCTGTTCTTCTTTTTTTCTTCTTCTCTAGGCTACTGACAACATTTCTTGAACTAGACCAGATGGCTTGCAGGCCTTAGTTGGTTTAAGCTGGTTGATGGTCTCCCAGTCTGTTGTTCAGATTTAGCTGGCTAGGCTTAGACTACTTATACAGTTACATTCAGGTTTAGGTGGTGTTGCATCATAGAATTAACGGTTGTCATTTACACTAAAAGGCGTCAGTTTGGTCACAGTAACTGGAAAATGATGGAATAACTCGCTCTTTCTATTCAAGCATGACTTTGAACTTGAAACCACTTTTGCAAGTCCCAACATGATACTGTCATTGAATATTCCCTACTCCCAAGTCCACTTTATTACAGTAGCCTAAGTCATTTCTTGGTACCGTATAATCACTGAAATCATCAATTGTTTGTAAAGTCATTAGAAATATACTCTTAGAGCAGGCACTTTTTTTAATTAGGTCAATTTTTGTAATGTGTAACTATTTATGATTAGAATGCAATGCAAATCATCCAGTACAAGTCAATAGTTAATCAAGACTGTCATGCTAATAAATGTCTCTAATATATGTAAATGGTTGTTGTATAGGACTTAAGGTTCAGAAATGCTGCAAATACTTCTTAAATGCCTAATTTACCTGGCAACGAACTTGATTCAGATTCAAATTGACTTGTTAGAAGTGGATAGGTGAATGTGATGGTATAACAACAGTTTAGCTGACATAATACCCTAACCCTAATCCTAACCCTAAAACTCATACAGCCATTATTATTGATACAATGTTAACAATAATTACATACATTCATGCACTTCTACAGCATTTGTCTTTATATATTTAAAAACAACAAATGTCCAATTATCTTCTTATGTCCTTGTTGTCCATTGAGGAATCTTACAGTATTTCTTGCTTGATTACATTATGTGTTCTTCACATCTGCTCATACAGCAAAGTTTAAACATCAACTTCAGATTGCTTGTAAAATTGTGGAAAGTTCTTCTACGCTCAAACCAAGTTGTAAAAAGTACCAGCTGCGTCACTGACCTGCTGCTCATGAGGTCTCAGACTGTCCTATATTATGAAGTGCAAGAAGAATCTGGCCTGACTTCAGCCTTGATTTGTTTAGTCTGGGACTAGAGTACATTTTAGACAACGTGAAGGAAGCGTCCTGAAAAATGCAAAAGATTAACATGTTTCTTAAAGATGGTATTTGCCTTAAGATTGATAGTGCAGAGTTAAATACATCTGTGAATGCATACAACGTGAGAAATGCGGACATAAGCAAATAGCTTGTAGAATCTTCATTCTTAGTTATTTTGTAACTCACTTTCAATTTAGTGTAATTTATTATTTAAGCAGAACAGACAAGTGCGCTCCATATTCTTCAATATTTACAATTCCACCTATAAGCTTGTATTTAAATGTAACATTTCAGAGCTCATGGGTTGTCAGTGTTGCTATTATGCCGTCATTGATAATCAGTTCTCTAGCGGCTGCTGATCCAAGAGCAACAATGGAAAAGTTTAGGCAGAGACAGCAAACACTGCAGCTCGGGTCAGCTCGTTCAAGCAGTTGTGGCAATCAAATCCACATGGTGTACATTAGAGAGAAGCGCCTGGCTCAGTGCTGCTGTACGCTGGCCTTCTCCACATCCCCGCCTCGACTTTCACTCAGTCATAGTCCGTCTTCTTTCTCCACGTAAAAAGCAAATTCCTCCCAACCTCTGACATAGTCTGACACACATTCCAATTCAAGTACAACAATGGAGGCCTTTGTGTTGCTCTGCTGTGTGTGTGTGCGTGTGTTTGCTTTTCATTTTTTTATTACACTCTAGATGGGCTGGAAGGTTTAATCATTTTTTGAAGCCATATTGCTGGTACGTGTGTGATCTCACACCTCCAGAACACAAAACACACACAATTGCAAACTTTATGACTCTTTATGGTGGGAAAAAAAGAGTTCTGTGTGGACCCTTTGCTCTTTTGTGTTACCTGTACCTTTCTTTCTTTCTTTGATGGGAAACTAAGAAAAAATTACTATTTTATTACATGATTGCTTATATATATGTAAAGTGCCATCTGAAATTTTCATTTAAAATTAGGATTTTTATCAGGCTCCTATACTTATGTTCAGTTATTTCACTTTAATAGCCTAGAAAAGGACCTGCACATTGCCATTGAAATAAAATGACTCAACCTAAGCATAGGAGCTTGATAAAAATCCTAATTTTAGATGAAAATTGCAGATGGCACTTAGAGGCTTTTGCATCTGAACTCTTCATATATATATATACATATATGTAAAATGCAGAACGTGTGCTTTATAAGTGTTAATAAACAGCCAATAAGTTATTGAAAGGCATGCTAATAAGTAGTGAGAATTGGTTCCTTGAAAGTGCTACCAATATTTGAGATAATTTGGACACTTTTTAAAACTACATTTTCCAGTTTTAGTTACTTGAGGCACATTTCTGATATGTCTGGTTTGCAATAAGAGCAGGTGTGTGTGGGTGTGACGTTCTTTGAGGGAAGTTACTATAAAGTATTCAGGACATTTTAAAAGTGTTTAGCACACACAATCCCATCTAATCTCTTTCTCCTGAGGGGTGTTAGACGTGAGGTGATGTTTGTGCTTGTTGCTTTTGTAAACTACTTATTATGAAGTAAATAAGCTCATCACAAACACATGCCACAGAGTTGAACAATAAAGCTTGCAATCCCTTTGAGCGGCCTACATAGATTAAGTTAACGCTGTTAGCAGAGGCATTTTTGTCCATTTTTGTTTGTTTATTTTTCTTTATCTTCTTTCATCAGTTTACAAGAGGTGCAGCCCACATTCCTCTATCATCATCAACATCATTAACATATTAATTGGTCTAGATGTTAATTGTTATCTGTTTTGAACAGATATAAAAAGCAATCTGTAACATATTTGATAAGATTACTCAAGTTTAGTAACTTACTCTAAATACTTAGGAATACTGAAGGATTTAATGTACCAAATTAATCAATTTAATTTTACATAACTGTATTTAAGACTAATAAATATAATATTACTGCTATAAAAGAATAGTTACTGCTCCCCAAATTTTAGTATATCGTAAAATTTTAGTATATGGTAAAAAAACATCATCCATACATTTTTGTTAGATTTTTCTAACCTTAATAAATTTGTTGATTATAATAATCAATAAATCTACTCTTTAATATCAATAAATTATGCATAATTACATGCAAGTAAACCTAAACCTCACCCTAATCTTAAACCTTACTATATAGTTAATTAATATTACTCAGTACTTAAATATATAATTTCACTGTTAAAAGGACACCTTAAAATAAAGTGTAACCGAAAGAAGAAATGATGAAAATAGACATGTTGTTTGAGATTGTGAGATCAGTGTTGGCAGCCCTGGTTTTTAAAGATCGGGAACAATTTACCTCAAGATGCTTGCTCAGATCAAATGTTGTCAATAATTTCATTTAATATAATTTTTTTTAAATAAAATAATATGTTAATATTATAAATAATATATAAATTGTATCAAAATAAAAAAAAAAGTGGGGAAGTTGTGGCCTAGTGGTTAGAAAGTTTGTTTCCTGACCTAGGGTTGTGGGTTTAAGTCTTGGGCTGGCAATAGCAGGCACCAAACCCCCAACTGCTCCCCGGTCACCGCAGCATAAATGGCTGCCCACTGCTCTGTTTGTGTGCACTTTGGATGGGTTATATGCAGAGCATGAATTCTAAATATGGGTCACCATACTTGGCTGAATGTCACATCACTTTCATATTTAAATTTTTTTTTATTTTGGGCCAAAATACTGTAATAAAGTCTAGTAGAATATTGTCAAAAATATCAAGTTTTCCTGTTCTGTGGAAGTATATATTTTTTCATATTCACTTTTCATCTGTGAATATGACCAAGCATTTTGCGTTTCCTTTTCAGTGAAATTCTCTTCTTTGGAAATACACACAAACAAACACGCCCACTTCTTTTACTATGGTATGACGGAAGCCCCACCCATTTTCCATTTGAACTTTGGACTGGATCCTCCTGCTTAACCAGCTCTCTCACTCCATGTGTATTTTCTCTCTCTCAAATCAATTTTCATGTTGTTGTTTTTTTTTTTTTACACTTTCCCTTTTCATATCTCACTCTTTCGCCTTACAGAAAAAGAGATAAAGGCTGTAGAAGGCCACTCTGTTGACTGCCATAAAAACAGGGCACACTAGAGCTATGCTTCTCCCCCTCCACCCACAACTGCCTACCACACTGCCGAACCATATATAGAAGAGTACACGCTAGTTCCCTTTCCCAGCACACGCTAAAAGCCAGGAAGACGTCACCACTTCCTGTGCATATGCAAGAAAATGGAATTTAAGAGGAAGCCCATAGGGCATTAAACAGTGGACAATGTGTGTGTGTGTGTGTGTGTTTGTGTTGGAGTGTGGATACGAGAAACACCATGTGGTAACCGAGTAAAGCTGTGATAAGGGAATTGTGTGGAATGGCTGGAATTTCCTGCTAGAAACGTCACATGTGCTGCAGTGTTCAGCCACAGTTTACGTGCGCAGCCCGAGAACTCCATGATGAGACAATATTTAACTAAATATGATGAGTCATAAAATATCACTGATGATACAAGGTCTGCCGTATCTTGTAGTGTAATTCCTTTAAGAGTTGTATTCTATATGCAGAAAGCTGGGTACATTGTCGTGTCTTTTAAAATTATTTATTAATTTATTAAATTATTAATATTGAGTATGATGAGCCATACAGATTTTTACTTTAAAATGTACAATTAAAGACTTATTAGCAGTGCATGCACTTTTAAAAACCACTAAGCCTAAAAATGTAACTTGTATAATACTGTCCAAACATCATTTTTCAAAATAAATTAATATTTTATTCAGCAAAGATGAATTTAGTTGATCAAATGTTAAAATAAAGACATTCGCAAACGATTTCTATTTGAAATAATTGCTGTTCTTCTGAACGTTTTATATATCAAAGAATAAACATTTATGATGGTTTCTGCTAAAATGTGAAGCCGTAAATCTGTTTTTTTTTTGAGCAAAAAATCTACATATATGAATGATTTCTGAAAGATCATGTGACACCGAAGACTGACAAAACCATTAATTTAAATTGTAATAATATTTGTGAACCTGGACAACAAAACCAGTCATAAGGATACATTTCTCGAAAGTGATTTCTCGGTCACATTTCACAATATTACTGATTTTCTTGTATTTTTGATTAAATACATGCAGCCTTGGTGAGCAGAAGAGATGGCTTCCAAAGGCATCTAAAAAAATCTTACAGACAGCGTAACTTGTACTGCTTCATTTGTACATATTTGAATTATACATTGGTGGCCAAAATGATTAGAACACTTTCAGCAGCTAAAAATGGTTTTAAGTCAGTTATTTCTATAATTTGCTGTAGTGTGTCAGTATAGGAAATATCAGATTACATTTCCAAACATTCATTTTGCCATTAACTGTGATAATCCAGTAAGATTTGTGTTTGCACAACAGTCAGTGCTCCACACATCATCAGTCTGTCTGGAATGACATGAAGAAACAGAACAAATTGAGACAGACTAAATTCAGAAGATCTGTGGCAAGGTCTCCAAGACACTTCAAGAAACCTGTAAAGCTCCCTGAAAAACGAGCTGCTTTAAACTAAAGATGTTCACACCAAGTGTTGATTTCATTTAATTAATAGAAGATAATTGATAAATAAAATCTATTTATAACATTATTTTTGAACGTATCCTCATTTTACAGCATTTTTACACAATTGCCTTAAACGTTTTACAGTACTGTAACTTTGCAGGTAAACTGATATTTCCTACTGACACACTACAGCAAAATTTAGAAATAACTGACTTAAAAATATATTTAGCTGCTGAAAATACTAGTGTTGTAATCATTTTGGCCACCACTGTAGATCAACTCAAATTGTGCAGCTTTTCTAAATTACAAGAGCTGCTAAAACAGGATGTTAAAACCCTTTGATTTACAATCGAAAGAGGAAGGAACCAAAGTAATTGAGAACAAAATATCAAAATTTGCATGGGCAAGAATGCATTCACCTAGAAACTGAATGTCCTGACAGCTGCCCAAGCAACCACACAGCACCTGTGAACGCCACTCAGTTTTTATTTAGAATAGATATAAAAATCTAGTTCTGAAATGACTTAAGAATCAAAAACAATAAATGGCTCATGAAACATCTGAAGTGTATGTGTGCATGTATGTGTGTCAGGGTGGGGAGTTTGGATGAATAGAGTTTTTTTTTCGACATACTACTCCACATTTCACTGGAGAATTATCTGCAACTGCCTTTGTTAGACAAAAGCTCTGACATGGATCACTTTACCGTTTCAGAGTGTTTATATGCCCAGGAGACAATATAGACACTTAACACGTCTCTCTGCTGTTTCACCTGCCCGCTGTGTTTCTGCTCTCGGCCAGGTGTGACATTTCACTGTACAATGAGCTTCTCTCTTTTACAAGCCACATGATTCTAATGAGGACACAATATCATTCCCTGTCTGCTTGCCATTATTAAAATGAATCTGGGTTTTTTGACAAAAGGTCACAATGTGTAACCGAGTCGGTTCCTGTTCTGCTTTTTGCTGGTGAGCAGACGACAGGTGCACTCTGTGGTTTTACTAAAAATGAAAAAGAGTTTCAGGTGCTCTATTTATTTTACTCTATTACTAATGTTAGGTGCTTTTCATTTCCATTTTGCTCTCATTAGTGGTGTTCGATTAAGCTAACATCACGTTACTTCAAACCTCTAACATTAACTCAAATCAAGCAGCTTGTTGTGGAGAGCAGTGTTGTAATTTTTATTTAAAACTAAAAATATTATTATTACCAGGAACTTACATTACTCATTTTTATGTTCCCTGAAATAAAACTAAAATCAATATTTGCTGAAAAACTTTTATAAAAATTCAGACAATAGAAATTTTAAACTTGGCCTAGGCAACAAACTGATAAAATTATAAACTGAAGTAAAATTAAAAGAAAAAGAAATTAAAGCTAAAAAGAAATCCAATACACTAAATATATATTAGTATTTTTTTTTTTTTGTAAAAATAAATAAATAAAGACATACAGGTGCTGGTCATATAATTAGAATATCATCAAAAAGTTGATTTATTTCACTAATTTCATTCAAAAAGTGAAACTTGTATAATATATTTATTCGTTACACACAGACTGGTATATTTCAAATTATAATCAATAATTTTGATCCCAAATTCAGTATCTCAGAAAATTAGAATATAATTTAAGACCAATACAAAGAAAGGATTTTTAGAAATCTTGGCGAACTGAAAAGTATGAACATGAAAAGTATGAGCATGTACAGCACTCAATACTTAGTTGGGGCTTCTTTTGTCTGAATTACTGCAGCAATGCGGCGTGGCATGGAGTCGATCAGTCTGTGGCACTGCTCAGGTGTTATGAGAGCCCAGGTTTCTCTGATAGTGGCCTTCAGCTCTTCTGCATTGTTGGGTCTGGCATATCGCATCTTCCTCTTCACAATACCCCATACATTTTCTATGGGGTTAAGGTCAGGTGAGTCTGCTGGCCAATTAAGAACAGGGATACCATGGTCCATACCATGGTGAAACCCATGTTTTGCATACGTCTGTGCATAGTGGTTCTTGAAGCACTGACTCCAGCTGCAGTCCACTCTTTGTGAATCTCCCCCACATTTTTGAATGGGTTTTGTTTCACAATCATCTCCAGGGTGCGGTTAACCCTATTGCTTGTACACTTTTTTTTTTTTTTTACCACATCTTTTCCTTCCCTTTGCCTCTTTATTAATGTGCTTGGACACAGAGCTCTGTGAACAGCCAGCCTCTTTTGCAATGACCTTTAGTGTCTTGTTCTCCTTGTGCAAGGTGTCAATGGTCGTCTTTTGGACAATTGTCAAGTCAGCAGTCTTCCCCATGATTGTGTAGCCTACAGAACTAGACTGAGACCATTTAAAGGCCTTTGCAGGTGTTTTGAGTTAATTAGCTGATTATGGCACCAGGTGTCTTCAATATTGAACCTTTTCACAATATTCTAATTTTCTGAGATACTGAATTTGGGATTTTCCTTAGTTGTCTGTAATAATCATCAAAATTAAAAGAAATAAACATTTGAAATATGTCAGTCTGTGTGTAATGAATGAATGTAATATACAAGTTTCACTTTTTGAATGGAATTAGTGAAATAAATAAACTTTTGATTATATTCTAATTATAAGACCAGCACCCACAAAACATAAGGGTCATAAGGGTAAGTTTTTCGAAATTATTTCTACTGAATAAATAAGCTTTCCATTGATGGTTTATCACTTTTATATTCACTTTTATAGTTGTCCAAATTAATACAATGTGTTGTTGGCTACCTAGCAACGTATGACTGGTTTTGTGCTCCAGGATAACACACACACACACAATTTAGTAAAAAAACAAAAAACAAAAAAAACCTCCCACATACCCCCCCCCCTCCCCCCAGTTAAAACAATGCCTTTGTGGTTTTCTATTTATATTAAATCAAGTTTCATTCTTTGTTTTTTTCAACTCTGTTTTTGATTGTCTGTTAGCACCTGGTGTTAAGTGGCCTATAAGAAAGGACTTTTATTTTGTACAGTGGAGTCTTCTCTAAAATAGTGTTCAAAAGTGCACTGATGCATTCAAAAACTACTGTTTTATATGCAGCAACCTGACATTCCTTTGTTTTTCTGACTGGGAAATCAGCAACTAATGAGCATGTCTGGAAACATGTGGACCTGTAATTTATAATTTATTGATCAATAGAACAAATGAGAGAATCTTAGGCTATACAGTAAGAGGAAGGAGCTATTTACTTGATGAGAAATGTGCAGAGTTGATATTAAAAACATTGGTGTCATGGCAAATCTGTGTTTGTGACCTTGACAAAGCTGAGGCCATGTAACCTACTGATGTTTTGGGTTACCAGGAAGAACTTGAATAGATAAGGAATGAGACACTTAAAAATAAGCCACCATACCAGCACTGAGCCTGCAGTCATCCAGATGATCATGATTAAGTGCTTGATGCAATCAAAGTCCTGCTAAGCATCACTGCATAGAAAGTCTCACCTCATCACTTAGTGAACTGAGAGACTGTGTTGGCTTTACACGCTTCCTCTCTCATTACACAGCTCATTAGAGGCTAGTTTAGAAGGTAATCAGAGCTTTGATCATGAGCTAGATGAATGCCAGCACTTTCATTTGCAACCGAATTGCTGTTTATTACAATTTAATATGTTTGATTCACCTTTTTAATATGCATTAGACTGGAGATCAAAGTCAATAAGTGCTTTCATTTGTATTATGCACTCATAAAGTCTTATACACCTAATTAAAATAGAAAAAAATAAAGCAGTTATACACATTTATTTAAAATGGTATTAAAGATGACACATGTACAAATGGAAAGCAATTTAAAAGACAATAGACAGCAATTTAAAACATCTCGAGAAGTTACATGAAATGACTGTTTTAACCTCCTCCTTTGGTAGAGTAAAGCAAATAAAGCTAATAATCATAATAATAATAATATTCAGATAAAATATAAAACTGCTAAATGCATACATTTTTTATAGTGCAAAAAATGCATAGATTAGATGGTTTCTGTTGCCATTATGTTAATGTTTTTATATTTTAAAACATGAATATGAAAACCTGATTTTTAATCTCATATTTAACACAATTTTTACACTGAATAAACAGTCTGTTATGGTCTGTTGCCAGGTTTGTGTGGTTGCTGAGGTCTACATATATATATATTTACTTAAAGCATTTACTTAAATCTAGCCAAACTAAAAAAGAAAAAGTTTAAAAAGGAAATTGAGAACTGAGTGGTTGAACCCTTCAAAAGCACATACAGACTGATCAGTGCATTCTACAAAGGTTCAGATCTGGATCTTTCCAGTCTCACTCAACTCTGCTGACCTTTGACCCCATGTTGCTAGGATCATGCCCCTACGAGGGTGGCTGTGGCTTGAGTGGCGACAGGATCCCGCTTTAGCTGTGCTGCCCTAAACACTTCCATATGAGCATCCTGCCTAAGCCATGGGAAAAAGTAGCTTAGGTCAAAAAGTCCATCTAAACATTGTAAAATCTCTCTATTTATTATTAGTAGGTTCGCTGTGAAAAGCATCACGGTTACTGCCGATTATGTTTTTAAACCCTTAACCCAAAGTATTCAGTTCTGGTGCATAATCTTTCACACACAGATATTTCCCCCCACATTTCAAATGAATATTTCCATAGTATCAACATATAGGAAAGTGCAGTCATTTAACTCATTAAAACAACCCTCAACAATCACTGGTTAAACTCTCATCATCAGGCATTCTGTGCAGTAATCTAAAAAAAAAAAAAAAAACATCTTATATTACACACACACACACACAAAAAAAAAGGGGGGGGGAGGTGTCCCGAGGGGGAAGCAACCCCACCAGGACAGAACAATTGCGTTCCTCTCCTGAGTCAGTGATTGAATGCTACCAGGATTCAAGTACAAACATTCCAGCGTACAAAGAGAGCAAAGCCACGAGGGACGGGAACAGGGGTTAGGGGGAGCGCAGGTGAGGAGACAAGTCTGAACAACACCAGTGAGTGACAGCAGCATATTTCATTTAACATATAAATCCTACACCATCATATCTGATACGCACATTTCCAGGGCCTCTAAATGAGCTACGTGATCAAAACTTTGCTGAAAAACCTGTTTTACACAATCTACTACTTGCGTTCTGTCATCTGACTGATAGTTTATGATTTTAGCAAGTGAAAGGACTTTTAATGTAATTGCAAAAATGTGGTCCAGTGTATTTTGCTGTGAAATCTCATTAACAGTGAACTGCATTGCATTAAATGCTTTGAAAATATAATGTTTTGATCATGAAATGAAGTATTTAAATACCATCTCACACATCAAGACATATGATTGATAGATTTGGAGTGAAAAATTATTTGTATCTTTTGAGCATATGTTGTAAAAATCAGAAGAAAAAAAAAATATTACAAATAAAATTGAGGTGTTTTTCCTCAGGTTTGAACTCCTTATTCTCATTATAATATAGTATATGAGTCATAAAAGCTTGATGTATCAAATATGATACAAAACATAAAACCTCTTGCATCAAGTTTCAATATACAGTTTAATTTTAAAATGTATTTTTCTGACTATTATTTGATATGTCAGGCTGTACAGGGTTAATATCTGAAATACATGATTCTAAGAGATATGGGAACTTGAAATGTCCACCAACAAACCACAAAACTGTTATCATGGGTAAAGTTGGAACAATAAATTAAACAAAACTCTTTAATATCTGCATGTTTCTACAAGACAGCAATGAAAATAAATATACAGCCACTTCAGATTTTTATTAAAGCTACATGACTTTTTACTGAGAAAATGACCTTAAATAAATATTCAGAAAATAATAATCATAATAATTAGCAATCATTTGAAAATAAAGTGAACATAAATGATCTGCCCTTGAGATAAGCCTAAAATTGTCTCAAAATTTTATTTACCACGATTCAAAATATGAACATTTCTCCTCAAATTCTCTCAGATCACTTGAGCTGCTATTCACATTAATTTATAGCTCTATACTCTAAATACCTAGTGTTTCATTAGTGGCTATTTTTTTTTTCTCTTAAAAACATTTTTTAAGAGAAACATCAAAGTTGATGAGCTCTGAATGAGCAACCTCAAACACAACAACAGACACCACAATAAAGCAGCCACACATGTTCGGCCTGCATGTTCTCCCAGCAGAATTCCCTGTGTTTTTTTAATCTGGTTGACAAAAGGCTAGATTATTGGGCAAACTGGTTAGCTGGGCAGCTTTTGTTGACCAGCAACATCCAGCAGACTCTTTTGTGTGTTTCCATAGCTTTTCTTGGTATGCTTTGATGCAGTTCCCCTTTTGTAAAAATCCATACAACCTTACAAGTCATTCTCTAGGAGCAGAGAATGACTTGTAAACCAGAAAAAACGGGGTGGATTGTTGAATTTGACTTATGTTTAAATACAAAGCAAATGTTACAGATAAGTGAGAGATGACTTATGCCATGACATTTAACATGTGGGTTATTTACAGAGATAATAGGGAGTCTCTGTGACGTGGTTGGAAACACAAGGTGTGTTTCACTGGAATGCCCTTTAGGGTGTTTCTCTCGCCCTCTGATGAGAACAAAGTCACCTGACGGCCCATGTGCAACGAGCTAAAGAAAGTAAACATGGGATTTTAAAAAAAATATACGTCAGGTGAACGTCTGTTTACATGGATATTTCCCCCTCGCATCTGAGAGATGCAGATCTTTTGTTCATAATTGGGATTTGAATAGTTGATTTTAAAATATTACATAAGGTCCACCCATTATTGAATATATGGTAACAACCAAACTTAAAGGAATTGCTAACCCGAGAATAAATGTTTGCTAAAAATGTATTCACCCTCAGGACATCCAAGATGCAGATAAGTTTGTTTCTTCATCAGAACAGATTTGGAGAAATGTAGCATTCCATTACATCACTTGCTCAGCAATGGATCCTCTGCAGTGAATGGGTGCCGTCAGAATGAGAGTCCTAACAGATGATAAAAACATCACAGTAATCCACACCACTCTAGTCTCATGAAGCAAAATGCTTTGTGTTTGTAAGAATTAGAAACGAATCCATCATTGAGATGTTCTAACTTAAATCATTGCTTCCGGATAAAATACAAGTCCTCTCTCCATAAAGTCATCTGCTTTTCTGAGTCAGGAGAGAAATACGCAAAGATCAAAACAGTTCTTACAATATTTAAAATACAGACTTTTCACTGGATGAAGTTAAATCTACAATCTGTACATGAAAACATTTGTTTCTGGGATGTTCTGCCAATGTTGTGGTTTGTGGGTCGCAGATATTTCTTTATGTTGTTAAATGAGATCTCTATTAACTGTGTCTTAAGAAGAAAAAAAAAACAATCAACAGGCTATTTTATTTTATACATAAATATTCAAATTATGTTGCGATCAGAAATCTATGTTTCAATGGATATTACTAAAAGAAACGAAAACAAAGTTTTTCAAACTCTATTGCTTACTGTCTGTGCATAAAGCAGGCCTTCAGCATGGGAAGTGAATGAATGGTGCAATGCCTCCCCTAGTGGCCGTTACAAAACACGATGAGAATGACGTCAGAAAATGGCCTGTTTATACAGGATTACACAATGGTGCAGCACTAGTTACAACACTGGATTGGCAGGTAATGTTAACATTACCTTACGTAACACAACTTTATATATAGGGAGGTAAGAATAAAAATTGCATGTTACTTGCATGATGGACATGTTCAAGTGTCTACTGCTTTTGCATCATATCCTTTCACTAGTTATAATGCATAATGTTATTTGAATATACATCTCAATGATGGATTCGTTTTTTTGGGGAAGTCGTGGCCTAATGGTTAGAGGGTTGGACTCCCAATCGAAAGGTTGTGGGTTCTAGTCTCGGGCCGGACGGAATTGTGGGTGGGGGGAGTGCATGTACAGTTCTCTCTCCACCTTCAATACCACGACTTAGGTGCCCTTGAGCAAGGCATCGAACCCCCAACTGCTCCCCGGGCGCCGCAGCATAAATGGCTGCCCACTGCTCCGGGTGTGTGCTCACAGTGTGTGTGTGTGTGTTCACTGCTCTGTGTGTGTGCATTTCGGATGGGTTAAATGCAGAGCACAAATTCTGAGTGTGGGTGACCATACTTGGCTGAATGTCACTTCACTCACTCACTTTTCACATAACTAATTCCTTGAAATTAAATTAAAACAATAATTATTAATTTTAAAAAAGCAAGACTTCCAAGACACCAAACTTCATGAACAATCCCCAAAAAGCCATTTTATTGACAAATCAGATGACATCACATCCTTGTCATGGTGAACAGAATTATTACTTGACATTGTGTAAGTTTGCATATATCAGTGAAATCAAACCTGCAGTCTCTGGGATTGACCTTTGGCAACTTTAAAATGTAAACCAAACAAGACAGTTATCACGAAATCAAACAAAAACAAAAGGAAACAGAGTAGTGAATCACAGAACGAGTCATGCTCCCATGATTTTTAGTCAGCGCACGTTGTCTGTTTGTCTTGGAGAAAGAACAAACATAAATCCTCAATACCACAATAAAGTAGAATTGCTTTTAGATAGCATCTTTATTACTGCTTTTTATTTGTTAAATAAATCACTTTTTTCCGCAATGCTTCAATTTGCTTCATTAAAGGTAATTTTCAGGTGTACATCATCTCAGCCATGTGCGACATCTTCTTGGGGATGTAAAGGTAATATTCCATGTATCCGGAAAGGTCTTCTATCGTGATGTCATCGACGTAGGCGCGGGCCTGTTCGGAGCAAGAGCGAGGGGAGCTGGACGTCCCAGCGGAAGTTCTGCTGTTGGATGAACTGTCCTGTGGGCTGGGAAGCTTCCGCTCGCATTCAGAGATCACATCTCGAAGGCCGGTGAATGAGTAAACCTCAACCCCCTGCCAACCGGGACACTGGCATTCCCGCTGCCCACATGGGCACTGATCGGCCTCCTGCAACTTGGACAGAGTTTGAAAGTCAGATGGAGCAGCATTACCTGCGCACGCCTCCTGAGATCCCGGCCCACATCCTAAAGCAGGTCTGTTTTCAGGAGCGCTCTTGTCATCCGGGGGCATTCTGGGATTGAGGGGTGATTCCTGACCCTTTGGAGAAGGGAGGTGGGTTTTATAGCCGACGACACCACATAGAGTGGAGCACGGAGTTGAGAATGCTACTTCATTCTTGACAGCACAGGTGTCGTCGGGCTCTGGCGGGGTCTTGTGTTTGAGGTGTCCAGGAGGGGGAGACATTTTGCTGCAGTAGGTAAACTTCGGAGGATGAAGGATTGGCGATTTTGATCGTCGACGTCGCTGGCTTCTCACAACTCCTCTTGATGACTTTCTAGTGCATCTAAAGGAAAGAAAAAAGGCAAAAATATTAGCATGAAGTATAACTATGTATATTGTTGTAATCCTATAAAGCCTGGATCTCTAAAAATTTCAAAAGCCTTTAAATGCTCAAAAAAAAAAAAAAAATGCTGAAAGAGTTGTATACAACATACTACATGCCTCCTGTCATTTGATTGACAGTTTATACTTTTTTAACAAGTAAAATGCCTTTTTAGCATGATTGTAAAACTGTCCATCTGTACAAATCTTTACTGATATTTATAAAGAAAACATAAGAATAGCTTTTATATTGTTGGTAATATTTTGAGCTTTGATGATAAAAGTATTTAGATATAATCTTAATAAATCATACTGAAAAATACAGAGTGACAACTGATATTTATATGCTAAGCAGTCTGAAATACTGCATATATTTTCGCCCAGTTTGGGCATTTTATTTCCCAATCATATTCTCACTATATAATATCATATGTGCCATAAAGTCCTGATGTATCAAAAATGATGGTCAATGTGAAACGTAATAAACTAGCCTCAACTTTCAGAATCTTCACTCAACTGTTCCATTTAAAAGCAACAGTTTTCTGACTATTCTTCCTTATGTCACACTTTACATTGTTAACTAGGTCAGAATCCCTAAAGCGGTCCTCACCCAAGCCAGTTATCTTTCGAGGAGCTCATCTTGGATTTGGCTCCTTCTGGGCTGCTTCGAGCAACCAATCTGGAAGCCAAAGTCTCAGAGACGCGGACTGCGGCTGTGGAACTGGAAATGAATACACACATTAATTACCCAGACAGTACATAAAAGTGAGAATTCATTTCACAAAAATCTAAATACGGCAAACCTTTCAGCATCCACACGCAGTTTCTTAAAAGCAGTCTGTAGTGTCTCCTCCTCACACTCCTTTCCTACTTTCTCCACAGCAGCCATTATATTAGACTCTGAAACCAAAAGAGTAGAGAGTAATAAAAGTGAGCAGTAATAGCAAACCCAGGTACAGTTATTATAACATTCAGTAACTTTATTTTAACCCACTCAGGTACGTTTAAACATTAACATAAGCTTCGAACTATTAGAAGAATATAGGAAACCTGCAGTGGATGAAACTTTATTCGAGAATTTAGAATAACCTCTTGTAATAACTTACAAGCAGACTTAAAGTACAACCTATTATTGTAATTTCCTTAATCATTCAAATTATCACAATGGAGTAGTTGTGATTCATGTTATGAAACGCTGATCACATGAACACTTAGCATTATGAAGCTTAGCATTGTGTTCATCCAGTTGGCGCGGTTTGCATTCAGTGTCTCTTTGCTCGATATATAAATATATAAAGAAAAGAAACAGACCATTAGAAAAATATACTTACGGCGAAAGGACCCAAATCCGTGTATACCCCGGACATACAGGATTTTGTTTCTCCTGTTATGAGGGTCTGTGTTCACAAAGCTAGCAGGCTAACGTTAGCCAGCCAGTGTGTAGAGACGATATCTGTGAGAAAACTCGCTTTAAACCGCCCGCTGACAGGCCGTCGACGAGCATAACGCGATCTAGATATTACGTATGTAAAGTCAATACCCACAAATAATAGAAGAAATTAACCAATCATACACAATATTCTAGATTTTTCCCTTGCTAGTCTCTTGTTGACACTCAACCACTCAGAGTGACTCTGCAACAACGCAGATCTCGATGACGTAGTGCACGTACACACAAACGTCAGCAGATGCTAATGGAAGCTTCTGGTGTTAGGTTGTGCCATGATTTATATATAATAAAAATACAATTAACAGTGGATAATTATAACAAAACAGTTGTAAATTTTCACCCCCCCCCCCATAGATGTCTTAATATAGCCATGAAAAATGTGTACAATTAATTAATTAACTGACTGATTTTTAAAGGTCATATTCTCAGAATGGTGAATTTTCAATTTACCTACTTTATTTCAGCAGCTTACATACGCAAAAAAAAAAAAAAAACATTTTAAAAATGTCTAAAATGTTCTCACATTTATAAAGTAGGTATTAAACATTTACAAATAATAACACCAACAACAAAAAAATACAATTTACCTAACCATTAAACCACGACAATTAAGTTTTATTTTTCTTTCTTCTGGTAATAGAAGCACTGCACACAGCTGAATGGCGTCCTCTTGTGGTGATGAATTGCATTGTCTCGGGCCTCCATATGCGCACCTTATTAAGCCTGTTTGCACTCGAAAACAGGAAGCTTGGAGTTGTAAAGAAGCCAGACACAAAGTGCATCATAAAGATGGAATTTATAGCTAGATTAACATGGAAGGACGGATTGTATTACTGTACAAAAAAAATATAACCAGATGCACAGCACATCAAAACCAGATCCCTGGGGAATGGAAAACGTTTGGTGAGTTCCTGTTTACTCTTTTCTCCATATGTGCATGAGATTATTTTTGGAGAAAGCCATAGGAAGCCCTAAAACCTCAGTGTCTGGTTCTGACTGTTAAATGTTTCAGATGTGTGCTGGATCTCACACACAGACTAAGTTTTTGCCACAAATACTTTACATAACTATTAAAAAATGCATGTTATCCCTTTCCTTGTTCTTCTCTCCATGTTTGGGTTTGATCTTGCAGAAAACTTTATGTCTGAAGAGAAATGGACTGTGTAATTCTAAGCCCAGCAAGTTCACGTGTTTAAACTGCAATGACAATCTTTTTAAATCCTTCATAAATAAAACCATGTTTACACATACAGTTATTACTCAACATTTGCTGGACTATAAATATTATAAATTTTGTTAAGGCAAATATTTTCAAGTTAGAAAGTGGGACCTGTCCATGTTAATTTTGCTTATTTATTTGATGACAGTTCTATTAAAAATAAATACAAATTAAATATTTTATGAAAAAGTGTTAATTTATGAAAAGTCTAAGTCTTTGATATGATTTCTTATGATGTAAATTATTATGTATTGTAATATTCATATATATATATATATATATATATATATATATATATATATATATATATATATATATATATATATGGGGGGGGGTTATCCTTGACAGGATCAAAATTACATTATTTTCATTTATTTATTTACAAAATCTGAGACTTTGAACGGATCTCTTATGATGTAAACTTTTATATATTCTTTATATTATTTAGTTAAGTGATGTACTATATGCTGATTGAAATGTTTAAACATTTGTCAAGCTTTTTACCACAAATAAAACATCTTGAATATGTGGTTTTGTTATGGTTATTATTAGTGCGTTTATACAATTTAATATAGGCGAGATTGAAGCCAGTGTGTTATATTTTGCGGCTGTGTCCTGCAGATGGCGCTGTAGTGCAGGTTAAACTCATTTGTCCTTGTTGAAAAGATGATCTGTTCTCTGCAGTAATCAAGAACGAGGTTCCTCCTGCTCCAGAAAATTCCTCACGTTATTGAATTTTATCCCATATATCACATTACATTGTTAAACACAATCAGGAATCCTGGGCTTCACAATTACACCTGATGGAGGACAGTTATGCCTAGCTTGAAAGATTGATTTTCAAAAGCCCATACAGTAAAAATCACAATCACTATGGGTCCCAATGAAGCGTTTCAAGGTTATCTGCTATGTACTTTCCACAAGTCCAGGCAATGACACACGCAGCATTGTGGAGCTCTTGTGCTTCCCGGAGCCTTCATTCTAGTCAAAACGCTTGTGAAAACAAACTTAAGCTATATAAACCATAATTTCTCAATTTACAGAAACGTCAAAGCATGGCGCATACAGACTCTATTCATGAACACAATGGTGCTTTGACTTTGGAGAAGGGACATTTCAGCTGTTGCTAGGTCGTTCTGGTCAAAAGAGCCTAACCTCGAGTCTGTTCTCTGGTTTTTAGATATTCTTTGGCTCACATCCCTCCTTCATTATAAGTCTAGAGATTTGTTTTTTTTTTGTCTATAGTAATAGCACACCTCTCCTTGCACAATTTGATTTCCAGTGCGCTCATAACCTTAAGTATGAGCAGCAGTAGCCTATAGTTTTTACTTCAGCAGGCATCACTAATGAAATAAAACTGAAGCCCCAGGCACTCTATCCAGCTGGGCTATAATGAGAATCCTGTGTTTTACACCGGTGTCAGTTTCTGCATACCTAAATAAATGATTAATTAAAGACCTTTATTTTATAAAATTACAGAGCTCAAGGTAAATAAAGACAGCGAACAGTTACTATGAAAACCTCAGAGTATAAGAAAGTGACAACTGCACTACTTGGACAATTTCAACCATACCTTCTGCCCTATACCTATAGAGGAATGTTTGCATTTATTATTTTTGGCTGCTGAACTACTGGCTATGAGAAATATTAAATGAAAGATTGCATTTTACTAGCTATTCACTCTGTTTTGTGGTTGTTTCCAGAGGAAACATATTGATGGCCATGCTTTGCAGACAACAGGAATGGGAAAATATTCATTCTTGATCTGTCTGCTAAAGCCTGATGTCTGTATTATGGCCTTCCAGTTGTTTTTAAGGTGGTAAAACGTATATGCATTTTTGAGAGACAAAAAATAGTACCTGTATAATACCTCAGCACTGTCAGAATATTATCTGATATTAATAAAGCTGAATTTCCATTCTGTTCCATGCTTTCAACAAACATGCCAGTCACTCAGCCAATAATGTCTGTGTAAAGAGTAAATAAATGTATCAATCATAGCAATCAATACAATACAATCACCACAGAAATAGTCCATGACGTTTTATTTGTAATATTATTATTTTTTCCCTAAACTGTTTTTTGTTATTTAATTCATTTACTTATATTTATTTAATGTATTTATTATTAAGGTTGTAATGTTGTGTCTCTGTCCTTGTTAAAGCATAATTGCAATAAAAAGAGACAGATATCATTGTTACCTGATCTTTCCATGTGCAATAGCTCTCAAAACTCATTTTAAATGCAATTTGGGTATTGTGTGTCTTGCTGTACCAAGTGTAAATCATACTGGTTTATTAACATGTTGCGACAAAGTCAGAGTTATACCACAAGTAATATTCTGCACAATTTCCATGCTATTAACATGACAAGCAATAAAAGTAAAAAATGAATAAATAAAATATAAATAATAAATACAACATAACTAACCCTTAGTAAGAGCAAGGTCAGTAATGCTTGTTTTATGTTTGATGGTCACGTTATCCTGTATATATTGAAAACTGGAGCATTTCCACTATTCAGTGCTAGTGAACAAATGTTGGAATGATCTCCAACCCTTCAAACAAGTGGCTCCTAGGAGCCCACACACCCACAGCTGCCGGTCAGACCTACGTGAACACACTCCTGCACATGTGAGTGCACACGCTGGGCTGGGGTGTAGCAGAAAGGCTTATTGACTCTGAAAGGGGACCTGCTTCCTGAGAGGAAAGAGATTCCCACATGAATACACTGCTGCAAAGAGGAGGTACAGGGAAACGAGAGCCAGAGAGATGAGGTTCTGCTCTGGACTTAGATGTCTCTCCCTTGAAATCTCATTTCAGCCCACAGGAAAGGAAAATCACAAATTGGATCTCTAATATCTTGTTTCTCCTGGATAGAGTGGGCCCCAAAACGTATTTGGACACTTACCAGAAAATACCAGTTTGCAATCAAAATCAGACATCTCAATAAGAATATTTATCTTCAAATTATTCCATGGCTAAATAATAATCTTCACTGATATACACACTGATTTGAATACAGTAGATTTTTCTGTATGTTAAAACCAAACTATGTAATTTTGTCCATCTAGCGGCTGAAGCAGTAAACTACTCGCAGAGGAACATTGTTTTGGTAGTTTTGGTTCCACTATTCTGCACGGATGAATCTGTCACCACTGCTAATGTTTCCAGACACCAAAACTCTCCAAAATAATCAAAGAAGGAAGAAAATGAAAGATTCTGAAAATTGTTTGATGAGCTGGTAAGTAGCTTATTTTCCGTTGTTGTTTAGACCCACTGAAATCAGTTTGTTACAAAACTTTGGCAACACTTACATTAAACAGAAAGATTACTATTCATATCAGATAATGTGTGAACTATTTGATTCCAAAACTCTTTATAGGCAAACAGACCAATGTAGTTACTGGTTTAGAGAATGACACTGTCACCAACAAACACATTGTTTTGTAACCTAGTCAGTGCATGGCAAATGTGATGCTATGTAAACTGTGTTGATTCATGTTTTATTACAGGTGCCGTCGCTTATACTTTTTGCTTTCTAACCCTTCTCGGTTCCAGGTTCATTCCACTGCATAAAATAATCTGTCTGTCTTTCTTTTCTTTTCTTTATTTACGACTGCCGAATGATTAAAGTGCATTATGTAGTTTCCCAGGAAATCCATCAGACAACTAAGGCAAAAAGGGGGGAGGGGGACAAAAACAAAAGGTTATTATTTAAATTCTGTGAATTTCGTCTAAAAAAAAACAAAGTAGTTCACTTTCAGAACAAACATTTACAGATAATGTAGTCAACCCCCTTTTCAATAATAAAATGTTCATGTCTTTCTTCAGTCATAAATATATATATATATATATATATATATATATATATATATATATATATATATATATATATATATATATATATTAGCAAAAATTATATATATAATGGACTTCTATGGTGCCCCCTGAGTCTGAACTTCCAAAATGAAGTTTAAATGCAACTTCAAAGGGATTTTAGATTTTAGAGTCCTTTGAAGCTGCATTTTGGAAGTTCAAACCCACCGGGCACCAAGAAGTCCATTATACAGAAAGAAATATTTTCCTCGAAAAACTGAAGAAAGAAAGACATGAACATCTTGGATGACAAGTTGGTGAGTACATTATCTGGAAGTGAACTACTCCTCTACTCTAATTTCTTTATTTCTCCTCAGGAATGAACATCTGTGCCATCTAGAAGAAACATTTGAGACATTGTTGACTTTTAAATGGGCTCTCCATTATGTCACCTGAGCTACAAAACAAAGCTCTTGTCATGATTACAAGGGAATACTGACATTTACACCAGGTACGCACTAACACACCCTAATGCTGAGGATGCTGGAAAATGTTCTCATTCTGCATGAACAAAGTGGTGTTCTTTACAGAGTTCTGGGCTTTCCGCCCATGTTTTTGATCCACTTGGATTTAAGGCATTCTGACAACATGGAACATTTGTGAGATTACTGTAGGGAGTGATTCTGTTCCGGCTGGCGGAAGGATTCAAGTTCAGCTGGTTCCCCTTCAAGTCAGGCATTATTACAGACATCCTGCGGAGGAAGAAGGGCTTTCTAGAACGGACCGTTTCCAGGTTCTCATGCAGTCACAACAGAGAGCTCACAAACTCCATTTCACTTAGAGAGCCATGTGATGTCAAATAAATGTACTGGATTTAATAAATGTTCACTTTTAATTGCATCTTTCCCAAAGGCCAAGCATAACTTCATTCAAGTGTCCTCTAAAAGGCTTTAAAGTGTACAGTGAAATGCCATCAGAGCAGAAATGACCTTTTAAGGCTTTCTAGGTCTTGGTTAATGCCTCTTTCTTGTTGGTCTGGCAAATAAGCCTCATTTTTCGCTGTTTAGTCACCTAGACTGTTTGAAAAATCTGCCAGACATCTGGAATTGGTCACTATACATGTCAGCTTGGCTAAGTCACATCTTGAAGGTGGTCATCTAAGTCAATTTGGGTCATGCATACCTGTCACAGCTGATAAATGAAGATTATAAGACCTAATCATATCAGGCCAGTTGGTGCACAAGGACTTAAGTTACCTGCTGGGAGAAGCTGCTGTTACTGAACATGAAGTCTCATGAGGCTGTATATTAAAGTGATATTTACAATGGTACAGTCATAAAATCACTGTAACCCACAGATTAGTTTTTTTATGCACTTCCGTTAAAAATGTTTAGGCTCAGTTACTTCTTTGTGTGTGTGTTTTTTGGAAAGAAGTATGCTCACCAAGGCTGCATTTATTTGATCAAAAGTAAAAACAAAAAAAGAACAGTTTCTATTTGAAAATGTAATTTATTTTTGCGATTCAATGTAGTGTGTATTTATTTTATTTATTTACATATCTTAGAAGTATTCAATCTAATTGCTTACTTAAAAAATATTTAGATATCAGACTGACTTTTGGTTTTCGAGTTTGAATTATCCATTCCATAATAAGCTTACATGTTTTGTTCTTGTGCGGTGTTCAGGAAGAAGAAATGTGAGGAAAAATTCTGGGTTCATGTTGTCAAACATGGCAAATCCTTCAAAGTATTTGTAATAATCCATGAAAAGTCTGGCTACTCTACCATGCTCTACCTTGCCACATTAATTGGCCCCAAAAAGTCCCTGCGAACAATGAGTACAGACATAGTTTTCATACTTTTCTCATCTTCTCTGCCCAGGCACTGGCCTCTCAGACCTTAAAGGGCCTTTCTCAGAGCTGTCAATCACAGGCCAGGTCCTTTAACTGATTGGAGCAGAAGGCTGATCGCCGTGGAATGATGGGAGAGTGGTGATATATTAGAAAATCACTCAGCAAAAATAAAGGGACAGAGGTTTCTTTATGCTCAGAGGGAGCAGCATAGGAGACTTGATGCGCCACGTACACATGCCCAAAATTTAACTTTGAGATGCTCTGAGAGTTTGATTTCAAGCAGGAAGGCAAAGCTGAAAGAAATTTCCTTTTTATGGTATTGAATACAATCCTTCCTGTTACATAAGAGGTGTGAAGAACAGGTCCCTTCATATCTCTTTTCTCCGAGTGGAATGGATTGATGTGAAAATAAATTCCAGGGGCCTGTTGGCAAAGGTGGACACATGACAAAGATTAGCTGATGTGCCGGTCCCCCTCACGCATATTTGCTTCAGTAATTAGGAGGAGGAAACGAGCCAAAGACCTCTAAGACCCTTCCAAAATGTGCACACACACAGTTTCACACTTTTCAACACAATATATTGGGTATGTTCTTAGCTTTATTCTTTGAAGATGATCTTGAATGTGACAGTGGTGCTATATAATAGTCACCTTGTGTAAAGTTATGTGCATTAAAGCAGAGTAAGTTGAGATAGAGGACATAATAATATTAGGCTAACATTTTTTTACCTAACATGTGTTCCCTGGGAATCATCCCACAACCAAAAATATAAATTACATAACTGCATTAATGATAATTATATAGAAGTCATACTGATAATCTAATTACATGCCAAAATATGGTACTGGTGTTTGTTAAGGAGTTTAGTGGCAGGATCAGAACATCTTAAAAGTGCTGGATATTTATACCCATATGAAAACTTTTGTTTTTATAGCTATGTTCTGCTATGCATCTTATATTTGATGAATTATACATACCATTCAAATTTTGGGGGTCAGTCTTTTTTTGGAAAAAATTTAACTTTTTATTATTATTATTTAGTATTATTTATATAGCAAGGATGCATTAAACTGATTAAAAAATGTAGACTTTAAAAATATTTCTTTTTCAAATAAATGCTGTTCTTTTGAACTCATATCACGTTTTAAAGTATCTTAAGCTCACTAAGGCTGCATTTATATGATCGAAAATACAGCAAAGACACTAATATTATGGAATATTATTGCAATTGAAAATACCTTTTTTTTATATATATATATACTGTACAATTGAATTATTCCTTTGATACTCCAGTCTTAGGTGTCACATGATTGTTCAGAAATTATTCTGATTTTATTCTTAAGAAACATTTGTTATCAATGTTAAAAACAGCTGTTCTGCTTACAATTTTTGGTGGAATCTGAAACTATAAATGGCGAGTTCAAAAGAAAAGCATTTATTTAATACAGAAATATTTCGCAACATTATGAATGTCCTCACTGTCACTTTAAACCAATTTAATGCATCCCTCCTTGCTGTATAAAAAATATTAATTACTAAAAAAATTATTCTTGTATATTCTTCCCAGCATTATCTCTTCACCCACACACTAGTTTTTGCTGTGAATCAATTGATTTTAGTGTGGATGTTGCACAGCAAAGCAGTAGAAAATGAAAGTGTTTAATGTCAGCGATTCTCAGTTAGAATTACATTTTTTGCTGCAACTATCTCTGACATGAGCATCTAGTGACCAATGAGAACTTCACAGAGGCAGGTCCAGTTTCATGAATCCAATGAACTATATTCCATCTTTATTGCAGAGCGACCCGGTTCATTCCACAGCCCTAATAGACAGATCTTGTGCATTCCTACATGTCAAACGCCCTGTCAGAGCTGTCTCTAGTGCGTAAGCTCCCTAAAGCTCTATGTGATTGCATGCTGCGAGATTTTTCCTTGTTAGTGTGAGTGTTAACAAGACTAGAATGTGAGCCAGGACTGGACATAATCTTACATGAATATTTGTGTATGTGTGTGTGTTCTCAGCTCTGCATAAACAGGTGAAAGTTTGTCTGTGTGAACTCCTGGTGAATGGTGTCTATGAGCGAGTCTGCGGTTCTTTCTGCTGTACAGTTTGCTTGAGAGGGGGCGCTGTGCTCTGGTTTGTAAGTAAATGAGTATGAACTCCTGAAGATCAGCCCGTCCAATCGGATCAGGAATAAAGGCACTTTTATTGGTTGTCTTATCCATCTCCACTCACCACTCAATCTGGATACATTAGGAATGAAACGCAGCACAGACCTGGAGGACCTGAGATAAATGAGATAAAAGTCTTAGATCTAGTGTGCAACAGTTTTTTCAACAAAGAACTTGTTAGCAGACAACATTGGCTATTATCGTAATTAAGAACAATTGTTTAACTTTTACTATTTTGCATGTTTTTGCACTTTGAATTTTCTTTGACTGAAGACATGCTATGGAAGCAAAATGGCCCAAAATATAAAAATTGGCCGGTTCATAAAAAAAAAAAAAAAAAATGACTTTTGTGTTTTAGAAAGTCTTAATTTGCCTCTCCACAGTTTAAGGCCTTGAAAACGTCTTAAATCAGAAAATAAACTCTTTTAATTGATAAAGTCATGGCATTAAATGTTTCATGCATTGCAAAACAAAAATAAAAATCACCCTCTGTATTTTTGTTTTCCAATATAAATATCTAAATATCCTTAAAGGGTTCATCGGATACCCATTTTCCACAAGTTGATATGATTCTTTAGGGTCTTATTGAAAAGTCTATAACATGTCTGTAACACCCTTTTTACCTTGTCAAAATCTTAGAATGTATAAAAACATCAACAATCAACATGTAAAAGTACATTTTGCATCTGATGACCCCTTTAAATCAGTATACATTTGTAAGTGAGTTGTAAATTTTATTAAAAAAAATAATAAGTTAATGCTTAATTTCAGTTGGGAATGAAAACTCGTTTACCCTTTGAATTTAATTGTTTTCTGAGCCCAATGGCAGATATTTGTTCTTGGTTCAATCAAAAACATACTCCATTTTGATCCGTTTCTCATAAAACAAGACTTCTTGTGTCATTTAGTGTCTCAAACATGTATTATGATATAAGAATCTTTAGATATTTACACTGGAAAACAAGACTGTAATACTGATGAAGAAACATCACTTTTTATAGTGTGCTAATACAACTAATTATGTTCTCTATAGATATGTACATTAAACATATTGCCATATTATGTACTTTACCTTTAATTAATTACTTACATTTTCTTTACTTGGTGTTAAAAAGTCACCTTCATAAAACCCAGTATTGAAAAAATATATATTTTTAAATAAATGGTTGCAGTGACTCTTATATTATTCTAATTCAGTGCAATTGTCAAACTTTGATAAATGTTAAAGTCCTGTAACTTAAGATGATGAAAGGTACACCTCAATAATTGTCAGTCATTTCAGTATCAGGTCACTGCTGACCTTCTGAGATCTGACAATTGACTACAGCTCTAAGAATCACCCTAAAAGGACCTGAGAGAGACCATCATTGCATTCTTGCCTGCTGAGACAGGAATGTCTCACCACGGCATCCCTGGAGCCTTGGCAAGATGGTCACGACAAACTAAAATGATTGCACAGGGAAATGTATAATAGGAGTATGAAATTAATTTTGTGTCTTGCAAAGAATTTATAAAATAGGCAGCTCATGATTAGATAAGCCATGTTCACAGCCACTTTAAAATATCTGCATCCACACAGTTTATATCAATATCAATATTTTTTGGGCTATTTTGCTTCCGTAACATCTTCTTTCAGATTAGTGGGAAGAAAACATCCAAAATACACATTTATGTGTACATAATATATTTTCCTTATTTGTGTCTTTCAGTTACATGTCTTTAAATGTCAGAAATCTCCACTTCAGCAGCACTTTTTTTTGTCTGTGTTTTCTGGCAGTTGACAGTAATTTCTTATTAAAAAATATCCAAAATCCTCTCCGTAAAAGCTTTTAACTTTAATATGTCAACAAAAATTAATTTGAATTAACTTGGCTTTATCTGATGGTTTCTGATTTGTTATTGATTTCTAAAAGCTATTAAACAGTATGGCCAGAGTTATACGCTAATTTGACCATGTTTTATGCTGGTTTAGGCACTTTATGCTTGGTTTTAGACACTGCTTAATTGTGATAAACTCTCTGCTAGCTGACTGCTTTGGTAACTACCTGCCAATTAGCACAAGTGAAATAATCCCTGTGTCATTTACAGGGATCTTTTGTTGTTCTCATATCTAAAAACCAGTAAATGTACTTCCTCAAAGATTGATTCGGTATGAATAGTAATTATTTGTGACATTTGTGCTTTAATGTGTGATAGGATAAATGAGGAGATCTGTGGTTTGCTACGGAAGATCTTGTGTTACGCAGGATCTCCTGAGGTTCACTAAAGGAGGAGGAAGTCATAAACTGAAAAGGGCAGCTTTTGAACCGCACATTCACAAAGCGTGTCATATTCAAATAGTGAGTTAGTTTCCTGTTTAATGTGTTTGAACTGTTGAGGAATAACAAATAAATGTACAATGCTAAATTGTGACACTACTCTGTCTACACTATAGTGCAGTTTTATTAATAATAGTACTAGTAGTATTTTTCAACATTTAACAGTATAGCATGAAATAATATATACAATTATTTTAGTTCTGCATATATTTGGTTTACACAATGAAACATAAACAATGCATTGCTGTTTATAACTATATTTTCAGTTGAATTACATATTACATTTTTTAGACATTTTTTTTTTCAATAGTTTTTAATTGTAGTGTAACTATCTATTTGGTTGGGTGACTTGACTGTCGCTTTATTTTAGCTTGCCAAATTACAAGCTACTCATGATGTAAGTATCTGCCTTATCACTGCACCAAAATATGATAAAAGCTTACCTGCTTACATTGTTTCAGCCTGCATGTTACCAAACCAGACTTTTAAGTGTGTTCTCCGTGAAACTCCAACATGGCTTCATGTCCTCCACCGTTAACTAAATCACCAAGGACACTTGTTAGTATTGTTTAGGTAAGTAATCCATTTTTATTTAACATGCATCCCATAGAGTTTCGTATTAAATTCAGTTTCTTTTGACGAGATTGAATGAATCTGGCTGGATTTCTGACCTCTAGTCCGCTGATGACAGGTACAGGGCTGATGGTGTTCAGGTGACTGGTCAGACTCTCACTGAAGGTGTATTTAACCATCTCTGTTCCAGCGATGATCTAACAGGAGCCATCATTCAGTAACACCTTATTACTTTCTTTAGGACATGGAGAGGACTGTGAGTTTGGAATGACATGGGGATGAGTAAATGATGACAGTTTTCATTTTGGGTTGAACTATTGTTCATTTTACTGCCTGTGTTTACCTGGAACTGTATGATTTTTTTCATTAGACAGGCAAAGGTACATGTGGCTACTGTCTCTGAACTGGAAAGCACATTTATGAAGATGAGACACAAGCTCTTCCACATCTAGATAGGCATGCTGCTAATTCCCTTTACGTATTACCTGCAAGGAAAGAAATAGAATCGGGTAACTATTCCCACAGCTGACCTTTTTTTTTTTGTACATTTAACATCCTCTTAAAGGAACAGTTTACTTTTTTTCACTGAAGGAAGCATTTTCTAAGATTACGGACTCCTATTTTGCCCAGAAGCAATGGTTTGACATTAAATAATATGTTAATTATTCATTTGTTTCTTTAAACCTGCAATTTTGGATTCACAGACATTAATTGATGGATTAGATGTGGATTACTTGGAGATTACTAGTTTTATATTTCCATAATGTACCATTGGTGGCAGCACCACTCCTGAGTCAGTGCTTACCAGCTGAACCACACAGCCACAACAGATGAAGCTGTCACACACTGTGTATTCACTATGAGTGGCTTGCATCTCCTCCACTATAAAGAAACAGAGTAAGTATTAGGCCATAACACTGTAGGGGAAGAGAAAGAAAAATAGACCTCACTCAGGAAGTGCTGTATTGGGGTTAAACCCATTTATGCTACATTTATTACAGCTGTTGAGCACATGTTGCTGACATTTACAACTGGACCTTTTAGATTTTTTGAACTGATTTTACTCTCTTGTTTCTAAACTTGTTTGGGTTTCTTCCGTTTATTTAGCTACTGTGGTTAATTCTTGATATGCACATTGTAGAAACAATCACATACTTTTTATAAAGTTTCAACAGTTTTTTTTTTTTTTTTACTGAACCAATAGGGCAAACAAAAGAAACACCATTCATAATTTAAACCCTCACTGATCCTAAACATGCACATTCAGACTGACAAGCAGACAGCAAACACAAATGACGGGTATACTGTGACTGATGCCAGTCTGTTCTTTTCCTTAATCTTTGTCTCATTGTCCGTCTCTCCCACAGAACGGTGAGGAATTCAGCGTCACTTGACCGATGCTCTCAGATGTCAAGCGCCTCTTTCTTCCCCTCAGAAGCTCTCTGTGGATCTAGCAGTCATTGTCAACAGAACGTGCCCTCTTAGTGTGTGCTTTAGGATCAGAAGGTTAGAGATCAAATGTCTGACTCCTGTGGCAATGGCTGCTGGGTGACACCAGTTAGTGGCTTGACCCCACTTCTTATACACAAAGACACGCAAACACACTACCAAAACTTACAGGAGTTCAGTTTCGACCCTTTTTATGAAAATGGCACTTAGCAGAAGATGTCATATTTGATTTGATTCATTGGCTTGATCATAAAACAAAACAAAAATATTACAAAAAAAATGTAATTTGGACAAAAAAATATAAATAAATAAATATAAATGACCTAGAACCTCAATACTGCACAAAATTCTGAACTGACTGTCTTTCTATTACACGCAGCATCAAATTCATTTGCATCATTACTTATGGACATTCAGGATTGCACACACATGCACAGACTCACGGTCAGCGTTTTTCATGCACTGCCTCTTCTGTGATCATTTGGAGATGACTTTAATGAGTTTGCTGTTAAATGTGCCAGTTTCTTGCCCTCTGTTGTGATACAAGTGTAGCAGCAGACGAAAGTGCTTTCGTTTGTCCATATCTGTGATATACAAGGTTTTGGCGCAGACAAACATCTGAAAAACATTAAAAAAAAGGAAATTGTTAACATTTGCAAAAGTTTGCAAGTTTGAGGTTGGTATGCAAGTGTTTGTTGTTGCTGTTTTTTTTTTTTTTTTTTTTTTTGACAGTGGCTATTTGCACTTAATGTAAATAGCAATAGAGGCTATTTACAATAAATCCAAATAGCAGCATTATTTTGTGATATGCTATTTACACTAAGCTATAGATTTTTTTTTTTACACTATGTTAAAATTGTACTACTTATGGCAAATAGTGGCAATTATCTGCACCTCAGTATTCTAGTACATTGTAAAACAGTACACAATATTAACTTATTGAGTGTAAATTGTAATTTTAATTCAAATTATTAAATGAATGCCACCTTATTGGGCCAATAGCCCTCCCTACTCCTGGTCTTAATCCTCCACGATATTTTATTTTCAACTTTTTGATTTTATCCTTAATTTTCATTGAGAATAAATGTTTTTATGATGTGATTTGAAAAGGGAGAAAAAAGTTCACCTAAAGGCGGATTCAAACCCAGGTTGAGCGCGTCAAAACAAACACATCACACGTTTTACCATCTGCTCTGCTTCTGGAGCTAACAATTGTTGTTTGTCTTTGCAGTGTAGACTAGCTGAATCTCACGTTGGTGGGCTATTTGCACTTAGTGTAAATAGACACTCCGGGTTTTTTTTTTAGTTTCTTCTGCTCACCAAGGCTGCTTTTATTTGATCAAAATTACAGTCAAAACAGTGAAATATGTTTACTATTTAAATTATTTTGAGCATCATTACTCCAGTCTTCAGTGTCACGTAATACTTCAGAAATCATTCTAATATGATTTGCCGCTCAAGAAACATTTCTGATTTTAATTAATGTTGAACACAGTTGTGCTGATTAATATTTATTATGCTACATTTATTCAGCATTATTTGATAAATTTCTTACAGACATCAAACTATTAACTGGTAGTGTAATTGTTAATTGTATCTAAAGCCTGTGGGGTTTATTTTAAGATCTTTGAATGCAGACTCTGGTTTCTGAGCACAGTTGGAGACATTTTTGAGATCTCATCTAAAGAGGATCACATGAATAAGCTTATCAAAATTTTGCTCTCCATTTAATCTTGTTGTTTTGGTGGTATATTCAAGAGATCTTATTTGTGAGTATTATTTTCTGTGATCAGGAAGTTTAAAGATCATTCATCTTCATGTACACCCACCTGCCCTCCTTACATAAACCTGGTTGTAATCCAGGTAGAATAAACATATGATCCCATCTCCAAATCTGTCTGTACACAGCAGTCATGTTCTCTCATAAACCCGACAGACTCTCTCCTCTTTGATCACTGGGCTTTGGCAATGTCTCACCCTCCTGTCCGTCTGCTCCTCAAAGCTCAGCTTGATTCTGTCTGTACGAGGATCAGCAGAGCTGTTCCAGACCCATGTAACCGAAAAGCAGACAACTGGACTCTCCTAGACCTGATGTTGTGTTAATACAAATTGAAAAATTACTGTGAATTACAAGGGTAAGAATGAAGATGTTCTCTCACAGCTCACTGACCTTTCATCTGCTCCTGTCTGAGTTTCCATCCATGTCCAGATAGATACAAGCAAGGAGGCGGACAGAAAAATCTATGAAAATGCACAAAACGATTATTTTTGGAACATGAAGAAAGAGGGTGTGCAGTAGTTTTACTTTTACTTTATTAGTGATCAAATAATTTCAAAAACATAGTTTTGGATGGAAATAATTAGTATTTTATCCAATACAGATTCATAATAGCTTTACATGAATAAACAGGAAAATAACAACAGTAGTACTACTGTTGTAAATTTAACCAGTTATGAAAAATTCAACTGTAAAGCAGCTCTACAGAAAACAATAGCATCATTCAGCTCAATTTAGTTTTGTTCAATATCTCAATGATTTCATGTATTAGTTTAAGTTGTATGCAGATGTACAGAAAGCAAATTCAATAGTCAGTTCAATGATGATTAATTTCAGTGTCGCAATGTTAATGTCTTTAATCAGCTGAATTCTGTTTAAAAAATCTGTTAGTCTGGTAGTAAATCTGGTAGACCAGCACCAAACCAGCTTCAATGGTCCAAAAACCATTTTAAGGAATTATGTTTTTTTTTTTTGTTGTTTGTTTGTTTGTTTCTTTTTTTCATTAGCAAGGATTTGGTTCAGTCATGAGCTGGTCAAAATCTCAAACCAGCAAATGACCTGAAGTTGGTTTTACATATTTCAGTATATTTATGTCTGTATATGCTTTTATATTTGACTGATAAAAATGTGAATGCACAGATGGAAGTCATTTTTCCTCTGAATTGAAGGTATTTTCTCACTGAATCTCTGTTTACTTTTGGCAAAGAGGAGAAATTTTGATCCCCCTAGTGATGCACAAAAATATTTATTTTTAAATTAGTGTTACAAAATGGTAAAACGGTGGTAAATCCAAATGCATACTTTCCGAACAATTTACTCTTTGAAGTGAACTATCTGCATTTTGCAGAGAGCCAATCATGGAGAAGGGCTTTAATGGTTTTAACAAAAATATGGATATTATTTCAGAAAGTACCGAGGCATTGGGACATTAACAGCTTTTTTGGATGCACTTTATATCTTTGGTAGACCTACTGTGCTTTCTATTCTACCACAGTGTTAATGATTCAGTAATAGATACAAGATACAATAATATACAGTATATTCTGACACAAATATAAGCCATTTTTATGTGGGTGATTTAAATGTGTAGACTTTAGCAGAGGACACAAACTCTGGAAAAAAGAGGGGAAAAAAATACAAATAAACACTACATGATACATTTAGGGCAATATATTTCAATATATATCCTATTTTTAATTCTAATTTCCTTTTTAAATCCTTTTAGATAGTAACTATTTTAAATTCTATTCTATTCTATTCTATTCATCAGTGAATCCTGAAAACAACACAGCTTCCACAAAAAAATATTATAATATATTAAGCAGCACAACTGATAATAATAATAATAATAATGTTTCTTGAACAGCAAGTCAGCATATTAGAATGATTTCTAAAGGTCATTTGACACTGAAGACTGGAGTAATGATGCTGAAAATTCAGCTTTGCATTACAGGAGTAAATTACATGACTCTATTTTTAATCAAATAATTGCAACCTCTGTAAACATGAAACACTTCTTTCAAAAGCATTTAACTTTGAAATTCATATGATCTGTTTGCAGTGACTCATTTTAAATCATTTTATTACTTACTCAATTATGATCAGTTCTGGGAGTTTTAATTCCACTGATTAAGACCCCAATGATATAAATACGATATTTCCCAGCAGAGTGAAGTGCTTTAACTGAAACACAGTTAATACCCCAGGTTTAGGATGTTTCAGTCAGTCTGCCCAGATTTTTATTAGAGGACTTCCCAGGAGCATACGGGGTCAGAGGGGCACTGATGTTATTTCCCACTTAGAGTGTGTTAGGATGAAGCTCGAATCAGATCACAGTGTCTGGCTTTTCAAAAATTATTGCACACAAAACTTTTGAATACTTTGTATGGTTAGTTAGCATGAAATATGCAGTTTAACAAGCTGTAATTTTTCTAAAATTATTTTAAGTGTTTTTCTTCTAGTCTCTAAAATACACTTACCCTTTCATTTAAGTCATGATACAGTTATTCATGACTACGCTAATATAGATCACATTAATATTTCACAGGAAGCCTCTAAAGAAAATAGCATCACTGTTAATGAAATTTAGACTGATAAAAGTCAGTTCTGTGTTCACTAATAGCGCTTCAAGAGCTGGTGCATCAGTCGTGGACTAAAGCAGAACCACAAGGAATTTCTGTAGGCTCACTGAAAGAAAGCGTTAATGTTCTCTCTCCTGCTGCAACCCCCCGAAGAAATCCTGCCTGCTCTTCCCATTTCGGACGGGGGTGGGAACTACATTTTAAGCATGCTCTGTAGATTTAATAACTGGCCAATGTCTTGACTGTTCACTCTATGCCCAGATAATAGCCTGGAGAGGTTACTACTCACCTTAAGGAACTGTCTGACTCTTTTTGATAGGCTTTCTGAACCACTGCTGCGTCATTTTGTCGTATTTTTGGATACCGTTGTACCTGTGTCATTACCTGAGGTGAGTGAAGCATGAGTCTGCTGTGTACAGGTGAGACACTTCTGTTGAGCCCACAGTTGCCAGTCCTGGAGAATTAGGAGAAGAAAAAATGCATGGTTGCTTGCGATTTAATTGTTTCTTCGACTATTTAAACTATATGTTTACTGACCTGGACAGTGACCTTCTCATAAAAAAAATCATATTGGTTCGGAAAAAAATAGCAGTTACATTTAGTGAATGTGAGAAAAATGCTTAGCTGAGCATTTCTGTGCTATTTTTAAACTATGATTTTAGATTAAATGTTCCCTCAATAATGAAAAAGAAGTATAAATGTAATTTAGCTGCAATACTGCATTTTAAGCTAAGTTATAAGATGTTATAAAATAATTTATTTATAATAAAATGATTTTCTTCGTTATAAAATGCAATTGATCATTCAAAAAAATTCATATAGCCTAACTGAAATTGAAATTGAAAAACAAAAGAAAAACATTTAAATGTATTTATTTAAATGACATATTATTTCTGCTGTCTGTATTGTGCACATTATGTGATTTTTCAAAAGGTGTATTTTCTGTATCCATTAAATATTATAGTGTGTGGTTTTCTACCAAAGCATATTGTGTAAAATTGTCTCCCACAATGCAGTGCACTTAAATTGGCCTTGATTTTTTAAGTGGAAGATATGTCAGCTACCATCTTTTATATATATATATATTTGTATATATATACAAAATTTAAGTTAATTGCAACATGTTTTAATTTTGTGATGGTAATGAAATGGATATTTTAATCATGGACCATCAATGCAGCATACTACTTTTGAAAATGATTAATGAAATAAATGGTTCTAAAGCAATTCTTATAAAATCTTTATTTTTTTCTTCTGAATGTTCTATCAAAGCATCTGTTACAGTACACAGTATATACTGTGCTGTAAGTAATTAGTATTCCCTTCAAACACAGCCAAGACTTGAATTAAACTAAATATAAATCAGCATGTAACAGACTGTCTGTGTCTCAAAACCTAGTGAGCTGCCAACCTAAACAGCATAGTTGGCTATCATGCTTCCCACAGTGCTATCTAGATAGGCAGCTCACCAGATTTTGGGACACAGCCACATGTTTTAGGTGCGCAGTGGTTGGCTGGAGGCAAAATGCCATTAGTAGCAAAGCGTCACATCTGCTTTCAATCCCACTTTAACAAGAAGCTGCTGTTAGTTAATCTAACGGTGCTCTGAAGTTGTCAGTCAATTGGCTGCTGAAGAAACCATATACTTGTCATTTTCCTCCATTCGCCGCCTCCTCTAAAGCTCCTGTCTTCTCCCGCGCTCCCTCACAATGGGTTTTTCTTTGGTCTGTCTGTGCCCCATGTCAAGTTGAGAGTAATGGTTACACTGTGGGGCTTTAACTCATGGAGATCCCTTTTGGAGAAAACTGGGATCCAGGAAGCTTAAAAAATATATATATATATATATATATATATACATACAGCATGCTGGAAGAAATGTGTTGTTGCATTTTTTTTTTCTCTCGCTCCTCTACGTTACTCTGATGGTTGGATATGGTTTCTCTTAGTTTGGTTTCCTCAGAGGAGCTGTCTTTTTTTTTGTCCACCTATAATTTATAATGATAACCCCCCCCCCCCCCCCCTAATTTTTAAAGTTCAGAGATTGATCGAACCCATGATGAATAAGGTAATATTTTATCCCAAAGCCCCTCAAAAAAATGTAAACAAGAAAAATGTTCATTTGTTTAAAGAATATTAAGCTTATCTAGTATTGTTTTTTAGCCCCTTGCATTTCAGGCTAATTAATACTATGTTCTAACTGTAAAGGTAGTTTTGCTGTAGTGCCTTTAAATTATGCTGATTTATGATTTATTCTGAGAATCAGATATTCATTTTAAATATAAATATCTAGAAATGTTATATAATAAAAATTATATAATACAAATTATAAATATTCTTTTATTTTAATTATTTAATTTTTAACGGTTTAATTTTCAGGTAAATGTCGGAACATTGCAAATTTTAAAGATCCTAAAGACCCTTTTTTTAATGATATAAATATTTGTATAAATTACATAGTATAAACAAATAAATATTTTTTTCATTTTATGATTCACTAAAATTGTCAGGAAAGCAATGCATACTGCAAAGCATAAATATCAAAATAGAATTTCTAATGCTAAATATAATTTTTTTTTTTCATTTTATTTATATCTTAAAATAATGCCCACCATTAAATAGTTAAAAAATATTTTCCCTTCAATCTCATTTAATAAAATACATCATTAATATAATATAAATAAATGAAAAAAATTGTTTAAAGAATACTTACCATTGTTAAAATGGTTATCTTTTATATATTTTTTATATATTTTTTAATTAATAAATACAATATTATGTGATAAATATTCATATTATTTCATAATATACATTTAATTTATTTTGTTTGAAAAAATGCCCACTATTGTTAACATGGTTCTCTTTTATAAGTTAATAAATTTGTAATAAAAAAAACGTATATCATTAAATATTATATAATATAAATAAAAAATACATTAATTTCATTTACTTAAAACACTGGCCACCATTGTTATCATATTTGTTGCACTGACCTGTTTCTCTCTCTCCTTTCCTTTGGTCCTGCATGGCGTTCAGGTGTGCAACATCCACTTTGAAATCCTCATGAGTGAAGTGACATTCAGTCAAGTATGGTGACCCATACTCAGAATTCGTGCTCTGCATTTAACCCATCCGAAGTGCACACACACACACACACAGAGCAGTGAACACACACACACACACACACACACTGTGAACACACACCCGGAGCACTGGGCAGCCATTTCTGCTGCAGCACCCAGGGAGTCATTGGGGGTTTGGTGCCTTACTCAAGGGCACCTCAGTCGTGTTATAGCCGGCCCGAGATTCAAACCCACAACCCTAGGGTTAGGAGTCAAACTCTCTAACCACTAGGCCACGACTGCCCACAAACTCTGCCAGACACTCCACTACTGTTCATGCCAACTGGTTTTATTTTATTCCATCCTTTCACAATAGTGTAACTGTCAATAGTGTAACTGTCAGAGTCCTGTTGTAAGAGGACTGCTCCATCTCCATTTCCAACAACTGTGGTATCAGCCTTATAGAAGTATTTGTAAATCTGCATGCATGTTTGTTTTCAGAGATTGTCACCTGCACTCAGGTGCTGAATTCTCACGCCTTCCTCCACGTGGCAAGCAGTTGAACACAGAATGAGGCGTAAAGTCCAAATAGAAGTGAATGTGGGGGACTTTTGGTGCAGATGTTAATTATTTTGTGAGAGTAAAACGTGGAAACCAAACCTATCTGACTTTTCAGTTACAACCTTGAATAACAAGCAGGAATCATGGTTGAAGAGGATAAGTGTTTTTACACAAGTTGGCATTGATGTGGTTACATGGAATTTGCATTATTTCCAGATAGAGGAGCTGAAATTCTGAAATATGGAGGGTGTGTGTTCATTAAATCAACAAGCCCATTTACAAGGGGCTGAATGTTCATCAAAGCCAGTTGATTGGAAACAGTTTATCAGTAAAATATCAGTACATGCAAATGGTTTGGAATAACAGCACCTCTCTGTATGCCTGCTAGACGTGCTCCATAAATCATTGCAGTTAAATATGACATTGGCTGCCATCCAAAAGCAAGTAATGAAGCTATATTCTCTTAAACATACTTCTTAAATCTTCTGAATCTGCTTATATGATGAGTGTGACCACACAGTACAGAAATAATCAAAGCCGAGTTAAGGGTCTCGGCAGCTCGTACGCACACACTCAAAGCCTAATGTACACATACAGCACAGAGGATTCATTGTATTAGCACACAAGGGACTGAAGTCTGCCGTTAACCTGGATGCCACTGAAACCGACAGTCATGAGCAGAGTCTTTATCAAGGCTGAGAGAAACCACAAACCAGTCCTGCACTCCTGGTCATAGAGGTCATGTTGCTCATGCTGAAAGAAGTAGAGAAGTATATAGGGATGCATGTTTGATATCTTTTTTCTTTTTCATTTAAAATGGCATATAATAGCATTACTTATATTATACTGTATTTAAACCAGTTTGATTGTAATCTTCCAGATTGAGCAAAAATGAAAATTGAGGATTTTGAAGCCATTCTATAGACCAAAATGATTGCATTTGACCCTGTAGAAGATCTTGTAGAAGATTTGTGAATATTCTCATTTTAACAATTGAGTGTATTCACATCAAAATTGTAATGTACTGTTGAAAAATGTGCCGGTCAATAAGATTTAAAAAAAAATGTTTTATTGTTTCTTATGCTCACTAATGCTACATTTATTTGGTCAAACTTACAGTAAAAATTGCAAAAATGTTAAATGTTTTCTATTTTAATATATATTTTTTTTGCATCCAGTCTTCTAGAAACTCTGAATTGACAAATAAAATCCTTTAGCATTATACTGTTAATGTAATTACTGTCATTTTTATTTAATATAATGTCAATGCTGAATAAAACTTTTGGTCTTAAAAAGGATTTGAGAGCTATGGCAAAAAACAAACAAACAAACAAAAAAAAAAAAAATATATATATATATATATATATATATATATATATATATATATTCATTTAATTAAGCTTTCATATAACTTCAGAAGTTGCAAATATATAGTTGCAGTATTGTGCATGTTGTACAGAAAACCTTTATGGTACTTTACGTGGTGCTGATGACAGAATCTTCATTTTTGAATGAATTATTCCTGCAAGCATATCAGCTTCAACTGCAACATTTGTACAGCTGAAATGCTGTTTTTAATTGAATAGCAAATAGAAAAGCACTAATCTGTCAGTCTGTTTATCTGCCGAGTTCAAAGACAACAGTTCATGCCAAACCATGACACACTCCTCCATTCTGTGGCCCACTGATAGTGAGAACCCTTATCAGGGCTTTGGAGAAGCAAATCCCTTTTTGAAAGCCAAAGTGACTGACAGCACGCCATTTACAACGCCAACGTCCCAGACGCTGTTATTTCCCAGCAATTACTTCACACAGCATTTGAACTTAGTGCCTGTGGTGATGTGATTGGCCCAAAAGTCTATTAACTCTTCCATGTTAACAGCCTGTTTAGAACTGCTGCTGTGGACCATCTGTTTGGTGTCGCCATTTTATTGCGAGCTCAGACTGGAATGTATGGCTGCTTTTAAAGAACAGATTTCCCTTGACCTGCATTTTTTCTCTTTCTTTCTTTTCTCCACCTACAGCCAGTGGGATTTGTGCGGTAAAACTGGGCCTTTGTCAAAGAAACATGATACGTGCGTTGGTGTATGTTGGTGTGCTAATAGCCATAATGGCTGCGACGGAAGGAAGACCTAAATCAGGTTGGTTAAACCGCCGTCATAACACTTAAAAATCAATCTTGAAAGTATGTTTTACATGGAGTGCATGAACTGCAATGGCCCAATATGCAGAATTATTAAACCGTGATGGGGCTGACACAGAAAATGTATTTTTATAATTTGAATATTAGGTTTCTAAATGTCTTTTGAATGGTGTCATGCTCTTGGCAGCCAATATTTTGGGAACCATTATTTGTTCCCAAAGGGAATTTCATGAAACAGTCCTTAAAAGATAATTTTTTGTTTGGATTCTTTGTTTATGAACAACCTTTTGTGTAATGTAAAGTTTCCATAAAGGTTCTTTATGGAACCATCGATGGCAATAAAGAACCTAGTGTCATAGTGTCAGTATTGTCATTGTGTGTTTTTCCTTTTTTTTTTCAGCTGAACCAAAGTGTAAATCTGGCCCAGTCGACCTTGTGTTTATCATCGACGGCTCGCGCAGCGTTCGTCCCCATGAGTTTGAGACAATGCGCAAGTTCATGATAGACATCATCCATGAGCTGGACATTGGCCTGGAAGCTACAAGAGTTGGTGTGGTCCAGTACTCCAGTCAAGTCCAGAACGTGTTCTCCCTCAAAGCCTTCAGCAAGCCTGAACAGATGGTCAAAGCCATCAACGAGATCATTCCATTGGCACAGGGAACCATGACAGGCCTGGCCATCCGCTATGCCATGAACGTAGCCTTCTCTGCTGAAGAAGGTGCCCGTCCCAATGTCCCCCACGTAGCGGTTATTGTGACGGACGGCCGTCCTCAGGACCGTGTGGCTGAAGTGGCAGCTGCTGCGAGGGAGTCTGGGATTGAGATCTACGCCGTTGGTGTGGCCAGGGCTGATATGACCTCACTGCGAGCTATGGCATCTCCACCGTTTGAGGATCACGTGTTCCTGGTGGAGAGGTTTGACCTCATTCACCAGTTTGGTCTTCAGTTCCAAGACAAGCTTTGTGGTAAAGTGTTCCTCCATTTGAAATACACTCCAAATTAGAGAAAGGATCTAGGCATAAAAGTTGAACTTTTTAGGATTCTTTCTAAAAAGTTTTAACCTCAAACCACAACTCAAAAGTATAATTTCTTCTTAGCAATAACAAAGGATTTACCCTACCATGCAAATATTTTAGGGTCTGTTAATACTGAAAACAATTAAGAAAAAGTCTCCTGTGCTCACCAAGGCTACATTTATTTGATAAAAAATTAAGTAAAACCAGTAATATTTCACAATATTTTTCTCAAATAATGAAAAATAAAAACTGATTTCTATTTTAATATACAGTATTTTTCAAAATAATTAATTCCAAATCATGATACAAAGCTGAATTTTCAGCATCATTACTCCAGTCTTCAGCAACACATAATCATTCAGAAATCATTATAATATGCTGATTTAGTGAATAAAAAAATAAAATAAAAAAACAGTTTTAGTATAAACGATGTTGAAAAAAGTTGTGCTGCTTAAATGTTTTATTTTCCTGGAATCTATGATGAATAGACAGTTCAAAAGAATAGTATTTTTTAAATAATCTTTTGTAACTATAAATATCTTTACTGTCACTTTTGAATGATCAATTTAATGATAAATTGAATGCATTCTTGCTGAATAAATGCAATAAAAAATGCTTTTTAACGATCCTGTATACATTTTAGATGATGTAATTAAATATACAAATAAAATAAAAATAAAAATATTTTTTTAAATCTTTATAAAATATATATATTTTTTTTATCTTAAATATAGGTCATTAATTACAATCTTATTTTTATTCTATTTTGTCAACAACAATTATATTCCATTTTATAGTTGAGTATCATCAGCATAACAGTGGAAACAAATAGTCTATACATAAATCTTATGTTGACTAAGCACATGAATGCTGTTTCTTTTGCATCCTGTGGACACAAAGATTTAGCTTTTCTTGATTTCTCTGTACTCATGTGTGTGTTGGATTTGCAGGGATGGACTTGTGTCTGGAGTCAGATCACGGCTGTCAGCACATCTGTGAGAGCTCGCCTGGCTCCTACCACTGTCTGTGTCTGCCCGGATACACACTCAACGAGGACGGCAAGACCTGCACACGTGTGTAGCCTTGCAAATGACACACCATCACAGAAGTATGAAAATTATCATTCCAGTGGTGCTCAACAGGTGTGTGTTTGCCTTACAGCCATTGATCTATGTGCTGAAGGGAAGCATGATTGTGACCAGATCTGTATTGCTTCACCCGGGTCATTCACATGTGACTGTAACACAAGATACACGCTCAACGATGACAAGAGAACCTGCACAAGTCAGTGACACACAAGTGATATCTGCGTAACAATTTAAGTGAAGTGTGAACTTCTATTATTTGTAGAATAACAGACAAAGGTTCTGTTCGGAATAGCATCCTACCATACTATTCATACTATTTTAGCAGTATGCATTATACATCATAATTCTTGTTATTTTTGGACCAAAATGTAATTTCAATGCTTTAACAAATTCTAACTGACCCTCTGATGTCACATGGACTACTTTGATGATGTTTTTATTACCTTTCTGGACATGGACAGTATACCGTACATACATTTTCAATTGAGTGACAGAAGATTTAGTTTTAGATAACTATAAAAGCACTGATTGAAGAAGGAAGTACACTAGTCTATAGATGGCTTCAAGATGAATAGACATGGACTAAAACTAAAACTCAGAAAGCTCCAGTCCTGATTTCAGGGGTTCTTTAACACCTGATTTACTCACCTATACATCTTCTCTCACCATTCTCTGTCTGTTCCAGTGATCGATTACTGCTCCTTTGGGAATGATAGCTGCGAGCATCAGTGTGTGAGTGTGCTCAGTGGCTTTAAATGTCACTGCAACGAAGGATACTCGCTCAACGATGACCTGAAAACCTGCACAAGTTAGTGAGAGCAATTCCCTACAACTTATAATGCTTTTTAAAATATAAAAAGTATATGCTGTGTAGTATTTCAATAGTATTCCATTCAGCTTATACCATATAAATACAGAACAGGTGATGTTAAACGAGCAGAATTAATAAATGTTTGCGTAGTAGCATGTTAGTAGAAATGTTTGTATCGCCAAATGCAAACATTTATGACAGCAATGAATTTTTCTTGTGTTTTACCATCGTATTACCATTTACTCATGCTTCTGTCTGCCTGTTCCAGTGATCGACTACTGTTCATTTGGGAATGATAGCTGTGAGCACGAGTGTGTGAGTGTGCTTCAGAGCTTTTATTGCCGCTGCCATGAAGGATACACACTCAATGAAGATGAAACAACGTGCACAAGTTAGTGCACAGATATGCATACAATTCACATATGGAGGATTCACAAATATCTACAACACTACAAGCCTATAATTGCTAGCAGACACAGACGTTCTCCTAACAAACATTTCTCAAACACATGGAACAGATTCTAATACAAAGATAAAGTTTGCAATGTCATTACAGCTTCCTCTTGGCTGCAGTATGCCGCTATAAAACACAGTTGCTACTTATCTATGCATTTCCTCCTGTGACCAGCTGGTTTACCTATTAAGCCACTGAACAAAAACAGTGTGTTTTAGTGTTTGAGCTTATCTTTAAAAATTTGTAGTTTAGCATTTTTAAAATGTTGTACTGGTATTTGTTAGCACAAGTAACTTTCACTTACAATGGGTACGGAAAGTATTCAGACCCCTTTAAAATTTTCACCCTTTGTTATATTGCAGCCGTTTGCTAAAATCATTTAAGTTCTTTTTTTTCCCCCTCATTAATGTACACACAGCACCCCATATTCACAGAAAAACACAGAACTGTTGACATTTTTGCACATCTATTGAAAAACTGAAATATTACATAATCCTAAGTATTTAGACTCTTTGCTCAGTATTTAGTAGCTCCTTGATTGTAACAAGTTGTCCTGTCCCTGCAGCTGAAAAACACCCCATAGCATGATGCTGCCACGACCATGCTTCACTGTTGGGACTGTATTGGACAGGTGATGAACAGTGCCTTGTTTTCTCCACACATACCACTTAGAATTAAGGCCAAAAAGTTCTATCTTGGTCTCATCAGACCAGAGAATCCTTCAGGTGTTTTTTTTTAGCAAACTCCATGGGGGCCTTCATGTGTCTTGCACTAAGGAGAGGCTTCCATCGGGCCACTCTGCCATAAAGCCCCGACTGGTGGAGGGCTGTAGTGATGGTGGACTTTCTACAACTTTCTCCCATCTCCGACTGCATCTCTGGAGCTCAACCACAGTGATCTTCTTTACCTCTCTCACCAAGGCTCTTCTCCCCCGATAGCCCAGTTTGGAAGGGTTCTGGTCATCCCAAACGTCTCCCATTTAAGGATTATGGAGGCCACTGCGCTCTTAGGAACCTTAACTGCAGCAGAATATTTTTTGTAACCTTGGCCACAATTCTGTCTCTGAGCTCTTCAGGCAGTTTCTTTGACCTCACGATTCTCATTTGCTCTGACATACACTGTGAGCTTTAAAGTCTTATATAGAAAGGTGTGTGGCTTTCCTAATCAAGTCCAATCAGTATAATCAAACACAGCTGGATTCAAATGAAGGTGTAGAACCATCTGAAATATGATCAGAAGAAATGGACAGCACCTGAGTTAAATACATGAGTGTCACAGCAAAGGGTCTGAATACTTAGGATCATGTGATATTTCAGTTTTTCTTTTTTAATAAATCTGCAAAAATGTCAACAATTATGTGTTTTTCTGTCAATATGTGGTGCTGTGTGTACATTAATGAGGAAAAGAAATTCTTAAATTACTTTAGCAAATGGCTGCAATATAACAAAGAGTGAAAGGCGGTCTGAATACTTTCCGTACCCACTGTATAATGCTCAGCAAGCTACAGTTAAAAATTAATAAGAACACTGTCCGCCACTCTTTATCAATGCTAGCAAAAAGTAGCTAACTCAGTTAAAACCATTTGTAAAATACGCCTTAAAAATCTGTGATTTAGCATTTTTCCATGCTAATCTGCTATTTGTTAGTACAAGTAGCTTGTTTTGTTAATGTAGCTTAGCAAGCTGCAGTAAATTACTGTACATAATCTGCTATTTGTTAGCTATGCTACAAGACAATCTGGCATAAAATGTGAATTAGCAGTTTTTAATAAAAACTAGCTTGTTGCTTGAAAAAACCCACTGTTTTGAAGGTAGCTAAGCTGTCATGCTACTGAAAATGTAGTTAACTTTATAGTGTTGCTGACTTAAGCTAGTTATTCCCTAGCACTGCTAAACAGACTTATGCATATAGTTTTAGCAGCATAAATGTTCTGAAACGAGATAAACACAGCTTTAAGTTTACTTTGATGGGGTTACCTGCTCTTCCTGCTTTGCCAAAGCTTTTCTCTCACTGTTCTCTGCCTGTTCCAGTGATCGACTACTGCTCATTTGGGAATGATAGCTGCGAGCACGAGTGTGTGAGTGTGCTCAATGGCTTTAACTGCCGTTGTAAAGATGGATACTCACTCAATGCTGACATGAAGACCTGCACAAGTTAGTGAAGACCATCATCAGTTTGTACATTCACAGAATCAAAAGGAATTCCCTTAAAATCGAGGTTTCTCAATTGTTTACCATCAGTATTGGGTCCATCCATGCTAAATTGTTGAGATGTTAAGTTTGAATATCAACCGATGTGGATCCTATCAGGTTTAATTGTATAATATCCTTCCTCTCATTGTTCTCTGTTCTCTTTAAAAGCACTGAAAGCTTTGTAAGGGATTTCAGATGTTTATTCACAGTTGTGAATTAAGCCACAAAGCATAATAAAAAAAATGCTAAAAGCATTGCAAATTGTGATGACCAAAATAAGTTCTTAACCTTAAGCATGGAGAACAATTGAGAAACAATTAGAAGGAGACTTGATTTAAAGTATCTAAACACTATAGCATAAAAAAAATATTGTCATATTTGAATTATCCATCTAATCCATATTTAGTGATTGACTACTGCTCATTTGGGAATGATGGCTGTGAGCACGAGTGTGTGAGTGTCCTGAAAGGCTTTCACTGCGCTTGTAATGATGGATACTCACTCAACGATGACAAGAAGACCTGTACAAGTTAGTGAAGGGAGAATATCCTTTTGCTTACAATCAATTTGCACATTCCTAAAAATCAATTTCACTGCTATTTTCTCAATTGTTTACCATCAGTATTTAGGGCCATCGATTGATAAGCTGGTGAGATTTTTCTAAGTGTTTCCGGTTTTAATACATTGTGTGTTCAAGGCAATTTGCAAAGATTGTTTTTAGAAGACACCAACATAGTCACACAATTGTCATTTTGAGTTTTGTTGTATTGAGAAAACATGTGTGGCACGCAATGGAGTAACTGTATCAAAGTCCAATTTTTCAAAACTACAATACGACTATACTCAACAAGCCCTACTGTCATATTAATGGTAGATGATTGAGAAAAATTGGGAAGAATGTGGAAGAAGCAAAGAAACTTTACTTTAAAACACCCACATTTTAGGAAGGAATTAAATGCTATATTTGGTACAACATGTCATATCCTTGAATTCTAATACATCTAATCCATATTTAGTGATTGATTACTGCGCATTTGGGAACGATAGCTGCGAGCACCAGTGTGTGAGTGTCCTGAAAGGCTTTCATTGCTTTTGTAACGATGGATACTCACTCAACGATGACAAGAAGACCTGTACAAGTTAGTGAAGGCCACATGTTAAAACCCTACACACACACCATCCATAACCCCAATTTGATACTTAGGTACAAAAGCAAAGAATACAATATCCTTTACGAAACCATGCTTAACTAAAACAAATCCATCAAATCTCAGTAGAAAAATAAACATAATAGCATTTTTACAAGTTTCCTTTCTATGCTTCTTCCTCTTACAAAACATTTTTCTCTTTGCCAACTACTTTGGCTGCTTGTCTTACTTAATTTTGCGCTTCTCTGCTTCTTTCTGCCTGTTCCAGTGATCGACTACTGTTCATTTGGGAACGATAGCTGCGAGCACGAGTGTGTGAGTGTCCTGAAAGGCTTTCACTGCCGTTGTAAAGATGGATACACTATCAATGATGACAAGAAGACCTGCACAAGTTAGTGAGAGTAACTGATCGACACAGATACTGTTCCAGATCCATTGAAATTTGACCTCTTCAGAATAGTTAACGTCATATTGAAGACGTTATAGGGATGTTTTGCACCGTTTATTCACTAAAACACTTGACTTTTTTTTTGTCTCTTAGTGATCGATTACTGTTCATTTGGGAATCACAGTTGTGATCATCACTGTGTTAGTGTGCTCAATGGCTTCTACTGTCGCTGCAACGAGGGATACACTCTTCAGGAGAATGGAAAGACCTGCCAGTGTATGTATTAAGCTCCAGACAGGTGCTGCATTAAAGAGGATGAAAGTGTCTGTTATCCTAGCTGAAGATGCAAATATAAATATTAGTAGGTTTATACAAACAATTGCAAAAAATTCTAGTTTAACAAGCAGTGGTAGAATTAGCTAAGTGCATATTGATGCCTGTATTTTATTGCATGCCTTTTATGTATCATTCAGGCTTTCACAACATTTGAGATATGGTATGATTTTTGATCTTCCAAGTTGATTAATCTAGCTCATAAATTTATTCAGTTCGCTAACTGTGCTCAAATTACTTAACACTGTATGGTACCTTGGGTGAAACTCTTTGGTTCAATGGTTCAAAATTAGCTGGCAATGAAGCACCCCGCCTTTAAGCCTGATGGCCTTCCCAGACCTTGGCCTTGAACAGCTGGAAAAGCCAAAATATCAACTGTGTTGTATATCATTTGTTATGTTTACCTGAAGGCTCTGGACATTTGCTTTAAAGAACCCAGTCATTTCTTCACCAGATTTCCGCTTTCTGATACCAATATAATGAAAAGCCGACATAACTTTCATTCAATTTTTTTGTTTTTATTTTTTATAAAAATATTATTATTATTATTATTATTATTATTAATATTTTTTATTATTTAATACTTACAAACAGATTTTAGGGTTGGTAATATTTTTTTTTATGTTTCTGAAAAATAAAAAAATCTTACCAAGGCTGCATTTATTTGATCCAAAATACAAAAACAGTAATATTGTGAAATATTTTTTACACACACACACACACACACACACAAAAAAAAAAAAAAAAAAAAAATATATATATATATATATATATATATATATATATATATATATATATATATATATATATATATATATATATATATATATATTCTATTTTAATATATTTGAAAATCAAATGTATTCCTGATGCAAAGCTGAAATTTCAGCATTACTCTAGTCTTCAGTGTCACATGATTCTTCATTAATCATTCTAATAAGCATAATATAATATTATTATGAAGTTATAAATATTTTATATTTTACTTTATATTTATATTTTCTTTACGGCCCTGTTGATCAATTTAAAGCATCCTTGCTGAAAAAAATTATTCATTTTCATTACGTAAATGGCGTTTCATTTCTGACTTACCTCAGGTTCCTTTTCAGGTTTGTTTTCATTGTGGTTTATGACATGCTCTTCATGTTTTTGTCTTCTTCAGCGGATAACTTGTGCAACACAGTGGAACATGGTTGTGAATACCAGTGTGTGAGCACTCCAGGATCATACCACTGCATATGTCCTGAGGGCCATGTGCTACAGGACGACGGCAAGAGCTGCGGAAGTATGCATGCTTTCATTCAGACAGCCCTCAATACAGCTGAAATTATCCAAAACTTTGTTTTAAAAGGGGAAATACCTAAAGCTGCAAATTATAGATTGGTGTCTTTATAAACCTAATGTATTCTGTTGCAAGAGGTGAAGTGTAGAATTTTTTCAGTGTTAAAATACTTTATGTCTCAGTTTAACATTCAGTGACCTCTACATGCTAGCTGTATTATTGCTCATGTAACTTTTTTCTCTAAACCCCTGAGGCTAAATATAAAAGAAGGATTTTTTTTTTTTTTTTTTTTTTTTTGCAGATGAAAGCAAATATGAATATGGAACTTATTTTTATAACTGTTTTGTGGCCCAAATTAGACAATTCATCTTTGAAAAAAATAAATGAATAAATGTGTTCCTCCTTCTCTGGTAATGGAAACTCTTGTCCCCTCTAAGCCTGTCGATCCTCCAACATTGACCTGGTCCTCCTCATCGATGGTTCCAAGAGCGTGCGGCCGCAGAATTTCGAGCTTGTCAAGCAGTTTGTTAACCAGGTGGTGGATCAGCTGGACGTCTCCCCTAAAGGAACACGCGTGGGTCTCGTCCAGTACTCAAGCAGAGTGCGGACAGAGTTTCCGCTCAGCATGTATCAGACAAAGGAAGAGATCAAAAAGGCTGTGATGAATGTGGAATACATGGAGAAGGGGACCATGACAGGCTTGGCTCTCAAACACATGGTGGAGAACAGCTTCTCCGAGGCTGATGGAGCCCGTCCTGCTGAGAAGAACATCCCACGGGTCGGCCTGGTCTTCACTGATGGGCGATCACAGGATGATATTCAGGAGTGGGCCAAGAAGGCCAAGGAAGCCGGTATTTTTATTTAAGGGCTGAAAATCAAAGTGGCACTCAAATTGTGGTTTAAATTGCTTTAAAATAAATACTTTTCTTTAATTTTGCTAAATTAAAAAAAAAATAATAATAATAATATTTATTATTATATATTAACCTAGTCTATCTTTTGAACATTTAGTGTATTTTGTTTGAATCTTTTAAATTTTAATATTATTATTATTGCTAGAAAAGATTAAAATACATTTTATCAAATTTTTATATAATCTAATATGTGCCAAACTGTCCAAAAGTGCAAACCTGAATGAATATATAAAAAATGAAAAGATAAAATAAATAAATCATATAAATATTTATTTTTAAAAAATCTGCATTTTCAATGTAGTAAATAAATGTTTTGAATTTTTGGATAGTGTGCAGGATTTGTTTTTTGCTTTTTAGTTTTTGACCTTGTTATTGCCAGAAAATGTTGAAAAAACTAAAATAAATAGTTTCTTAATATCTAAATTCCCAAATATCCCACATTTTTCATCAATTGTAAACCTCTTATCAAATGAATAGCTAGTTCGGCATTTTCTCACTGAGCATATTACTGAAAAAGAAGAAAAGTGTTGATGTGTTTCTTGTATGCTGCAGGTATCACCATGTATGCTGTTGGTGTGGGTAAAGCTGTGGAGGATGAGTTGAGAGAGATTGCCTCTGAGCCCATGGAAAAACACTTCTTCTACACCGCCGACTTCACTGCCATCAGCCAGATCGCTGAGAACCTCAAACTCAATGTCTGTGCAGGTGCGTTTGAAAGACTGAGCACACATACCATACCCAAATCAGCAGTGTTAGATGGCACATAATAATATGTTGTTCAATAGTGCCATCTGGAGCCTGAGGTAAACACACACACACACACACACACACATGCAATGTTCACACAAGGAGGTACCAATGAAAGGAGTTTATAGCCTGTATAAATTGCATAAATTCAAAATTGCATAAATTCAAAACATTATTGATAATGAATATCCTGAACATTTCTTTCATTGTCACATTTAATGCCTTGTTTTTCAGCTGAGAGTCAAGGAGAGATTGAGGTTAAGGACCCCTGTGCTTGTGAAAGCCTTGTGGAGTTCCAGCAGGTCACGATGTCCACCCTAGACCAGCTCAACCAGAAACATATCCTTTATATATTCATCAGTACAAATCCTTTAAACAGCTTGCTTTTTTTTCAGCTACACCATGCAGCCCTGCAGCATAACTCGTCCAGACTCCAAACTTTCTCTGTTATAACCTAAAGATTTACGCATGATTATTACAACAAGCAAAATGGTTTAACAGAAGCCCCTCTGTACAGAAAGAGCCCACATTGTGTCTGTTGGTCTGATCTGTTCCAGACTGACCTCTCTGGTTTGGCTCCTCACATAAACCTCTGTGACCCACACGCTTCAATGGCTCTTTGTTTCAGATCTCTCACTCAGCATCATTCAGCAGAGCTCAAAAGAGCCCTTGTCCCGCATCTGAGGCCAGAAACAGATGTTCTGAACTGCTAGATGCAGATGCACATCTCCACTGGATCCATTTAACTAGAATTTGATGAAATTACAAAGGAAGGATTTTTCTTCTCTCAACATAGTTTAAGAACAGAACTTGCTGAAGGGAGTCATTTACAGTTGAATCTAGTGGTTAGAGCGTATTGCTCAGATACTTTGAGCTTATTTGTTCAAGCAATGTTATTCACAATCCAATTCCAACATCATTTTCTTATCAGAGAGGCCAAAAAGCCTTGTCATTTACTGTTTTTGGAGTGAAAATATGTAAATATGCACTGCAGTGATTATGTATTTTTGTAGGCCATCCCAAAAGTTAACATTACTATAGTCCCAGTATGATTTTTCCATTGGCTTTTGGATTATTGTGGAAAATAAGCAACAAAATTATGATTCTTAGACGTTGTTTTTTAAAGATAATCTTCGAACATTAACACATCTTGTATGAATTTAGGAGCCTACATGTAATCGGCAGAAGTGCAAAGCTGAGCGTACGCTATAAACCAACTACGCCACACCAGCATCTGAGCTTCTGACAACTCTTTCAATCTTGATACAAAAAAAAACCATTTTCCCTGAAAGTTTGGTTTAGAATAGTGTGAAAGAGTGCAGTTATAAACAAAACAAGGCTGTGAGAAAATGAGTTTGCCCCCATACGCTGTATGTAACATATGTAGTATATTATATTTCCACACATGTAATAAGTTTTCATTTTCTATTGGAAATTGGAACAATTTCATTTATTACCATATATACTATACTGTATCTAGCCCATACAAATATGTCTTTGTGATACAATTTTGGACATATACATCATCTACATGATAAAACTCATCAATACATGTTTACATTACATACGTAATAGGCATGTAACTTAACAATAGATTACAAAACATTCAAACTGACATATATTTTGTATACAGTCCATATTGTTATATTAAAGTTATATATATATATATATATATATATATATGGTTGCTACATAAAATCATATATACAGTAGATATTGCTGATTTTATATTTGTGAACTTGGACCACAAAACCAGTCATAAGTAGCATGGGTGTATTTGTAGCATTAGCCAAAAATCATCAGGATTTTATTTTACACTTGTTTGGAACCATCTCCTTCAAAACCACAAGGGCTATTACTGATTTTTTTTTCTTGTCATAGAAAAGCATTAAAATGTCTTGTGCTTGTGTTAAATACTGACCTTATTTTAGGCCTTTAACCAAAACCCACTTAAAAAAAAAAAAAGTATTGCTGATTGATCTCTTTTTTTTTTATAGTATATTTCCTTAACTGTGTTTCACTGTCAGCTATGACAAAGCGATTGGAAGTTCTAGAGAGCCAGTTGCTCACCAGAAAATGAGAGAACGCTTAACACAACAGTGCAGATGAGGACGGGGACCACTGGGTGTGAAGGGCCCCACAGTCACAAGATCTACAGGTGTAGACGCCTGAGGCATGAGGTCCACTATTTACGGTGTCACTTTTGAACGTGGCTGATATTGTTTCCTATTTATACATGATCTGTATTGTATGATTTAAAGATAGGTATGTATTTATGGCAAATGTGGTATTAGCATTTATACACTAAAAAGGGAAATGAAGTGTTTGGTACCACTCTGAAATATTGTCTTCTTTATTATTATTTGCATCATATTTGGCACCAAATTTATGCACAGTGTGTGACCATGGATCTGTAAAACCTTTATGCACAAATGTATTACAAAAACAAACAAAAAAGTTACAAATTGTTCTGTTGTACAGTTTTAGAATACAGTTTAGTTTACAGAGAAAATATTGATTCCAAAAGAAACAAACACTCCACTCTGTCATATTACCAAAGCTGTTGCCTGTCAATGTTGTGCATGAATATTTGAAATAGTCAGAGGAGCATGTCTGATATTTGTTAAATGTTTAACTGGACTGCAAAAAGATTTTGGACTCAAGAATGACCTAAACGGTTTGTTAACATAAAATGAGATTTGAAAAATTGTGTAAACAGGGTAATGTGTAAAAGAGCCCCTTAAGATTGCAGTTTTCTATGTTTTTATTGAATACAGAATCCAGTTATGATACCTCAGAGTACTCTGGCCTCAGGTTCTTAAGTTTTCTAGATGTTTGAAAAAAAAGCCCCCATTATAAGGCTCTTATATGTGAATTCTTGTACTTTTTGGCTATTTCCTAATAACACTCTTTTTTTTAAAATGGTCAAAGTGTGTCTGTATTCTTTCAAAGTATGAAATAAAGATGTTTTCAGATTGCTCTCAAGATGCCGAAAGAAAAGTTCCACTATGATATACAGTATAATGAATTTACGATCTCTAGTGATATATTAATATCTTCTATAACAGATATTAAAATATAATGAAACTTATAAATTATGTACAGGTACATCTCAATAAATTAGAATGTTGTGGAAAAGATGTGTGATCAATTTGTTGCTCTGCTGAGGTGGTAGGGAAGCCCAGGTTTCTTTGACAGTGGCCTTCATCTCATCTGTATTGTTTGGTCTCTTGTTTCTCAATTTTCCTCTTGACAATAGCCCATAGATTCTGTCTGGGGTTCAGATCTGGTAAATTTGCCAGCAGATTACATTGCATCCCAAATCATCACAGACTTTGGAATCTTAACACTGGACTTCAAGCAGCTTGGGCTATGAGCTTCTCCACCCTTCCTCCAAACTCCAGGACCTTGGTTTCCAAATGAAATACAAAACTTGCTCTCATCTGAAAAGAGGACTTTGGACCACTGGGCAACAGTCCAGTTCTTCTTCTCCTTAGCCCAGGTAAGACAACTCTGATGTTGTCTGTGGTTCAGCAAATTCCTGACACTTCTGTGTGTGGTGGCTCTTGATGCAATAAACCCCAGCCTCAGTCCATTCCTTCTGAAGCTCAATTAAATTCTTGAAACAATTTTGCTTGACAATCCTCATAAGGCTGTGGTTCTCTCGGTTAGTTGTACATCTTTATCTTCCTCACTTTTTTCTTCCACTCAACTTTCTGTTAACATGCTTGGATACAGCACTCTGTGAACAGCCAGCTTCTTTCTCAATGAATGTTTGTGTCTCACCCTCCTTGTGAAGGGTGTCAATGATTGTCTTCTGGACAACTGTCAGATCAGCAGTCTTCCCCATGATTGTGTAGCCTAGTGAACCAAACTGAGAGACCATTTTGAAGGCTTTTAGCACCTGTAATGAAACGTTCACTGTATATATACATATATATATATTTATATATATAAATGAAAAACATATACAGTGTTTATTATTTAAATAAATAGGATTTTATTTTCACTAATAATTACATAGAAATGGCAAGTAAAGCATTGAGTTAAATGTACAATTTTGCGGAAGAAAAAACGAAGTAATATTTTCTCCTAAAACTTACTTCAATAATCTTTGTTTAATTTAAGCTTTAAAAATCATTTTATCTCTGTACTTGAATATGACACATACAGCCCCAAACATAGCAGACTTGATAAGATGATAGTAACTAATCAACATTTACATAAGCCACAGCGTAATCCAAGAGACCATTAGCATTGACATTTCAAAACAAAATCTCTCTTGATGCCAGCAGACCTTTAAACATTTCAAATAATCTCTCTTATTTTGTTCCATGATCTTTTCTGCATCTCTCCAAAGACGTGCTAATCACTCCCAGGGATGTGAGCTTCAGATCAACAATTGCTTTGCCCTTTTACCTGCAGACCTCTGGGGCCCAAGACGCTCGAGTCTCTCGTGCCATCACACTTGCTCAGTCTAGGCTCAGTGGAGGTTGTGAAATGTCAGAGATTCCCGCTAGCCTCAGTGGAAGTGTGTTAATTACCACAAACATACTGCAGCTTAGATTTCTAATACACAGATGTCAAAAGGACAAATGTCTCGTTATATCAAAACATCTCCCTTTTTTGAATTATTGCCTTTTTAGGAACATAAACATATGCCGAGGAAAAGGGCACGGTTTTCCAGAAAGGCTGGAGTTGATTGTTTGTTTTTGACAGATATGTGATGAGAAGGTGATGTAAGTTTACAGCTTTATTGAATGCTAACTCTATTTAACTTATAAAATACATTTAAAGTCAAGATGTTCCAATTAAAAAAAAAATATATATATATATATATATATATTAGAATTTTTGGGTGAACTATCCCTTTAAAATGTAGAAAATTATATAGAATATTTACCGGCCTTTTGAAATTTGGATCATATTTATTTATACTTTATTTTTTTTTTACTGTTTATTTATTTGATCTACTTCAAAATAAGTCACTTACTGTATGTCACTTACTTTTAATGTATGTAGCTTGTCTTTTAGCAGAACGTATGGCTACTTTTTTATGCCTGGCAGTGGATAAAGCAATTACAGCATTTGAAAATGCTATAACCATATTTTCATGTCAAAACGTTGTCCTGGTCATGCCTCTAAAGCAGAGATGTCCAAACCAGGGCCCGTTGGCCAAAGTTGACCCATGATGACATTTGATAGGAATAAACATGCAATTGAAGCATATTTTTATTTCTAATATCTCTTTCTGCCATGTTTTATTGATCAAGTGTTATATTCACAATGCTCAGCACATCACTGAGTCTCGCTACCCTGGCTATAGAGTAGTGTTGCTATCGTCTAAATATCGTCATCAACGAACCTTTATCATGTGACGAAAACGAGACAAAACGCAACATAAATGCTGGCGACGATGACTATAATCATCATGTGATGATGACTATAATTAAAAGTATAATGTAATATTGTTGACAAATAAAAACGAGACTGAATGTAGTTTACAAAATAAAAACTATGCTAAAATGTCTCTTCATTTCGTTAACCAAAACGAGATGAAACAAAATTATATAACATTATTTTGTCTTGTTAAGTTGCATTATTATTATTATTTTGCAGGATTTCTGTTTCCTGTATCTCATTTCAGGGGCTACATCAGGTCGCACTGCGCAGGCACAGATGACATCACTTCCTCAAGCCCCACTCCTAGCATTATTTAAAAGATGACAACAAACAAAGTTAAGTCTGACACAGAGAAAGGGACCGATGTGTTTTACTTCTAACATGTTTGGTTGGTAAAATAAATGTAAATTCAAATCAGAGTGTCTTACGTGTCGGGAATGGATGTATTCTTGAGTCTATAAGGTAAATATAATAAGATAACCTTGTTTGAAATGGGTTTGGCTAAAAGAAAATTTTGGTTTTGTATATACTACTAGGTACTTATACTATACTGATTTAGAATTGCATTCCTAAAAAGAAACTAAAATACGATTTTCCTTGACTAAATGTCATCAGTTTTCGTACATCCTTATAAGCCCAATCTGGGTCCTGAGTGCCATTCAGGATCTTCCAGACTTGTTCATCCTGTTGGCTATAAAACCTCTAGCATTAGGTGTATATATAGCTGTCAATGTCAAAATATTAAGAAAATGTTTGTAAATATGCATGCATAGTGAGTGACTCCTGCATTGACTGGCACACAGCTGTTTAGTCATCAATGAGAACTGATCTTGTTTTGCTGGGGGGAAAAAAATCACATTATAATAATAGCGTTTCCTGGAGGACCCCCAACACTGCACATTTTGCATCTCTCCTTTGTCTGACATACCCACTTCAGGTCTTGGAGTCTCTACTAATGAGCTCATGATCTCAATCAGGTGTGTTTGATTAAGGAGTCATGGAAAACATGCAGTGTTGGGGGGCCTCCAGGAACATGGTTGGGAACCACTGCTCGGAGGGGTTGGCATCATCTCTTCTCAGGTGCATAGGCTTAAAGGAATACTCCACCACAAAAATGACAATTTAGTCATTAGTCACTAATCCCCATGTCGTTCCAAATGCGTTAACAATTTAAGATATTTTGGATGAAAACCGGAAGGCTTGTGACTGTCCCATAGACTGCCAAGTAAAATACACTGTCGAGGTCAAGAAAAGTATGAAAAGTGTCATCGGAATAATTGCCCCACCACACAGATGTGCTGTTTTCTTTCAAATCAAACATAAATACACTTAGTTGTTGTCCATATCATGTCTTTGGATGGAACAACAAGGACTACATGCAGTGCCGAAGGTCTGGTGGTCTAGTGTCTGGTGGTCTATATCTATCCAAATCTCGCCATATAAAGTGGAGAAGATGCCGGACATCTGGGAAGAGAACATCCATTTAATGTTGCTGCTTATTGACACTGGGAATTCACGAAAGCGTAGGAATACACCTAACAGGGATGGACCAAAGGCTGGTCCTTGCAGCAAATAATGATTCAGGTTATGGCCTTCAAAGTCAAAATAACAATCAAAAACCACTCGGTATATATATATATATATATATATATATATATATATATATATATATATATATATATATATTATTTTTATTGTATGTTCTAGTTGTTATTCCCACCTAATTACATTATAAGAGTGATAGACTGCAACTGTTTGAGTTAAAAATTTTGGTTTGGGTTCTACTGAAAAAAAAAGTCACCAACGGTGCTCTGAGGGTAAGCAGATAAACATCAAATTTTCATTTTTTGGGGGGGTGAATTATCCCTTTAAAAATGGCCATTCTGATACATCCTATTTAAAATTGTTTTCTCCATATTTTCCCTAGTGACATAACTGACATCATCAGCTACAATCAGAGTGTAGGAGCATTTAAAAAGTGGTCACGTCTTCACAGTATGTGCTTGCCAAACAGGGCCGAGTGCTGGACAGGGGTGAGTTCTGCAGTCTGACTAGTTACTAGTAACTAGAAAAGGTAATTTTTTATATTCCTTTGTTTTGTTTCTGTTCATTAATTCTGTGCTAACTATGAATGATATTTCTGAAGTGCTGACAGCTAAACTGGAAAATGTTACAGCCTTCGATGACTGCACTGGAGGAATCTATTGTTTTGCCTTGTTTGTTTTTTTTTATTACTGTACTGTTATTTTATAATCAAAAGCACTATGTTCTGGAAAAGCAAGTAGATGATGATTGTATCTGCATCACAAGCCCAAAATATAAAATCTTATAATAATAAGCATAACGTGAGCAATTGTTGCTTCATTTTTATAGCTGATTTATACAAATTAATTAATAGCAATTATGGTAAAATTGGATTATGTGTGTATTTGTGTTTATAGGGATATTTTTGCTTTTTAAATATGCTTGCTATCCCATAAACTTGATAAATTAATAATTAAGGTTTTAATGTTATACTATAGGTTTATCAGTGGTTGGTTCTTAAACTGCCCCTTACATTTGATTGATGTTTTTTATCCGAAGTGGCTTACAATGTATTTAAGATATGTGCTTAATCAAATCCATATACTGTATATAATATAATATCACAAACTGTATTTCATACTGTGAAGATAGATATTAAAGTGTGTATCTACATTGCAATGTAAGCCACTTTGGAAAAAAGTGAAAGGCAGTGATAAAAAAAAAAAAGATAGAAGTGATTGTGCACTTACATATGTTTTTTATCTTTTAAGGCCTGCATAATGAATTCAACAGGAAGCCAATTATTCTTCATCAGAGACACGTTTACCATGGCCTTCATGAAGAACTTCATTGTAGTCCTGGTGTGGCTCCTCCTCAGCTACATCAATGGCAGCGTAGTGGCCACCTTCTTCAGACACCAGATCTTTTATGAAGACCCTCGCTATATACTTTTCATACACATGGTGATTAATGACGCAGTGCAGCTCACTGTAACCATCGCTCTGTTTGTGGTCAGCTACATCTTGTACACTATCAGTGTAGGAGTGTGTTGTTTCTTTATCCTGGTGGCTGTGTTCACCACCCGCAGCACGCCTGTCAACCTGGCCGGCATGGCGATCGAGCGTTATATCGCGATCTGCTATCCTCTGCGTCATGCACAGATCTGCACCGTGCGCCGCGCGTACATTCTCATAGCGGCAATTTGGTTAGTATCCGTGCTTCCTGACATCACTGACCTTTTCGTGACTTTAGCCACAGAGCCTCTGAGTTTCTTCCAAACTAATGTTTTCTGTCTCAGGCAGAATGTGTTCAAAGACCCTGTGCTGCTGTACAAACGCCAGGCGTTCGACGGCATTTATTTCTCGCTGGTGTTCCTTACGCTGCTGTGCACGTATCTGCGGGTCGTGTTTGCGGCCCGCGCGCTCTCCACTGAGAGAACTTCCGCCAATCGCGCGACCAACACTATCATGCTACATGGGGTTCAGTTGCTGATGTGCCTGCTGTCCTATGTGTCCCCCAGTGTGGAGGGCATATTGAACATCATCTTCCCGGGACGCATCCTGGAAATCCGTTTCGCCAACTATCTAATTGTCTATATTTTGCCACGCTTTTTGAGTCCAATCATATACGGAGTGCGGGATAAAAAGTTCCGCAAGTATCTGAGGATGTATTTTGTGTGTGGTCTCAATAGAATAGACACGAGAGTAGAGAGTAAAGTTGAAGAAGATTAAAAGGATCTGAAACAATATTCCTAATATTATAATGTGCCAAGTGTTTGGAAACCTAGTCTGGTCTGTAAAAGTGTGCTTCTGAAAATGTGTCTGATCTGTAAAAAAGTGTGCTTCTGAAAATGTTTAGACAACCCCACCTTTGGTTTACAAATGTTTAGTTTTGAATCATTATTCACGTTTTGTTTACTGCAGATGTGCAGAATTTTTTTTACACCTAATGAGTTTAAATAAATCCTAGCTTTTTAAAGTGTTACGTACAGACCACCATTGATTTGAGAGTATGGAGTTGTGCTATAATCATCTATCTATCTATCTATCTATCTATCTATCTATCTATCTATCTATCTATCTATCTATCTATCTATCTATCTATCTATCTATCATCAGTTGGTTAGTACACTAAAAAAGGGAAAAATATAAATTAACTGGTTTTATTCAAGTCAGAAATATTATTAACTGAATCACTGTATCGAGATAAACGCCAATTTATACGAACAAAATATTATGGTTTTAATAAGATGGAAATAGCTGTTTTTAGGATAAAGCTTTTTACAGCGTAATTAAGCAATGTTTTATGGCTTTAAATACAATATATATATATATATATATATATATATATATATATATATATATATATATATATATATATATATATATATAAACTTTACTTACTTTAAATCAATAAATCCAATAATCCAATATTTTAAATTTGCAGAATTATTTTAAAACAATAAACATTATTTAAAAAACTATATTTGTGTGTGTGTGTGTGTGTGTGTAATCACATTCCAAAGTCACAGCTGTTATATTTAGAGTGATAAACTGTTTATTAATTAATCAAAACAATGCATTTCTTGTATTTTGTGAGACCTGTGTTTGCCGGCTCATAAGTGAGTGTGTGAAAGTCTCCTAAACATATATTTATATTTGAGTAAACTGTGGAACAGATAATGGCAAATTGTTTTAAATGAGAAGATTAAAAGTGTAAGTGAAGTGACTTGTGGCCCATCTTCAACTGGTCCAAAATGCTGGGGGAACTTGGGGGTTCATTGCCTTGCTCGATGGTCTCTCTTCAGCCGTGGTATTGAGGGTGGAAGAGAGCGCTGGTTATTCACACCACCCACCTACAATCCTTGCAGGATCTGAGACTTGATCCCGCAATCTTCGTGTTAAAACATCAGATCTCCAACCATTGGGCCACAACTCTACCTTAATTGTTTTTTGATTAATCATTAAAATTAATACTGCAAAGCACATCACCATTCAATAAATAAGTGAAATCAATAAATAAGTGAAAAAAAATTATTGCCCCCCCCCCCCCCCGCACTTCTTACATTCTGGGCTGGAGCATGCTAACTTCATTATGAATGAACGAATGAATGAATAAGGCACTAAATATAGTGCTATATTGTGTTCTGCTGTACACTTAAAGCTCTTTACATCCACCACCATTATGCAGCATCCACTTGTTAACTTTGTGATTTATTATTTTGAGTCATTTGGGACACCGTAACACATTGCCCATTCACAATATATTGCTTAACATATCATCTATCACTTTTGCCACCCAGACATTTTCACGCAATCGTGCTGCACTTTTCCAGTTCTGCGCTCAGGAACAGTGAACGCTCACACTACATGCATACCTTGCCTTAGCCCAACTAAACCGTGCTCTGGCCCACCTCTTCCGAGCTGAAAACTTGGAAAACAGCAATCGTGGGGAGAGCAGAATATCTCAGGTTACTTATTTAAACATGGTTCCCTGAGCAGGGAACGACACACTGCGTCCTCTAGGGGTCACTATGAGAAATTCATTTTCATTACCCGTGTCTGAAACATGCATCAAAAAAACTTGGCCGGCGACAACCCATGACATCACTACCGGTGCGACTATATTATAAATAGGAACTGGGAGAACATGTCATCCACTTCTTCATGAAGCTTGCGTCTCAAACATGGTAGGACGCTAGAGGATGCAGTGTCTCGTTCCCTACTCAGGGAACCATGGTTACATAAGTAATCTGAGACATTCCCTTTCAAGGGAACTTTGAACTGCATCCTATAGGGGTCGTTATGTGGATGGTACACCCACGCCACCATGCTAAAGTGAGTGCAGGCCAGAAACATGGCGAGCATTAAGTACCAACTCTACAATTTCCATGGGAGTTGTCCCTGGGATGATAGATGGCTGTCTGTGACATTATCTTTTATGACCAAAGGACTAGGTTACATACACAAACTTACCAGTTAGGACCAGTCTACTGGGTCATATATATATGTGTGTGTTTGTGTGTGTGTGTGTGTGTGAGAGAGAGTGTGTGTCTGTGTGTATTTGCATCACTTTAAACACTCTCTATTGATCCCACCACCTTATGCACCACTACAGTCAACTACTTTTTGATTGTTACCTTCATCAAGTATGAAAACAATGCCAAAAATTGGATATGAATCAGAAGTATCAGATTGCTTCCATGCTTAAAAAAAAGATGGATAAAAACAGGTGTATGCACTTTTCCTTGTAGCAGAGCTGGAATACTGGTGGCATTTGGAAATCTAAGCCATTATTGTCGTCAGCCATTTTCAAGCAAAGGATTTGGAGGTTGACTTGAGCTTTTCTTGTGTTAATTACAATGATTATGAGGCATTTACGAGGCAAAGATCTGAAACCATTCAGTTGCTCACAATTTCAATAATTGATTTGCAATTTATAGATTTCACATCTAGAAGAAAGATGTATGCACTATTTTTCTGCATACATTTGTTTATCTGAATCACTATATGACCATTTGAGAAATGATCTTTTTAGACATTTAGCCAATTAAAATTAAAGGTGACTCTGCCGCCCCCTTGAGCTCTGAGGTTTGTTAGCAGCACAGCAAAACAGAGGTGCATTTTTACTTGAAGTATATTCATGCTTTCGCCTGCATTTGTATATTTAAAATATTATTTAATAATTTAAGAAGAGGAGGCACCATGGCATTGTACATTGTTTTCCTGCTTTATGCCCATCTCAATATTACCAGCCTATGATCAAACTTGGAGGGCCCTCTCTCTCTCTTCCCCTATCTCTATCTCCCTCCCAAATCTCTTTTTTCTCCCTTGTTGTCTCCTCTTGCTCATATGAAGTATTTAAACCTGTCCATTTTTACATCTGCAGGCAATCAATCGACTACTAAGTTGAGAAGGTGAGCACTCAAAGGTTTTTGTAATGCTTTATTTTTTTAATTCATTTGTTGATAATAACTTCTCACTCTTACATACTCTGTGTATCTGTTTTATTTTAAGCTCAGCTGACACAGATGGAAAATATTCATCGTTCTGCTTGATGGACTTCAGAAAGTTGTGGACATCATTTAGAAGGAAAACAAAAACAACAAAAATACAAGGAGTCACAGAACTTTATACCGGTGCAAAAGGGCAATGAATTCTACAATGTCTGACTACACCGCAGCAGAGAGATATGCAGAAGCTTTTGCAAAGAATTTCACCATTGTTCTTCTTGGGATCATAGTAACCTGCGTTAACGGAATGTTTGTTTTCACATTCTTTAAGAGTTCTCTTTTCTACAATGATCCAAGATATATATTGTATATTCACATGGTTATCAATGATATGCTCTTAGTTTTTTTCAGTGTAAGTCTAAGTGTGATGGCTTATGCATGGCCAAAGGTTCCTCTCCCGTTCTGTGTTTCACTTCTAATCATATCCTCAACTACACACAAGAACACTCCTCTGACTTTGGCCGGTATGGCCGTTGAGCGATATATTTCCATCTGCAAACCTCTGCATCACCATCAGATCTGCACAGTGCGCAGGACATACATCCTCATCTCTCTGATTTGGGGTGTTGGAGTTTTACCTGGACTCGCTGACCTGATTCTCTTTTCAGTTGTTCGCCCTTTGTCTGTTTTTACAACAAGTAGTCTCTGTAGTACAACTAATGTGTATAGCACACCTTATCATGAAGAACAGAGCAAAATTACACATGGGATTTATACATCTGTTGTGTGGGTAATTCTTGTATTCACGTATTATCAAGTGCTGATTGCGGCCAGAAGGGCTTCCTCTGATAAATCCTCAGCAAAAAAGGCCCAAAGCACAATCCTGTTACACGGAGCACAGCTTCTGCTGTCCATGTTGTCCAATATCACTCCTGTTATAGACAAAATTTATAGCCAACTTGTACCTACGTTACGGTCAAAAATCACCTTTTTAAATTATCTTCTTACAAACTTGTTACCACGACTACTTAGCCCCCTTATTTACGGTGTTCGAGATAAATATTTTTTTAAATATTTGAAAGGACTTCTTTCATGTAGATTAATAAATATAAAAGTTGATTCAATCAAGCAGTGAGCTAAAATTTATCATCAAATAAACATTATTAGTAATTACTGTTTAAACTGAATACAGAAATTATTTTTTATTAGTGCTTTCCTTTCATTAATTCCTTGCAGATACTTTCATTATTTCCTTACTTACTATATAACAAGATTAGGTGGGAAAGGGCTTCCATGGTTTGGAAATCAAAAGATATTATAGAGATAGTTTATTGTGTGAGCTCTGCAGAGTTTACATTTGCAACTCAGTTTTATGTTTCAGGCTGAAGTTTTTCTGTCTTTTGTAACATTTAATACCATAATAAAAATGTCTAAAAATATTAATAATTTAATATATACTGTGTTTTTGTATCCACAATGTATACATATGTATTAGCAGTACCTTAATAGTATGATTTAATGCACAATTTGTATACAATAATAGGTGTTGCCAAGATTGTGGCCATTTTACACACGCACACACACACACACACACACACACACACACAAAGTGTAATAGTCAAAATATTAACTTGTCAAAGTTTGAAAAACAGTTGATAATAGGAAAATAATATGTTATCCCTTTACATTAATGCTTCTTACTTACCCTAGGACTTGTGTTTTGCAGCCTTTAATATAGTGTACATTGTTTCAGGTGAACTAAGATGAAGTGGGGGCTCAAGGCTAAATTAAAATTTAGGCCCTTCTAAAAGATTATTTTGTTACCCAGATATATATTTATACAACATACAAAACAAACAAAGCGCTTATTCTTTAACAAATTATCAAACTTCATATTTATGGCAGAAGATACAATACTGTACAATATAATCTTGAAGATACACAGTACAATCTTTATATTTACAGTTACGGATTGTCACCTTCAAAATGTTGCTCATGAGCCTTAGCTGCAGCAGTCAGTACTCCATATGCAAAGACCTTCGTATGTAGCATTTAGCTGAAATTAGTGCCAGTGTGACAGCCTCTCTTGGTGCATTGTTGACCTGAGGTATGTTTTTATCAGCTTTACTAATTTAATGTAGAACAGCTAAATAAATAATGTCAACTAAGTAAATGTAATTATATTTACAGGTGCTGGTCATATAATTAGAATATCATCAAAAGTTGATTTCACTGATTCCATTCAAAAAGTTAAACTTTTATATTATATTGATTCATTACACACAGACTTATATATTTCAAATGTTTATTTCTTTTAATTTTGATGTTTATAACTGACAACTAAGGAAAATCCCATATTCAGTATCTCAGAAAATTTGAATATTGTGGAAAGGTTCGATATTTAAGACACCTGGTGCCACACTCTAATCAGCAAATTAACTCAAAACACCTGCAAAGCCTTTAAATGGTCTCTCAGTCTAGTTCTGTAGGCTACACGATCATGGGGAAGACTGCTGAATTGACAGTTGTCCAAAAGACGACCGTTGATACCTTGCACAATTTGGGCAAGATAGAAAAGGTCATTGCAAAAGATGCTGGCTGTTCACTCCCCAGAGGGCTGCACCCTTCTTCCCTGAGGTCCATGAGGAGCTCACAAAGCCGTGGTGCTCCCCATACTCCGCCTGCCTCAGAACATCTGCATGCCCTCACTGCAGTTGACGGCGCAGGGCAGAAGGGCTATGAGAAGATCCCTCCAGTGGACGAAGCTGTGGCTGCACACATGTGCCCACCTTCTGCCAATGGATGTAAGTCTAAGGTGAAGTGGGGCACAGCCTGGCCACATTTAAAGAGTTGTGCAGCGATACGGACCTTGCCCTGCGCGCTACTAAGGCCACCGCCCAGGCTATCGGGCGTTCGATGGCTAGCTTGGTGGTATTGGAATGCCACCTCTGGCTGAATCTGGCAGAAATAAAGGAAGCGGATAAAACCATTTTCCTCAACTCGCCTGTCTCCCCTGCTGGTCTTTTCAGACCAGCTGTGGATGGGTTCCCTGAGCACTTCACCGCTGCAGAAAAGTCATCCCAGGCTATGCAACACTTTTTGCCCAAGAGCTCATCTTCATCTGCCTTGAGTCGCCCCAAGCCAGTGTCGACTCCGCAACTACGCACTCTGCTAAGCGCAACCCACTTCCGAAGCACTACGGGCCCCGGCCATAGAAAAGAGACTGAAAAAGAGCCATATAAGTGATCTCCCCTGTGATCAAGGTGAGCCAGGCATGCAGTGCAACCCTGGCCCCTTGGATGAACCCCAACTGGTACAAGTAGGGAGCAGTGGTGGGGATAGTTGGCTGGTAGAAAGTCATCTTCACAGATGCTTCCAAGACGGGCTGTGGAGCCCTGTGTGAAGGCAATCCAACCTTTGGCATCTGGACGAGTGCAGAAACCAAGCTCCATATCAACCACCTGGAAATGCTGGTTGTATGTCAAGCTCTCTAACACTTTCTTATAACTCCTGGCAGAGAACCACATCCAAGTCCAGGCAGACAACATGACAGTGGTGTCCTTCATAAATCCTCATGTCGGGCTCTCCTCGAATTTCCTATTTACTCTAGTGAAAAGTGCCCTAGAGTGCAGGGCATTATGAACACAGGGGCGGACATATTGTCAAGGATGCTCTGGCCCAGGCTCCTCCTTTATACTTTCCCCCAATCACTCTGATCCCCCAGGTCATCAGACGAATCAGGCAGGATGCCCACAAAGTCCTCCTGGTAGCCCCTCTGTGAAGGTGCCTAGCGGAGCCATGGCGGATCCCCTCTCTCAAGCAAACGAGCTGTGGGCTCTCTATATATGGCCTCTCGACAGGAGTCAATAGACCTCCCAAAGAGCATCATGAATACCATATTACAGGATAGAGCTCCATCTACAAGGTGCCCCTATAGCCTTAAATGGTCGGTTTTCACCACCTGGTGCACAGTCCAGGGCTAATACATTCACTTGTGACATATCTCAGATATTGTCCTTCCTCCAAGACTTAATGGATGGGGGACGTACTACCTCTACCCTTAAAGTCTATGTTACGGCTATCACAGCCTATCATGCTCCTCTAGCCGGGCAGGCTGGTGGTAAGAACAACTTGGTTGTTCATTTTCTAAAGGGGTCCAGATGGCTTAACCCTCCTCCCCCCTTCACAATGCCCATATGAGACCTATCCATGGTTCTTAGGGGCCTCAAAGAGCCACCCTTTGAACTGCTTCAGACTGCCAACTAAATTGCTCTGCTAGTGCACTAGCATCGGTTAAGCAAGTAGGAGACTTTAAGGTGCACTGAGAGTGCCCTTCTTGTCATGAATTCGGGCCTGGCGACTACAAGGTCATCCTGAAACTAAAGCACGGGTATATCCCAAACGGTTCTCTCCACTCCGTACGGAGACCAGATTGTTGTTCTCTCCACACTTCCGCCTTCTCAGGATGATCAGGAGTGAAACTTTCTCTGCCCTGTCAGGGACTTAAGAGCCTACATTGACCGTTCTGCCTCATTTCGACAGTGAGAACAGCTCTTTGTGTGCTTCGGAGGCTGCACCAAAGGTCTTTCTGTCTCAAAGCCTAGGCTATCCAGATGGATAGTGGATGCGATAGCTCTCGCCTACTCATCCTCTGGGCTCTAATGCCCAATAGGAGTTAGAGCACACTCAACAAGGAGCATGGCCTCCTCATGGGCATGGTCTAGTGGGCCATGCCATCCACATTTGTCAGGTTCTACAACCTGGATATTCCTGCGTTACAAATGCAGGTACTGTCAGCATAAGCCCACTGTCATGGTCGTTTTTGCTTGTTGTCCTGCCTAGGACCTCAACTGTGTCTGGGTCCTTAGTGTTAGCTTAAGTCCCTTACACGTTCTCAGGCTCCTTGTAGCATCTTAGCCTAAACAGCTTACAACGCAGTATGAGTATAGTATTGAAAGGGAACATACTTGTTTACTAATGTAACCTTGGTACCCTTAGATACGGAACGAGTACTGCGTACTTTGCCATGCCATATGCAAGGACACCTTATGTTGTCACTTCAGTCTAATTAAATCAGTTTGCCTGATTTAATTGAGTTTTTCTCACCAGCTGCCCCTCCAGGATTTGATGATGTTTTGACCATCTGTGCACTCTTCACATGTCCGGCTTGTCAGTTTCGTGGAGCTTGTGAACGTCTTGTCTCATCACAGTACTGACTTTTCTCATTGATTCCGATTATCTGGCCCTCAATTGGCTGAGAACTTATTGCAGTTATTTTTATTTATTTATTTATTATTTTTTGATTTATGCTTTCTCTATTTATTTATATACTTTACAGTTTGACTTGACAACCTGTAATTCATCTTGTCAATCAAATAATTAACAACGAAAACATGTGTTTGTCATATTATAATTCTTAAGTCAATCTTAATTCCATCATGTACCGATGTCATGTTTTTTCTTTTCCTCCTCTTGCCTTTTTTCACTTTGAAAACGTCCAGTTTAAAGCTGCGGTAGGGAACTTTTGACGCTCTAGCGGTTAATAAACAGAACTGCTTGCGTCTTGCGGAAGAACATCGTAGCTGGAACTACTTCTCTCTGTTTATGTCTATGAAGAATCACAAAGGTACTGGGTTACTCCACCGCGGTCCCCCCGAAACAATCTAAAATAGTCAGAATATAAACACTTATTATAGGTGATTCAGGACAGGCTGAAAACACGGTTTGGAAAATGGATTCATGGTGTACTCGCTAATTATATACATTTTTCTACATTTTGAACACAAACAAAGTTACGGACCGCAGCTCTGATTGGTTGATTTCTTACCGGGAGCGGACCGTAACTGCAAATGGAAATAGGACCACTGGGAGGAGCCAGAGGAGCTTGATTTTTTTCACAGATTATTTGTCTCATATTCTACTGTCAGGACATATTGACAGGTTTAACAAATATGTAAAAAATATATATTTACAAAAGTTACCTACTGCAGCTTTAATGTAAGAGGGAACCCCTTAGGGGGGACGCAGATATATTGCTCCATGTTATTAATAATGACATTTCAGCTGTCGGGGGCCCCCTCAAAGTGTGGGGCCCTTGGCAATTAATTGCCTGCCTTGCCAGCCCTATTGCTATGCCTCTGAGTCTTACTTAGAAAGCTGATGTAATAATTTTTTATTTGGGTTTTTACTTAATATATGATATTATAATATATATAATATATGAAAAGATAGTGTCCACTGTTAACTTGTACTGTTGAGACATTACAAAATAAAAATGAGTAACAAAATAATGGGGGGAAAGCAGAAAGTCTATAAAGTATATAATGGTTAAGTCTATATTTTTGGACAGTAATGTTGATCCATGATCAACAAAAGCTATTGATCCAGGAATATGTCTTACCTGGCAAAATCATGGTTACCATATAGTATCCATGTCAAATTCCAAATCAATTGTTAATTTCCACATATGTATTTGGTTAAGTAGCTGTAGCATGTGTTCAAAAAAAAAAAAAAAAAAAAAAACTTACTCACTCGCTCACTCACTCACTCACTCACTCACTCACTCACTCACTCACTCACTCACTCACTCTCTTTCCCTCCCTCGTTCTCTTTTCAAATGTGTATATAAACTGCTCAATTTACTTCTGGAGCTAAACTGACTAGGAAATTGCCTAATAAGGTGATTTTTATACATTTAGATTTAAGTCATAATAACTTGTGTTGCCAGGTGACACATGAAAAAATCTTTGGGATATCAACTTCATGTTTTTTGGACTTTGGACTGTCATTGATATTTTACAACTGCAAAAGGACATTGAGCTCTACAATGATTCAAAATAGCACCCAAGACAGATATATGGAAGGTGTTATCATAAGTTTCATCTTTGTTCTTTTTGGGATCATAATTAATTCCATCAATGGAGTGCTTGTGTTTACATTCATTAGGAGTTCAGTTTTCTACAGTGATCCAAGATATATTTTATATATTCACTTGGTTATTAATGATTCGCTCATGGTTTTTTTCAGTGTAACTCTTTCTGTAATGAGTTATGCATGGCCGAGGGTTCCTTTCCCATTCTGTGTCACCCTGCTAATAGTAGCTGCAACTACTTATAACAACACTCCTCTGACTTTGGCTGGTATGGCTGTTGAGCGTTACATTGCCATCTGCAAACCATTGCATCACCATCAGATCTGCACAGTGCGCAGGACATACATCCTCATCTCTCTGATTTGGTGTGTCAGTGTTTTACCTGGATTGATTGACTTGATTATCATAGTAATTTTTCGTACTTTATCTGTCTTTAATACAAACACCTTTTGTAGTTCAACAAGTGTGTATAACACACCCTACAGTGAAGAACTGAGCAAAGTAAAGAATAGTCTGTACTTATCTGTTGTGTGGGTAATCCTTGTATTCACATATTGCCAAGTGCTGATTGCGGCCAGAAGGGCCTCCGCTGATAAATCCTCAGCAAAAAAGGCCCAAAGCACAATCCTGTTACATGGAGCACAGCTTCTGCTCTGTATGTTGTCCTACATTACTGGTATCATAGACAAGATTTTTGCTCAACTTTCACTAGATGATTTGAAAAAAGTGACCATTCCTAATTACTTTATAACAAACTTATTACCACGACTGCTTACCCCGCTGATTTATGGTGTTCGAGATAAACTTTTTTATAATCAAATGAAAAGACTTTTTGCATGTAAATTACTTATTGTAAAGGTCAATTCAACCAAACAGTGAGAAAAAAAGGCTTCTAATCTTGCTGATAATGTATTTTTATTTATTTTATTAATTTTTTTACTCTCTGCTAAAAACCAATCTAACTTTAGTAAGTTAGACATCTTTGGTAATGCTTACATATTTATTGTGAAATCATAAAGTATAATTTGTTTTTTAAAAAGAATGTATGGCATAATATAATATAGCATATATATATATATATATATATATATATATATATATATATATATATATATATATATATATATATATTAAATTTAGCAAATTCTTAATGCAAGTGTATTGCTCTTCGATGATAAATGATTTGAAACACTTAATGCAAATATGCAAACTTGAGGTTATGGCATAATTCCTAAAGCTTGACTGCTAGAGTATGGTGCTAGAAATGTCATCACAGATAATAACAAATGTAAATCTTGAATGCACTGTAATTTACTTTGCATAAAAGTGTATGTCAAGTGAATGCATATACAGTAAATAAAAAGACAGCATGCAGGCCTTTCACAAATGGACAAAATTCAGATGAGCATATAAACTACTGATTTATGCCTTGAATAAAAACATTTTTCATTTTGTTTTTATATTCCTCATAGCATATGCTTATTAACATGCTAAATGTTTCTCCTTTTAACTTCAATATCAGATTAAATAAAAGGAAAAATCTTAAGGATAAAAATCACATGTATTTCAGCTTGATAAAGCTGATCAGCCATCAAGATATTTGGAAGTAAAGCAACTATAGACAACAACTACATTCAAAAGTCATTCTTCCCAAAAAACAAAACAAAGAATTTCACATCAGTGCACAAGCACAATGAACTATTCTGTGCAACTCTATACTCTACAAGAAAGATATCCAGATTATTTTGCAAAACAAGTTAACCTTAATTTCTCTTGCGGTCATACTTGTCTCCATCAATGGAGTGTTTGTATACATATTCTTTAGGAGTTCAATTTTCTACAATGATCCAATATATATATTATATATTTGGTTACCGATGATCAATGAATGTTTATCTATAAATCTTTTTGTGATTAGTTTTGCATGGCCAAATGTACTGTTCCTGTTCTGTGCCACCCTGCTATTAGTAGCTGCAACTGCTCATAAGAACACTCCTCTGACTTTGGCCGGTATGGATTCAAACTGGATGGATGTATAAGTAAGTTTTAGGAGTTTTGCAGAAATGTAGAGACACATATTTCCAATGAGCCTATGTGACACTAATTGTCAGGGAACACAAATACTAATAAATGCAACCCTGGGAAATTTTGCCTCTATGTATTTTTTTGCTAAATCTAATTTTTGAAATGACCAGTGGTGACATTAAAACACAGACAACATTTATTATTTTTTTCACACAAACTGTGATTATGGGGGCAGATTTGATAATTAAAAACTTTGATCACAGTGAGATTTGTAAACAAATACATTGACAATTTTATCTCACTAACAGCTGACTAACAACAATGGATTTTCTGACGAAGTAAACGTATTTGGTAACACTTGGTAAACTGCGATTGCGACATGTATCGTAAGTTGCGTGAATCATTAACTATAATAAATAAGACTTTAAAAGCAAGATAAAATGGCATAGTTTTAGAAAATGTGTGTGTCTGCTAATGTTAATGTTAACAATAACCTTTTTAACTCCACTCACCAGACATTTCAACCAGCAAGGGTTTAAAATGAACACCTGCCAACCCAATAAATGCAGGTGATAGTGTCACGATGTCTGGTCTGTGTTTTCCCGGATGTCCACTAGTGGTCTCACTTCCCCATAGGCACCTCATCTCAGGCACTACAATTCCCACAAGGCCTTGTCCCTTCATCACAGTAATTGCACGCCTGTTAATTGCACTCAGGTCCCTTCACTTTCATAGGCATTATCCTGCTAATTTAAACCGGTCTGTTTCTGTTTGTGTTAAGGAGTCTTTATTCTCCGTCACCCAGTTTCCTTGCGTTCCTTGTGTGCTTGTTTCCTGTTTCCTGTTTGTTTGTTTTTGGACTGATGTTTGATTATGGCCCCTGCTTGTTTTGATTCTGATTTTGAATTACCCAATAAAACTCATACTGCTCTTGGATCTCTCGTCTCCTGTGTTCCAGTCATTACAGAAGGACTCCATCATGTCTATATCCAGTGGTGTGGGACTTCGTATCCATTCCCCAGCCAGTATGGAGGAGCGAAGGGCGAGATTCCTCAAATTAACCACCCTCCGTCAAGAGGGGAATGAGGTGGGTGGTTTGGCACGAGTATTCTGGACCCTGGCCGTAGGAATGGGATACAATGATGCAGCAACATCAGTCTCAGTGGGATACCCCAGCCACACCTGTCTCTCCAGGTGGGATGGCCGACTCTAGACCGGGGTCTACAGACAGGAAGACCGCCAGCCCAGCACCACTGCACAATATGGCAGCCGGTCCAGTGCCTCTGCACAAGATGACAGCCACTGTTAACCCTTCAGAGTCAAGTCAGGTTCCCGTTGACCCTCCAGAGTCGAATCAGATTCAAAGTCACCAGTATTCTTCATGGGCAAAGTCAAGTCACCAGTGTTCTTCATGGGCAAAGTCAAGTCACCAGTGTTCTTCATGGGCAAAGTCTATTCACCAGTGTTCTTCATGGGCAAAGGCAAGTCACAGACTATCTTCATGGGCAAAGGCAAGTCACCGTTGATCTTCATGAGCAGAGTCAGGTCACCAATGATCTTCATGAGCAGAGTCAAGTCACCATTGATCTTCCTGAATCCAGTCAAAACACCACGGATCTACCAGAGTCTCTCCATGTCTCTGCTGAACAACCATAGTCTCTCCACGTCTCCGCTAAACTACCAGAGCCTCTCCACGTCTCCGCTGAACTACCAGAGCCTCTCCACGTCTTCGCTGAACTACCAGAGCTTCTCCACATCTCCGCTTAACTACCAGAGCCTCTCCACGTCTTCGCTGAACTACCAGAGCCTCTCCACGTCTTCGCTGAACTACCAGAGCCTCTCCACGTCTCCGCTGAACTACCAGAGCCTCTCCACGTCTTCGCTGAACTACCAGAGCCTCTCCACGTCTCCGCTGAACTACCAGAGCCTCTCCACGTCTTCGCTGAACTACCAGAGCTTCTCCACATCTCCGCTTAACTACCAGAGCCTCTCCATGTCTCCGCTGAACTACCAGAGCCTCTCCACGTCTCCGCTGAACTACCAGAGCCTCTTCTCATCTCTGCGAAACTACCGGAGCCTCTCCTCGTCTCAGCCAAACTCTCTGAGTGCTCGACTTATCCAGTCGTGGCCACGGAGGCCACCTTTAACCTGTTCATGTTCTCTTTTTCAGACTTGCTTAACCAGACTTGCTCTCCTGTGTCATCGATCCCACTGTGGTGGTCTTCTGCGCCGCTCTGGTGGGCTCCGGTCTCGACCGCATGGCTGTGGTGGTCTTCTGCGCCGCTCTGGTGGGCTTCAGTCTCGACCACACTACGGTGGTCTTCTGCGCCCGCCCTAGTGGGCTTCGGTCTCGACCACCTGGCTGTGGTGGTCTTCTGCGCCGCTCTGTTGGGCTTCTGTCTCAATCGCATGGTTGTGGTGGTCTTCTGCACTGCCCTGGTGGGTTTCTGTCTCGACCCCATGGCTCCAGTTCCACCTTGCTCCACCCTGGATTCCTGCTCTGTTGGCTTGGCCCTGGGCCCCTGAATGCAGCAAGTGTATGTGAGCTTATATTCCGCCGGTTCATTTGTAGCCTATGCATCTAACATCCGAACCACGCAGCTGATTTTGTCATTCAAAAAGAGTTGTTATAGTCTCCTTTTTTCAGTGAAAAAAAAATGTAGTTGACAAAAAATGATGATAAGAATTATTTGTCAACGAAATTAATGCTGGTGAACTAGTGTTGCACAATGAACAAGAAGCACCATGTCTGCTTACACTACTCAGCATCTGTCAGTGTTGTCCATCTACAACTCTGGAGGCTGTTCAAAATCCTGCTGCACCACTCTTTGTCCATTAAATTAGCTCTTTGTGCATAAAGAAGATCTGTAAAGTTGCAAAGACTAAAGTCTCAAATCCAAAGATATATTCTTTATAAAAGTTAAGACTTGTCCACACCGTCCTAAAACACCTTGTTTAAACATGCCACCACATGTCTATGTCACTGTGTGGGAAGATTTGCAGAACTTTTATTCTGTAGTATTGTTGTTGCTGCCAGAGTCATGTTGTTGAGACACTGTGTGTTTCATTGTGAAAGTTAAACTATTTTGTTTAGCCTTCCAAAAGGGGTAGATACCAGGTAGATATAACCTGTAATTACATCCCCACTGGATGCCTCGTTTTTAATTTGTTTTAGTAATGTTGTATTGTCACGATGTTGCACACAGCATCACAGTTTGTTAAGGGGCGTAACATTTCTGTCACATGCTTGAGGTATTCAGCTAATCACAAAACACTGGATAGCCGACCAGTCAGCATACGCCTCACTTTTCAGAATGATGAGCTTTGTAAAAAAAAAAAAAAAAACACGTTTCAAAAAGGCGGGGCATAGAGGAGCAACAATAATGTATACAGTATGTGGAAAAATATATATATTTTTTTTTAACCTCTAACGCATATAACGCATAAACACATTGCATTACACCAAATACACAACATAATGTTCTTTTTAGAAATGTTTAGATATGACCCCTTTAAAACAAAACTAATGTAAATTAGGTCAATTTCAGAGAGCCTGTACTCTCTCTTTCCCTCCCTCCGTCCCTCATGCTCTTTTTTTCTGCCCCCTCCTTTACATCTCAAATGAGCATATAAAATACTCAGTTGTACCAAAACATTTACTAATCAAATTGAAAAGGTAAGTTCACTCTTTCAACAATGTCTTTAATTTTGTTTTTATATTTGTCGTAGCATATGCTTATTAACATTCTAAATGTTTCTCCTTTTAACTTCAATATCAGATTAAATAAATGGGAGAAAAAAATTGGATAAAGAAGATTTGTTTTTCACCTTGATCAAGCTGATCAGCCATCCACATTTTGGAAGGAAACCAACTACAGACAACAACTACATTCAAAAGACATTATTTCAAAGAAAACGCAAACAATTTCACTTCAGTGCACCAGAACAATGAACTCTTCTGTGCAACTCTATAATCTTCAAGAAAGATATGCAGATGCTTTTGCAAAAAATTTTACCATCGTTTCTCTTGCGGTCATAATTGTCTCCATCAATGGAATATTTGTGTACATATTCTTTAGGAGTTCAATTTTCTACAGTGATCCAAGATACATACTATATATACACTTGGTTATCAATGATATGCTCATGGTTTGTTTATCTGTAACTCTTTTTGTGATGAGTTTTGCATGGCAAAATGTGCCAATACCGTTCTGTGTCACCCTGCTAATAGTAGCTGCAACTGCTCATAAGAACACTCCTCTGACTTTGGCTGGTATGGCTGTTGAGCGTTACATTGCCATCTGCAAACCACTGCATCACCATCAGATCTGCACAGTGCGCAGGACATACATACTCATCTCTCTGATTTGGGGTGTAGGAGTCATACCTGGATTGACTGATTTGATTCTCCTTTCAATTGTTCGTCCTTTATCTGTTTTTACAACAACTGCTTCTTGTAGTGCACCAATTCTGTATTCCACACAATATCATGAAATACACACCAGATTTATGAATGGCCTTTACTCATCTGTTGTGTGGTTAATTCTTGTATTCACATATTGTCAAGTGCTGGTTGCAGCCAGAAGGGCCTCCACTGATAAATCCTCAGCAAAAAAGGCTCAAAGCACAATCCTGTTACATGGAGCACAGCTTTTGCTCTGTATGATGTCCTACATTACTGCTATCATAGACAAGACGTTTGTCCCACTTATACCAGCTGATCGGGCAAGACTAACCTTTTTAAATTATCTTTTAACAAATATAATTCCACGACTGCTTACTCCCCTGATTTATGGTGTTCGTGATAAACTTTTTTACAAACAAATGAAGGGGCTTTTTACATGCAGAATATTCCTTGTAAAAGTTGAAACAATCAATGAGAAAAAAAGGTCAACACATTAGGTGTTTCATAAAAACATGTCATTAGTGGCTATGTAAAATAAAAAAAGCATGCAGAATTCTTCATGTACCAGATAAATGTTTTATATGTTTGCAACACTGATGTAAAGGTTCAATTAAATCAAATGTACTGCAACATGATCATGCCATAAATTAAGTGTTTTTTAGTTGTCAATTATTATTGTGAAAAATTTAACATTAAAAGTTTTCTATGATTTAGTATAACATAATGGATCCATGTGCAGGTCTTGAAAAATAAGGAAGTGTAAGTGTTTAAATTCAAACCTGCAGCATACAGTCAGACCATAATTAACTGTACACTGCTGCAACAACTCAAAACTCCTCTACATTTGTTTTACCAAAATGTTTCAGCTAAGCTGTGTACAGTGTAAACAGTGCAAAGATATGTTATACAAAGTAAAATTAAAATAATGCTTGAAGAGCAAATAAAATTATCAAAAAGAAAGAAAGAAAAAAAAGAGAAATGAAATACTGGTGACAAATAAAGGGTAGAGCTTTTTAAAAACATTGCCAAGGGTACTCACCACAAACAGTATGGTTTAGGGCCAGATAGCTTTGTATTTCATTTGTTGCATTTAAGTTTCCCTAGGTGATCCAATTAATTTGATTTATTAAATATATATCTACTCCTGATAATGGTATGGTTTTCGGTATTCTAATTTTATTTAAATTATTAATATTTAAGTATTTTTACCACTCCTTTTTTCTGATTCAGTGCAGTGTTGGATTCAGTCTGCTTCAGATGTAAACAATTACATAACAGATAACGTCTCCTCGAGGGAACGAGACGCTGCATCGGATAACGCTTTGGGGAACGCCTTCATCATGACGTCTATGAATCACATGTGTAATCAGTCCAATGGATGGGCGAGACCTCATAGGTGGGTGACGTCAGAGCTCTGGATTGGAGAACGGTCTCAACAACTTCGGTTGAGAGACCGGAAGCTGTGAGTTGTGCATCTTCAGAGACCACACCTACAGCCTCCAAGCTCCATGCAGGGGCATACCCTCCGCTTGCAAGAGCAACAGCAACAGCAGCCAGACTCTGTCCTGGTGCACTCTCTCCAGATCTCCCAGGAGCAGAGCGATCTTGGGAAAAATGTACAAATGAAGCCTCAGCCATGGTGTGAAGCCGCCATTTCCCTGGCCTCTGCCCGTGCCTCGACGGGATGTCTGCTCCAATATTAAGCTGCCCAGGAATATGGACTGCTCTCAGTGAGAGGAGTTTGCCCTGGTACCACACTAGTTTGTATAAATGGCACGAGCACAGGCTCATTGGTGGTTTATGTTACAGACCACTGCTATGTTGTAGGTTATTGAGGGTGGAGGAGAGTGCTGTTCATTAACTCCCCCAACTACCTACAACTCCTGCCAGCACAGAGACTCGAACCTGCAAACTTCAGGTTACAGGTCCAACTCTCTAACCATTAGGCCACAGCTGCCCCAAGTGCATTCAAAAAACGCAGATCTAAAAAAGGACACAACACCTCATCCTTCCTCGGAACAGTGAATTACCTGCTGTAGGAACCGAACTCTGCAGCCCGAGGAGGGACCACCTCGATGGCCTCCATCCTCAGAGAGAGTCTACTTCTGTTCCATTACCAGAGCCTGCCTGGGGCCCACCAGAGTGGGAGAGTCCCCGTGAATTGAGGCAGAGGAGAACCGAACTGGATTCTGTGGCCTCTCACTACAGTGTGCAGGACCCTTTGATACACATTTGGCAGTAGTTTCCACGCTGCCAAAAAGTCTACCAAGGGAATCAGTCTCTCAGGACTGATCTCTGGTGTCATCAGAGCAGTTAGCTCAGTGCCCTGAAGTGGCGCACCAGCAGGAGATGGCTGAACTAGCTGCTCTGGAAACCTCCCAGGAGGTCGCGAGCCTTTTAGCACCGATACTTTTCCGGGCGGTAACTGAGAGAAGCATTTGCCGGAGTCCAACGCACCCTGGAACACCAGCAGGGTTGGCAAATTGATCTCCTGAGGGCACTGAGGAGAGACATGCACCGTGTAATGCTGTGTATACCCTCCGAGGTCCTGAGCCACAGGACTCTCATAGCTGAATTCTCCTAAAATATGAGGGCCCTCAGACCTGCTCGGGGCCGGACCCCATGAAGCACACTTGACAAGGGCTCCCACACCACCATGTAACCTCCTAAGGGAACCAGCATCGCAAGACTGGCCTCTGGTGACCTGAAGCAGCAGACCGGCAGGGGACAATAGTGCTAGCTGCTCTAGAGACCTCCGTAGAGGTAGCGAGCCTCTTAGCACTGCTACATTTCCGGGCGGTAACTGAGAGAAGCACTCGCCGGAGACCACTGTGCCCTGGAACTCCGGCAGGGTTGGCAGATCGATCTCCTGAGGGCACTGAGGAGAGACGGCCACCGTGTAATGCGGTGTACAATGCTCTTCCCCAGAGGGAGCTGGCCCTCAAAAAGTCCTAGGCCTTAGATGTCAGGACATTATGATGAAGCCTATCCAGCGAAAACGATGGTCCACAGAACCGCTTTCCACTAGTAACCTTTGGCCTGGGAGCACAACTCTGACTCTAGCGTGTGCGTAGTACAAAAAGTGACACCCCCGGCACGAGGGATTCATGGTAGGGTTGGGACTGTTCTGCCCAGCAGCCCCTGACCGCCTTAACCTCCTCAGAGGAAGAGAGGTAAACGTGTTCTTACATGAGAAATCACATCCCATGAGCCCCTGTACATCTAATTTCACATAGTCAGATAAATATTTCATTTTATTCCTCAGAATTAAATGTAGTCAACAACCAGACAAGTGAAAATAAAAAGACATCTGTAGCGTATATGTCTTTTTTTTCACTTAGTCATACAAATAACATCAATCTCTTCAGAGAAAGATGAATGCTGCAGCAAACTCTGCCTCAGAGGGGGAAGAAACCGCAGTGCGGGCTTCCAAGCCTCGAGATGAGCTCTAGATCTAGGGAACATGGGTGGAGATAGGACGAGCCATCTCCAACCCGTTCGCCAGATCATGTGTGATTCCCGCGATTTCTGTCATCGCCGTGCCTCAGTGGCAGCGCGACCCAAACCGTGAGATTGCATGCATGGACACACTCCTCGGAGCGTGCCCGGCGAGAGTGCTTAGCAGCTAGAAAAGCATGCAGCAGCGAGCTCTGCCTCAGAGGGGGAAGAAACCACAGCGCGGGCTTCCAAGCCTAGAGAACAAGCTGTAGATCTAGGGAACACAGGTGGAGATAGGACGAGCCGTCTCCAACCCGTTCGCCAGATCATGTGCGATTCCCAAGATCATGGTCACCTCTGTGCTTTAGCAGCAGTGCGACCGCAAGACAGGATTTACGGACAAACTCCTTGGAGCATGCCCGGCGAGAGCAGAGCGCTTAACAGCGAGAACAGCTCCACTCTTCATTAATGTTGCTCATTATAATATTAGGTGTAATATGTAATATGCCTACTGTAAATGCTCGACATGCCAATAAAGCTTTAAATATGCTGACTGGAATTTTTGTTGGAACGCAGTTTAAATTTAACATATTTAATTTTATTTCAGCTAATTAATGGACCATAATTATAAAGTATTTATTGAGAAATTAATCATTCACATAGTTTCATTCGTAAATATAAACACAACATGCTCATTTATCATCAAACATGGGCATAAATAATAAAATAAAAATTTTATTGGCACAATTGTCAGATGTTTGTTTACAAAATATATGGTAGGATAGCAAATACTAACATAATTATACAAATCATTAACTAGGTAAAGCGATACAAAAACTGAAAGGGGAAATAAGCATATATAACAATAAATATAAAAATATAGTCAGGTCATCCTCAGACATCGTCCCCCCACTATATGGCCCAATGACCCCCTCAGGTCATTCTCAGACATCTGTCCCCCCCCCACCCCCCCCCCCCAGGTGTCACCCTTCTGAACCCACACAGTAAAGAAAAGAAAACACATGCTTATATAGGTATACAGAAGCAATGTTAAATGAATTTTTCCACCACAACCTAGACACAGGTGTGACACCTGAAGGCAATTCAAAAAACATTTGTAACAGTAAGACAAATACACGAAGCTGAACTGGAAACAGTAAAAAAAAAAAATAACAATAATTAAAACAAAACTCAAACCCAAATCAGATGTCACAGATGTATGTATTTGTACATAATGTGACTTCAACAAAGGCTGGAGGAAACAGCTGATCACTTCATGCTTTAATGTGTTTATTTACTTGTTCAGAATCAGATTTCATAAGCAATGTACTGAAATCTTAGCAGTCCTTTCTAAAAGTTTTTTTTTTTGGCTAGTAAAAGTTACAAATGGCTGGTAACATAAACATTTAGTTGCCAAATTGGCTGCTACCAGCATTAGAAAATATTGCCAGATACATGTTCATATATTTCATATAAAACTGACGGTGCTTTTAGTGCCACTCACTGATGCTGAAGGTGTTGCAAAATGTGCAAGAAGCAATGTAATATAATTTTGCAGAAATGCTTCCTCAGGCATGTTTCCAGTGAGATTCCTATATCTGTCTGTGTGTCTGTCTGTCCGTCCATCTGTCTGTCTGTCTGTCTGTCTGTCTGTCTGTCCATCTGTCTGTCTGTCTGTCTGTCTGTCCATCTGTCTGTCTGTTTGTCTGTCCATCTGTCTATCCGTCCGTCCGTCGGTCCATCCACCCGTCTGTCTGTATGTGTGTTGGCATGTATGTATTTACACCAGGAGAGCAATATTCTGTAATTAAACTCGCTCTCTCTCCTTTCTTCCCTCCCTCCCTTTATTGTGGTCTTTTTACTCCCCTCATTTACATCTCAAATTAGTATATAAACTGGTCTGTTTCCTTCTGGAGTCAAAACTATTTACTAAGCAAACTGAAGAGGTAAGTTCACTCTTTCAACAATGTCTTATTTTATTTTTTTGTTTACATTTTTTACAGTATATTCATTATAGCTTATAACTGTTAACTTGCTAAACATTTCTCCCTATTATTTTCTATGAGATGAAAAACGTGAAAAATATTCTGGACAAAGAAGATCATATTCGAGCTTCATGTGCTTTTGACAGTCATCAAGATCACTAGAAGGAAGAAAACAACAACGAAACTCTTTTTTCCCAAGAAAAGTATTATCACTTATAATAAGAAGTAAATTTTACACCGGCCCATGAGGACGATGAACTCTACAATGTTTCTTTACAGCGTACAAGAAAAATATGCAGATGCTTTTGCAAAGAATTTTACCATTGTTCTTCTTGGGATCATAATTATGTCCATAAATGGAATGTTTGTATTGACATTTTTCAGGAGTTCCGTTTTCTACAATGACCCACGGTACATATTATATATTCACTTGGTTATCAATGATATGCTCATGGTTTTTTTCAGTGTAAGTCTAAGTGTGATGGCTTATGCGTGGCAAAATGTACCTCTCCCATTCTGTGCTACACTTCTAATAGTAACTGCAACTGCTCATAAGAACACTCCTCTGACTTTGGCTGGTATGGCTGTTGAGCGTTACATTGCCATCTGCAAACCACTGCATCACCATCAGATCTGCACAGTGCGCAGGACATACATACTCATCTCTCTGATTTGGGGTGTAGGAGTCATACCTGGATTGACTGACTTGATTATCCTTTCAATTGTTCGTCCTTTATCTGTTTTTACAACAACTGCCTCTTGTAGTGCATCAATTCTGTATTCCACACAATATCATGAAATACACATCAGATTTATGAATGGCCTTTACTCATCTGTTGTGTGGTTAATTCTTGTATTCACATATTGTCAAGTGCTGGTTGCAGCCAGAAGGGCCTCCACTGATAAATCCTCAGCAAAAAAGGCTCAAAGCACAATCCTGTTACATGGAGCACAGCTTCTGCTCTGTATGATGTCCTACATTACTGCTATCATAGACAAGACGTTTGTCCCACTTATACCAGCTGATCGGGCAAGACTAACCTTTTTAAATTATCTTTTAACAAATATAATACCACGACTGCTTACTCCCCTGATTTATGGTGTTCGTGATAAACTTTTTTACAAACACATGAAGAGGCTTTTTACATGCAGAATATTCATTGTAAAAGTTGAATCAACCAGTCAATGAGAAAAAAGGTCAACACATTAGATGTTTCATAAAAACATGTCACTAGTGGCTATGTTACATAAAGCATGCAATTCTTCATGTACCAGATTAATGTTTTGCAACACTGATGTTCAATTAAATCAAATGTACTGCAACATTGTCATGCCATAAATTAAGTGTTTTTTAGTTGTCATTTTTTATTGTGAAAAATTTAGCATTAAATGTTTTCCTTGATTTAATATAACATAATGGCTCCATGTGTTAAAATGGCACATCTTGAAAATAAGGAAGTGTAAGTGTTTAAATTCAAACCTGCAGCATACAGACAGACCATAATTAACTGTACACTGCCCCAACAATCTCAAAATTCCTCTACATTTGTTTTACCAAAATGTTTCAGCTAAGCTATGTGCAGTTTAAACAGTGCAAAGATATGTTATACAAAGTAAAATTAAAATCATGCTTGAAGAGCAAATGCAATTATCAACAAAAGAAAAAAAAAGAGAAATTAAATATAGGCAACACTCTTTTTAAAAAATTGCAAAGGGCAATCTCCCTTCTGCATTTGTCACCACAAACTGTATTGTTTAATGCCAGATAGCATTGTATTTCATTTGTTGTATTTAAATTTCCCTAGGTGATCTAATTAATTTGATTTATTAAATATATCTCTAGTCTTAGTTTTTGGTTCATATGTTTTTTAAGTGTTCTAATTTTATTTTATTTTTTAATATTTAAGTATTTTTACTAACCTTCTTTTCAGTGCAAAGTGTTCAATTCAGTCTGCTTCAAATGTAAACCATTACACAACATATAACTCTGTTTAATCTAAACAAGATATACTGCCCCCGTGTGGTCACCATGAGAAGTCCTAGTACAAATTACATCATCATTTCAAAGGTTTTATCGATGCAATTTTAACATTATAGTAGGCTGAAGATGAGCACAGTATCACAATATTGAAATATTAATATTATATAATTCACTTAATAATAAACATCCAATAGGTAAATAGTTACACCTATTATAATACTAACACTGCCCCTTGATACCCATCTGCATTATTTTGAGTTCTGAACCTTTGATTATTATTATTGTAGTTTTGATCCTAAACTTAGGTCAGCTTAGTAGTATTATGCATGGTACCCAGCAGCACAGCAATGCTAAACATAATGCTGAATGTGAGTTTTCGCAGAAAAACCTGTGATTTTGGCATTGCTTTTCAAGAAATTGCACAGAATATTTGTATTCAGTTCGATGCTTGTTTTTTCCCTTGCAAATACTGCACTGTTATGAAATTAACAGTAACTGTTTGAATAGGCTAATCAAGTGACCCCTGGGCAATGACCACCATGTTTAATATTCATAATCTCTGCCCTTTCCACAAACCATAAATAATACATGAGCTTCAGACTGAAATACACAATCCAGAGCTGGTTCTTCTGCTCAAGGTAAGTCTATCTACAAGACATCTCAAAATGAATAGGCTTGAATTTTAACCCCTTTCTCCTCATTCTCTTCCAGACCCTCGGTCATAAAGAACTGGAAAATGAACTCGACCGTCTGGTTTGTGGATAGTTATGAAGAAGCTCTTGCCAAAAACATTGTGATTGTTTCTCTCGGTCTTGTCATTAATTTCATTAATGGAATGCTAGTGGTGACTTTCTTCTCCAATCCAATGTTTTCAAGAGACTCCAGATACATTTTATACATTCACCTGGTAATCAATGACATGCTCATGATATGCCTATCAGTGACTATATATGTGTTGACCTATGCTTCCCAACTTGTAAATGCATCATTGTGTTACACATTGGTTTTTCTTGGTACAACCACCTTTATGATCACTCCATTGAATCTGGCTGGTATGGCGGTAGAGCGTTTTATTGCTATCTGTAAACCACTGCATCACGTTCAGATTTGCACACCTCAACGAACCCACATCTTTATATGTTTGATTTGGTTTGTAGGAGCCATGCCCTCTCTGGCAGATATCATTATTCTACTCATTGTCCAGCCCATATCTCTCTTCAGGTCTACTGTGCTTTGCTACACATTTAGTTTGTTCCCGACAAAACACCACAAGGATCGCATCACTGCTTCTCAAGTCCTCTGTATGTCACTGGTGTGGATAATTCTCATTTATACTTATTGCAGAGTCATGTTCACTGCCGGAAAGGCAACCTCAAAAGGTTCAGCAAATAAGGCTCGGAGTACGATATTGTTGCATGGTGTCCAGTTACTTCTTTGCATGCTTTCCTATATCACCCCTGTTATGGATATGTTTGTCTCTCCTTTTTTTCCTGTTCACAGAACAAAGATCACTTTCTTTAATTATCTAATCACAAATATTATGCCAAGATTACTGAGTCCTTTGATTTATGGGGTCCGAGACCAGAGGTTTCTGAAACAAATGAAGGAATATTTTGCTTGTAAAATTATTATTGTAAAGATTGTGCCATCAAAATTATAATTTTTACTACATTTATTTAGAAATATTAGAAATTAGATTTTTGTATTAAAATTTTTTTTTTTGCATTTATATTTTAAATTGATTATGAGATTTGTTTTATTTGAAATCATCAGCGAGAACAGAAACTGTGGCCCAAAACACTTTGTAGAACATTGATTAAATGTTCTTAGTTATACATTAATCGCATTTGTATCTGACACGTATCTGTTTCACACTTCAAACGTGAAACGTGAACTTCACTGATCCATTATCAGTGTCTTTTAATCAGCAGGTGTTTGATGATTTTTGGTGGACGTACTGTATGAAATCATTTACCCGCTAGTTCATGCAGGTGTTGTTAATTATATAAATTATAAAAATGATATGGGCCTATTATGGATTCACAACAGCAAACATATTTGTGTCTTTATCATGAACAGTAGGCGTTTTATATTAAAATTTTCAATTAAAATAGTTTTATAAGCAAACTATAGTTTTAAGAAAAATAGTTTTTAATAATTAAATAGAGTTTAGCATGGTAATATACATGGCAATGTTATTGGATTTGATCTTGGCAGAATAGATTTGATACACTATCTAGCATAGATGAAAAAACACTGCATATATATAACATCAGAGGTGGGTAGAGTACCCTAAAGCTGTACAGTACTCACATAAAATTAAAAGTACTTGTAGAAATATTTACTCAAGTAAAATTAAATGTATTAGTCTGAATACTTATACTTACTCGAGTAAGAGTAAAAAAGTATCGGATAAAAAAAAAACTACTAAGTAGTTAGTTTCTAGTTACTTTGGATCATATACTGTATGTCTATAGTCTATTTTTATTTAGATATAAAGACAGAATTTATCTAATGTATGTATGTATGTGTGTGCGTATATATATATATATATATATATATATATATATATATATATATATATATATATATATATATATATATATATATATATCAGCCTTTAGTGTCACATAATGATTCAGAAATCATTCCAATATGTTGATTTACTATCAGTGATGTTCTTTTTTTAGCTTTGTCTCAGGTTCCCAAAAAATATTAATCAGCAAAACTGTTTCCAGGGCTGGTAATTAATCAATATATTAGAATGATTTATGACTCTGAAATCTGGATTGAATTATATTTTTAAATATATTATGTATTATGTATGTATGAATAACCTCTGTCACTGAGAAGAGTGAAAACTCCTCACATGAACGCAAAGTTACCGAACATCTGAACATAACGAACCAAATCCACATTGACGGATCTTCGGTGAGCGTGATTTCACCAAGTACAACATGTTCCTGGATCAACATCCTTTTGATCCTGGAACAACTTTCCAATCAACCAATCAGAATTGATATATAACTTTACAGGAAATATCTGTATTAGGCTTAAAATTAGGGTTAGGTGCTTCTACACCCTTGTTGATCATTTGGGTAGGGTTAGGTTTAAGGGTAGGGATTGGTTTTTTTTGGACAATAATGTTGATCCAGGATCATCAAAAGATGTTGATCCAGGAAAATGTCTTACTTGGCAAAATCACGGTGATCGGAATCTTCTTCCATCTGTTCTGCAAAATATAAACAAGTTTATATTTCTGCAAGTGTAAACATTGTGGAAATATCAATATTAATTGTGTCTAGGCAAAGGCTTCCTCCTGGAACAGAGCTAGCACAGTTTTGGAGGGTATTAATTTCATACTCTGTGACAGCTTATTTAATGTAAAAATGATACATTATATTCAACAAACTAATGTCATAGTAGTATCTTGTACTGTAATAGAAAGTAGCCGTAGACAGCACATGTGTTCATCTAATAAAGATCTTCAATGCTAGCAAACAATATCTTTTGTAGATTTGCTTTCAATTTACTGTAGATCCAATGCCACGTCTTCAACGCTCTTGATGTTCTTAAACTTTCTGTTACAACTCTGAGTGAGAACCGCTTCAGACGGCTCAGTGCGCGTGGCAGGGAACTGAACGAATCATTCAAACTGATTCACAAACTAATTCACTGGTTTGTCAACTGGTTTGATCAAGCTTTTGAACAGAATTGACTCAAGAAATTGAATCATTCGCGAATGGGCATCGCTCATTGCCCAGAGAAAAGTAGATGACGTTTGAGATAAACTGAAACATTTATAACTTGTATTGCATTAAGATAAAGTAACAAGAGGAGAGTCACCCACAGTAACGAAGTTAAAATGTACAAAAGATTTACTAAAGTAAGAGTAAAAGAAACCATCTTTAAATATACTGCAAAAGTATTAGTTAGTTACCCAAAAAATATACTCAAGTAAATGTAACGAAGCAAATGTAACTCGTTACTACCCACCTCTGTATAACATCTATTAAATCATGACACTACAGATCTATACAGGTGGAGCTGGGGAAGGTGGAGGGTTTCTAAAAGTGTACTGCAACTGCTACAGCAAGCACTAGACAAGTATTGGAATGGTGAGCACCAAGCTCATTGGCTGCTGATGCAAAAAGAAACCAATCAGCTGCACCATGTGAATAATGTTGTGTTTATTTCAGATTGTGTTAGAACCATAGACTGTATAAAAACATGGATGTAGTGTCCGTGACGTCACCCGTGGTTTTCTGAACAATGTTTTTGAAGCTCAAAGTGGGTGGAATGGGCCGTCACCATCTTGGCAGCACGTCAACGAGCGTCACTCCAGGATCATCAAAAATGGGCAAAAAGGCAGGAGCTGGTTGCTGAAACCATGCCCACCTAAGTTGACAGCAGTGTCATGAGCGGTAATCCACCTGTCACTCAAGTGTCCGTGTCCTTAAGTATGCAGAACTTTTAGGCTTAATATTGCTGTATTTAAACAAATGAGCTGTAAAAAAAATTTACCCACCTTACAGTTGTCATTAAAGGAAAAATTAGCTATAGCCGTCCTTCGGATGAGACGTTAAACCGAGGTCCTGACTCTCTGTGGTCAGAAAAATCCCAGGATGTCTTTTTTCACTCTGTCTCCTCTCCACCAGTAAGCTGGTGTGTGGTGGCCATTCTGGCGCAATATGGCTGCCGTCGCATCATCCATGTGGATGCTGCACACTGGTGGATTAGGAGATGGACCCCCTGACAATGTAAAGCACTTTGAATGCCTAGAAAAGCGCTATATAAATTTAAGGAATTATTATTATTATTATATAGACCAAATTCATTTTTTGAACCAGGCTGTAAACGTTTTTTTCTGCTGTAAAGTTGCGCATTTTAACATGGGAAGTCTATAGGATTGACTCCCAGTCGATGAATTGCAGTTTTAGTAATTTCTCTCCTTGGCTTAACGAGAGAGATAGGGAGGTTGCCGCTTGCTTAGAACCTGTTGGCATGCATCCAGAGTTTCATGACAGAACTTTGTATTTCTTGAATTTCTTGTTAGAAGTACGAAAGTGACTTTGACAAGGGCCAAATAGTGATGACTATAAGACTGAGTGAAAACGTGTCCAAGTGTTGTAGGGTGTTCCCAGGGGCCAGTTGCACAAACTGCTTAGATTAGTCTCAAAAAGCTAGTCATCTAATTTTTTTTCATCAAAACTGGTCACAACTTTTTAAAGTGGATTACAAAAAGGTAGACTGGTCTAATTTGAATTTAAACTCAAGACTGGTTACCCCTTGGCCAACTTCTGGTTGGTCAAACTAGTTCTTATGACATACTGTAGTGGCTATGTTTATGCAACTGGCCCCAGTATGCAGTGATTTGGCCAAAGCATGTTTTGGCTGATCGCACAGAAGAGCTACTATAGCTAAAACTGTTGAAAAATGTAATGCTGTGTATAGGGCTACATAGCTGCAGATCAAGAGAGTGCCCCCTGTTAAGCCCTGATGACCGTAATGTCCATAGTGACCCCTCTCTACTTCCAGTCAAATGAAGGTATGACAGGAGCCAGGAAATTGTTCTTATTTTTACTCCACTTGTTAGTTTCCATAGTTTCTGTTTATTTAAGCCTCCTGCTTCAGTCAGTTCCTGGTTTGGTATCATTTGCTCTTGTTTCTGTGTTTATGTTGCATTTGCTCCTGTTGTCTACTGTTAATTTTATTATTATGACTTGTCATCACGCCTACATCTGTCCGGTAAAAGGCCAAGCCCAGTAGTAAGTATGAGGCTACTATTGGGTGGGATCTCCTCTGAGAAGACCTCATCATCATCATCATCTACGCTCCTTCCGGTAAGACTGAGATGGTCAGAATGATCCCACGACTGTCAAGCCCTTCTGGACTCCAGGGCTGAATGTAATTTCATGGACCATGCACTTGCACACAAACTTCTGGTTTCTCTCAAACCCCTCACTCACTGAATCACTGTTCACGCCCTCAATGGTCAAAAACTTCCTGTCAATCTCACTCACCACTGAAGACATCACCCTCATCACATCAGGCAACCACACTGAGATCACCTTCTTCTACATCCTCGACTCTCCCCTTGCACCCATAGTTCTTGGACACCCCTAGCTCCACTGCCACAACCCCAAAGTGGACTGGCAACTTCATTCTATATCATCTTGGAGTAATTGACCATCGTAGATCACGTCTTTCGCTTACATGGCCTCCCGACAGACTTGGTTTCCGACAGGGGACCCAAGTTTGTATCCAAATTTTGTAGAGAATTTCGTAGGTTGCTGGGAGCGACTGTAAGTCTGTCCTCAGGGTTTCATCCCCAGAGCAATGGTCAAACCGAGAGAGCCAACCAAGATTTGGAAAGGGCGTTGCGATGTCTGGTCTCCAAGAATCCTTCCTCCTTGAGCCAACAATTGTCTTTGGTGGAGTACACCCACAATACATTAACTGTATCAGCTACGGGGCTATCTCTGTTTGAGTGTAGTTAAGGATACCAGCGACCAATTTTCCCAGTCTGGAAACCGAAGTCGCGGTCCCCTCCATTCAAGCCTTTGTCTAGAGGTGTCACCGCACTTGGACTAGAGCCCGTGAGACTCTACTCCAAGTGGGGGCCGCACCAAGGCTTAAGCCAACCGCCACCGGTCTAAGCCTCCCATATACGTCATGGGTCAAAAAGTGTGGATTAACTCGTAGATGGGGAACCTACTTATTTCGTTCAATCGCATTCTGGACTCAAGACGGAGGGGACGTGGTTTTCAATACTTGGTGGACTGGGAAGGTTACGGTCCGGAGGAGAAAAGTTGGGTGCCTGCTAGAGACATCCTGGATCACTCTCTTATCGATGATTACAATCGACAGGTAAGAGAGTCTGGGGACGCCAGGAGACGTCCTTAGGAGGAGGGGTACTGTCACGGTTCATGAATGCACTGTTTCCTGCTCGTCTCAGGTTACATCATGTTGATTGTTTCATGTGGACGTTGCCGCTGATCATGATGATCAGCTGCAGCCTATTCCAATGGCCTACTTAACACCCTGTCTTTCGTCTCTTGTTTGTCAGATCGTTGTTTGAGGACCTCTGTGCTTCATGTCTGTGTCTCCTCTGCTCAAGCATTCATCCTTGTGTCTTCATTCCTGTTCGTCGTTCTGTGGATTCATCATCATCTCTCACCAACGCTCTCAACTCACCAACTCACTGATGCGTGCTGCCATCGATGTCCCTGTGTCATCCACCATCAAACCCATCTGACTGTGTTATAATCAATACCTGTTTACGTTTCGTCTCCATGAATCCTTCACCGTGGGACTCTTTTCTGGCTGGACACAAATATTTTAACAAATAATTTTTAAAAAAGAAGAAGAAGAAAACATATGATCCAGGGTTACATGTTAAATGGCACAGCAAATTATTATTATTATTTTTTTACTCCATAGAGTAATAGGGTAAAGGTAACACCAAAGCAGTGTTGCACTGAAATAAAGTAAATTCACTTAACAGGATTGACCATTAGTGATGACACTTACTAAGTTACCAAGCAGAATCACTGAAGATAAGAGGAACAACAACAAGCGCAACTACAACCTACAACTATAAACCAGCATAAATAAGCCTGGACCAGTATGGAATTCATGCTGGTTTATGCTGTTTTTTTTTTCCAGCAGGTTTAGTGTTAGTCAGTTCCTGGTGTAGCTGGTGTAGTTCAGTATTGCTTTAAAGGGATCTACATGATCCCAGCTGAGAAATAAGGGTCTTCTCTCATTCCTTGATAAATGATAAAATTACAGACCGTTTCGCCAGATAAGACCCTTATTCCTCACCTGGGATCATGTGGAGACCTTTGAAGCTGCATTGAAACTGCAATTTGGACCTTCAACCCGTTTGCCGCCATTGAAGTTTGAAAATCGTGGAATATTTTTGTTAGAAACCTTAATTTCTTTGTGATTCAAGAAATGAAGATATCTTGGATGACATGGGGGAGAATAAATACTCAGGACATTTTTATTCTGGAAGTGAACTAGTCCTTTAATAATGCTTTAAGGCCTCTTGTGGCAATGCAGAGAGTGCAGTATTTGCATTGCAAATATTTGAATAGACTTAACTTAAAATGTCCCTTTGGCTATGACCATCGTGTTTAATATTCATGATCTCTGCCCTTTCCACAAACCATAAATAACATACAGTAGCTGATTAAAACTCATGTGAGCTTCAGACTGCCCACCATCCAGAACCAGTTCTTCTGCTCAAGGTAAATCTATGAGACTTCTCAAAAAAAAAAATAGACTATGATAAGACTGTAGTAGGTGATTTTTTTTTTAACCACTCTCTCCTCTTCCCGTTCCAGATCCTTGCTGGTAAAGAACTGGAAAATGAACTCGACGGTCTGGTTTGTGGATAGTTATGAAGAAGCTCTTGCTAAAAACCTTGTGATTGTTTCTCTCGGTCTTATCATTAATTTCATTAATGGAATGCTAGTGGTGACTTTCTTCTCCAATCCAATGTTTTCAAGAGACTCCAGATACATTTTATACATTCACCTGGTAATCAATGACATGCTCATGATATGCCTATCAGTGACTTTATATGTGTTGACCTACATTTCACCACTTGTGAATGCTTCATTGTGTTGCACATTGTTGGTGATCGGTACAACCACCTTTATGATCACTCCATTGAATCTGGCTGGTATGGCAATAGAGCGGTTCATTGCTATCTGTAAACCACTGCATCATGCTCAGATTTGCACACCACAAAGGACTTACATTTTTATATGTTTGCTGTGGCTAATAGGAGTTATACCTTCTCTGGCAGATATCATTATTCTACTCTTAATCCAGCCCATATCTTTTTTCAGCTCTCTTGTACTTTGCTATCCATTCAGTTTATTCCGTTCCAAAGCCCACAAGGATCGCACCACTGTTTCACAAGTCATTTATATGTCACTGGTGTGGATAATTCTCATCTATACTTACTGCAAAGTCCTTTTCACTGCCAAAAAGGCTGTTTCAAAGGGTTCAGCAAATAAGGCTCGGAGAACAATACTATTGCATGGGGTCCAGTTACTTCTTTGCATGCTTTCCTACATCGCCCCTGTTTTGGATTTAATTCTCACACCTTTTTTTCCTGTTGACAGAACAAAGATCACTTTCTTAAATTATCTAATCACAAGTATTATGCCAAGATTACTGAGTCCTTTGATATATGGGGTCCGAGACCAGAAGTTTCTGAAACAAATGAAGGAATACTTTACTTGTAAAGTTATTATTGTAAAGATTATGCCATCAAAATTATGATTTTCAGCTGAACAAATGTACGTATAAATAATGTATTTATTTGTATTCTTGTTAATAAAGACACTTTTTATTTGAAAACATCAAATTATTCTTGAATTATTCAGAAATCAGTTTCCCTTAAGCATTTTTTTCCTAAATAAATATAAATACCAAATAAAATCGATCATAACCAAACAGTAGTTTTAAGATAAGGATTTTGAGACTACTGCTTGTTAATGTCAGTACTGTATGACTGTATTATGCCACCATGCGGCGCAATAATAATGTCTCAAAAATTGACTGTACTGTTGGCATACTGCATTTGTTTGTTCATTTGAGTGTTGAGTTAAAATGTTATATTTTCATTAGTTAAATTCTGCCAACATTTCCATACACAATCTCTCTCTCTCTCTCTCTCTCTCTCTCTCTCTCTCTCTCTCTCTCTCTCTCTCTATATATATATATATATATATATATATATATATTAATACGACATATAAATTAGGTTAAACATATATGAGTAATTAACCCATTGAGTCTTGAGGTGTGTTCAGCTGTGTTTGTCTGCTTTAGTCAGATGAATAAAATCAGTTTACCTCAAGTTCACGTTCAAAGATTGTTGATCACATTAACTATGGGAAGAAACCAAAAATGTATCTTTAATATCTGTTGATTTATACATTAACATGCCTTCGTAGCCAAACTACAATTTTAAAATTAAATATTTAGGAAAACTGCTTTATATAGTTGGTGATAGTACTGTATTATGATTATTATTTTTAATAAAACAAATCACACTGTAAATTCTTACTCTTAGTGGTTTTGCTTACAGTTATTTTTAATTCCAAGGTTTAGGCTACGTGCATTATTTTGTCACTTAATCAGTTCATTGATTTATTTATTTTTATGGTTATTTTTTATTATTATTTAAAATTGAGAATTTCTAAATAAATGATAAAAAAAAGAAATATACATTTTATCATATATATATTTTAGATCAGCAAAATATACAACAGTGTAACTTTATTAATTTAACTTAAAAATATTTTTTTGTGTATGTATTTTTGAAATCACAAACTATTGTAAATGGTTAATTCAGGTAAGCGCTGAAAAAAGTAACAGGTGTCACGTGATGGAAAATGATTAGAACATATTCATTAGCAGCGATTTGGACATATTTTTAGACCTGATAAACGACAGACTGGAACTTTAACAACATTTGAATCTTTAATCTTTAACAAATATTGAGTGATCTTATCTGACCAATTTGAGACAAATTCCGGGTCGTTTGGTGCCCAGTCACTGAAGCTAATGCTGTTATTTCCGGCTTGGATTCGCAGCGCCACCTTGTGGTTTTCTGCGGTGATCTGCTCGTGCATAACTCACCAACAGTGTTGGCCTTACCTGAAGAATCTCAGCGTCCGACAGGAAGTTGTTAAAGATACAGCAAAATAATAGTAATAATAATAATAATAATAATTGCCTTTCACTCGATATGGCCGTATGTGAGAGAGAGGACCGAAAGTTACACAATAATCGAAACGAAAGTGAAACCCTTTCCTCTGAATCACATCACTTTCTGTTCTGACACAGGAACGAACCAAACGCCAAACTGCACTGAAAGGTAAATGTTACTCAAAATATTGCCTTCTCTTTGACAATTTTTGTCAATATTAGCTAATAACAGTTAATTATACGGTGTCCATATTTATAAATTCATCACTGGTCGCTTGTTGTTCGCTAATGTACAATATCCTTGAAAACTCTCAATGCCTTTCATTGATTATGTTTACCAAGGTGTTGAACTGGTAACTTCTTTTTAAAAAAGAGCCACCACTGCAAAAAAGTACCTTGTAAACATGCAACATATTAATAGTACAGTATTAAATGTAACGTGAAAATAGCCTACCATACTTGAATTAGGAAATCAGGAATGACCTTGCTATTAACATCTGATACTATTGCTGTACTTCTTTGTAAAGGACAGCACTGACAATGATTTGTCATTCTTACAGAAAATGGCTCAAGCTGATATTGACGAGGGATTATATTCTCGACAACTGTAAGTGTATTTAAAATATTATTTTCTGCTTTTCTTATCTGCATCTTGGGTTTCCCTTAAATGTCTACTTATTTGTGCTTTCTATTTCTCGGAAATGTATCTTTAGAAATGTAATTGCCAGTAATACTGCTGCACAGGGTTGTAAAGCATATGAGTATTCATACTTTCACTTCTAGTAATAATTTTTACTTCATTAACTTTAATTAACCGCTGTTGTAACTGAATGCAATCACTTGAATTACATTTTCAGTAGAATAAAATCTGTGTTGCATTTATTACACTTTAATTTAGATATTAAAATATATTTCAATTTTTTTCTGTTTCCTTTGTTAAAAAAAATTCAAAATAAATGAAAAATAGTTTGTTGTTTCAGCTATAATTTTAATGTTAAATTGTCTTTCTGAGCTCAGGTTACTTGGTTAAAGGAATTCCTATCATGTATTTTCCAAGACAGCATTACTGTATGAATAGTTATGCCCCACCTTTACTTCCTGGTATTTTTCAGAGAAAAACCCAAGCAAAAGTACAAGTTTTTTTTGTTTTTGCATAGTTAAAATAATTTGCATGCTATTTTGTTTACTAGATTACTAATACATTATATGCAAATTTTCCATATATTATTTAAATATGCAAAGTGCAAAGAATACATCATGGTAGCATTGACAGCATATTTGTTATATTTAATGAATGCTTGATTTAATTTAGATCAAATGTTCTATTTATTCTCTCACTCAAAATATATCAGTTGAAAATGGCAGCATTGACAGTTCAAAAGTACTGAAATGCATTTATTTTAAGCATGGTTCAATTTTTCATCTCACAACAGGTACGTGATTGACCATGATGCAATGCGTCGCATGGGAAAGGCTGATGTCCTCATTGCTGGAATGCGAGGTCTTGGTGTGGAGATTGCCAAGAATGTGATCCTGGCTGGAGTTCGATCGGTCACCATTCAGGATGAGGGTGTGGTGGAGTGGAGAGATCTGTCCTCTCAGGTAATCAGTCCTATTACTGCTATTAAAACAATACTCCACCAAAAGAAATATTCTGTCATCATTTATTAACCACTAACGATGATGTTGTGAAGATGGTCCGAGCTGCTGTTTTGAACAGTGAAATGATTTATTCAGTTGTTTTGGTGTGTCTTTCACAAATGATAGTCATTTATGTGAACTTTTACTTGAAATTCTCTCTGTAGTTTTACTTAAAGGAGGCTGATCTGGGTCAGAACAGGGCTTTATGCTCTGAGAAGCAGCTCTCTAGTCTGAATGTCTACGTTCGAGTGTCTTCCTGGACTAACAAACTCGATGAAGACTTCCTCAGTAAGTTCCAGGTGAGTTATAATGTTGGACTCATATGCATGTGCAATAAAGATTTTTTAACCGATTTTTATGCTTAGTCATATTTAACGTGTTTATCCCAATAGGTGGTGGTGCTCACAAATTCACCTTTAGAAGAGCAGCTACGCATGGGAGCGTTTTGTCATTCAAACAATATAAAGTTTATTGTGGCTGACACCAGAGGGCTTTGTGGGTAGGCTGCATTTGACAAATCAGCAAAGTATGTGAAGCTGGTTAAAATAGCACTGGATTCGATTCTGATTTTGTGTGTTTGGTTCACAGGCAGCTGTTTTGTGACTTTGGCAAATCATTTGAGGTCATAGACACAAACGGAGAGACTCCAGTATCGGCTATGATTGCTCACATCAGCAAGGTGACACAGAACAAAAATCACATTTTCACTTTCATTTATGTTTCACATGTTTTTTCATGAAATCTGAGAGATTTCTGTTCCTTCATTTAATATCGAATCCAGCTAAACTAATCCATAAGAATCCATAATAATAAAAAAAAGGAATCAGGCAAGCATTCTTGAGATTCTGTTTACCATATTTAACATTTAAATGTGAATAAAAACCTAAATTAAGTCTGTTGAGCAAAAAGGGACTGTGCCTTTACAGGAGGCTTGAATTAAACGGATTGATGTTTATTATGTTTATAATTTCTTAATGAACTTCATGAAGCGGATGGACATTCAATGGAAGGAAAGAAGTCTTTCAGATTTCATTAGAAATATCTTTATCTGTGAACTTCATCTAACATGAACATAGTCTTATAGATTTGTAACATGACATAATTTATTTTTAGTTCCTATGTAATTTTCTAGAGTTGCCAAATGGAATTGCAAACAATGCTTGTTTCAACCTTGCTACCACCCCTTCTGAGTCAACATTTCTTAATTTCTAATACTATTCTTACCATCCTAAAATGAATTTGAGCTGAAAACGTGTTTTTTGCCGTCACAGGGCAATCCAGGCATCGTGACATGCACAGATGAGGAAAGCCACGAGTTCACCGATGGCATGTTTGTGAATTTCTCTGAGATTCAAGGCATGACTGAACTCAATAGTTACGGCCCCATTGAGATCAAAGTGAGAGGTAGGTTTCATATGATCAAATATATGGAAAACATTTAGAGCTGATCATTGATAGACAATGTCAAGCAGATGTCAATAGCAATGCAAATCAGTCAATAACAATATATTTTAATGCTTTCAGACAGCTACTCCTTCAGTATTTGTGACACTTCAAACTTTTCTGAGTATGTGAAGGGTGGAGTGGCAACTGAAGTGAAACAGCCTGAAATCCTCAGCTTTGTAAGTATCGGCCATGACATAGTGAGGATTCTTGACTGCATAATATGGAATAATTAATTATTTTAAAATGCTAGCATTTTTTGAAACCTGGAAGTGTGTCTATGTATGGCATTAAAGCAAGGCACGCCATTTGAGTTGATGTTTTAATTCTCGCAGAAACCTCTGAATGAGGCTCTAAATGAATTGATTAGAGACCCTGGGCTTGTGGAGATGACAGACTATGGCAAGATACAAAGACACCTGTCTCTGCATCTGGGCTTCCAGGCCTTGCATAGATTCACTCAGAAGTACAGCCGGGCACCCCATCCTAGATCCCAGGTCAGTCCAACAAAACTTTTATGCTAAATAAGTATTTTTAAAGTAAGTCTATAAATGTATTCAAAACTGGAAAAACTGTTTACAGAATTGTCAAACAAAAACAGACAGAAAATGTATTTTTACTACTGAAAATAGGTCAGGAATTGTATTTTGAATGAGAAAGAAGCACTTAAGAGTAGAATTAGAATTTGTTGCACCATAATAAATACGTTGAATTTTCATTGTCAGATTCTTCAGCATATTTTACACCCATGTGAAGTAGTTCATCTCTGTGTTTTTCTGCTTTCTAAAGGCTGATGCTGAAGTGCTGGTTACTATCACAAAAGAGCTTTGCACAGATGCAACGTTTGGTGATCTTGATGAAGATGCTGTAAGGCAGTTATCTTTTGTTGCCAGCGGTGATCTGGCGCCTGTCAGTGCCTTCATCGGCGGTCTGGCCGCTCAGGAGGTGGTGAAGGTGAGCTTAATCATTTAACATTTAATTCTGGCAGCACTTAGTTGAGTTTGAGACCATGGTATCATTTTTTAATGACTATATTTTGTATGTAATCCTTCAGGCATGCAGTGGTAAATTCACTCCTCTCAGACAGTGGCTGTACTTTGATGCCCTGGAATGCCTTCCTCAGGAGAACGACGGAGTCCTTTCTGAAGATGCCTGTGCTCCTGTAAGCTACAAGCCAGTTCATTCTCAGTGTTTAGAAAATAGGAAAGTCTTGTTTCTAATGCAAATAATCAACTGAGCACTTTACATATTTCACATGATGTGATCTTTATCTTCTATGCTGTAGAGAGACAGTCGATATGATGGGCAGATTGCTGTGTTTGGATCTGCTTTTCAAGACAAACTGAAGAAACAGAACTATTTTCTGGTGAGTGTATTTCTTCTGTTTCACCAGCAGGTGAGGACATTACCCTGATTTATGTTTCAGTAATCTCTGTTGGATCTTACCGTTGATCTGTCATGAAGAACAGTGAACAGACCTGTCCTGTTGAGCACTAATGATGTGTCATTGTATATTTCAAATATTTCAGATTTTTTTGGGAGGCAGGATTTTTTGGTTTGTTACTTTGGAATGTTGTTATTGTGTATTTCTTAATTTTAAAACAGTTTGCTCATGTAAGTTTTCTTCTATTAAAGAAGACTTATTTTGATAATACACAGTTAAAATGTTTGGGGTCTTAAATTTGTTTTAACAAAATATTTGTATTTATCTAAGATACAATAAAGTGTGTGTGTATATATATATATATATATATATATATATATATATATATATATATATATATATATATATATATATATATATATATATATATATATATATATATATATATATATATATATATATATATATATATATATATATAAATTGGTAATAATAAGAAATGTTTCTTGAGCAGCAGATCAGTATATTAGAATGATTTCTGAAGGATCATGTGACACTGAAGACTGGAGTAATGATGCTGAAAATGTATTTTAAAGTCTATTACGTTATTTTAAATTGTACAAATATTTTGCTGTTTTTACTATAATTTTCATCAAATAATTGCAGCCTTGGTGAGCAGAAGAGACTTCTTTCAAAAACATCACAAACATCTTCTTTCATAACAACAATAAATGTAAAATTTAAAATCCTGAACCACCTCTCAGTCTCATAGATTAATAATTTTATATTTCTTAAATTCTCATGAAAATGTCTTTGTCTACGATCAGGTCGGAGCTGGAGCAATTGGTTGTGAGCTGCTGAAGAACTTCGCTCTGATTGGTCTGGGTGCGGGAGAGACCGGGAAGATCACGGTGACTGACATGGACTCTATTGAGCGATCAAATCTGAATCGACAGTTTCTTTTCCACTCTAAGGACATTGGGGTAAGATGAGTTGACACAAAACAACAGCACAGAACAGCTACAAGACTTTTTTCAATTTGCAAAATGAAGTGATTACACAAAGATATCAGTGACTGTAGTCTAGAACAGAACCTGAAATCTGACTGGATGAGCCACGTTCACTTCATGTTGTGCCTAATTTAACCCTCAACTGTGGTAAAATGTACTGCATTTACATGTACTTGTTCTGTGTTTCTCAGAGACTGAAGTCTGAGGTGGCAGCAGAGTCTGTTAAAGAAATGAACCCCTACATGAACATCACCGCTCACCAGAACCGTGTGTGTCCTGAGACGGAGGAGGTCTACACACATTCATTTTACAGCAAGCTTGATGGTGTGGCAGCGGCGCTGGATAATGTGGATGCACGTGAGTTTAACCTTTACACGGTTTTAAGATGCACCAACAGTGTTTTAGCTGACCCAAAAAGACTATGCAAACTTGTAAATATGTGTGTGACATTTTATTTCTCCTATACATTAGGTGTCTATCTTGATCAATGCTGTGTGCGAAACAAAAAGCCTATGCTGGAGGGAGGAACCCTGGGTAGTAAAGGCCACACTTTGGTGGTGGTACCACATCTGACTGAATCATACGGACCCTCCACATCTGGAGGACAGAAAGCCATTCCCATCTGCACACTCAAGAACTTCCCTCACCGTATAGAGCACACGCTTCAGGTCAGAAGGCATTTGTAAATGTCAAAAGATTACTTGATTGTAAACGTATCAGTCTGGCAATATTGCAGCCATTCAAGAAGCCATTCCAATTGAAAATAAACCTGTGTTATTAGAAATGTTGATTAAATATTTATTTACACCAACAATAAGTATAAAGATAACTGGAAATATTTGCATCCACACCAAAAGACAATACAATCCAAGTGCGTACTGCAGTATTGTTGTCTCCGACTTTAAATGCAATATAATAGTAATTAAACACTATTATTATTTGAGACAGACATAAAAAACAGTGACAGCACAGTGACAGTGACAATTTTAATGCAGCAGTTGTATTTCTACCATACTTGAAGCTATGACTGTACTGTATGTGATTCACAAATCAATTGTTTGTCATTTTCAGTGGGCCAGAGACCAGTTTGAGGGACTTTTCAAACAAACGGCAGAGAATGTTAACAACTTTCTCAGGTATAGATGAATACAATTTAACTAGTTAATAGTCTAGGAGAGAGGGAATATAGGGTGAAGGGGCTCTGCTGTTTGTTAGAAGCAGATGCAGATATCCAGATTCTGTTTCAAGATTATACTCCTTCAAGTATACAGGCTCAGCTATTCATAATTAGTTCAACCCCTGGCTTCCTCCTGGTCTTCCTGCAGCAAGTGTCAGATCTCTTTTCCATCTGAAGTGAAGGATGTTTATAGAGAGGCGAGTGTGCAGGAAGTTGAGGTGCTGTGTGCTGTAGGCAGATACTGTGAAGGCAAGGCAGCAGCATAACTACCTCAATCTCAACTACTTCCTCTTGGCTGTTGGCAAATTGCAGCCTGTGAGTGAAGGCAAGGAAGCACCCCACCCAACTGGAAGTGTTTTTAATTGTTTACGTTTTGGTTAATGATCATTTTGGTGCCATATCAAATTTAACCTTAACAATTGATGTAAATAATTTAAATAATACTCCTGTACTGATATATTGCTCGAACTTTTTTCTCCATCTCTGCAGTGACCCAACATTTGTTGATGGCACAGTTGCGCGTGGGGATGTGGAGGCTGTGGAAATACTGGAGGGTGTCTATAGGAGTCTGGGCGAGGAATGGCCTCAGAACTGGGCTGACTGTGTCAGCTGGGCTCGCAGACAGTGGGAAACGCTCTACAACAACCACATTAAACAACTGCTACACTGCTTTCCCCGTGACCAGGTAACACAGAGACCAGTGTACACACCAGTCACAGTATGAAATCTAGGGGGGATGTCACTAATAAGGTCAATTTCATGAAAGCACGTCTAGATCACATCTTAAAATCTACATTTTTATAAAACCTATTTTAAGAACCATTGTAGTTTTACCATTATGACACAGTTTTTTTACAATATCGGAGTTAGTTTATTCTCTAAAATTATTAATACCAGAAAGTCTTAAGGGAAAACATATATGTATGTATACGTTAGATTTGTATTTTTTTAATTATAGATTTTTATGACAAAAAGGTGCAAAACATTCCTGTCATTCCTAATGGTCTTTAAGCCATTTTTATTTCATTTTTTATTATTATTTTATAGATTTTTATTTTATTTTATTTTATTCCAATGTTTGAAATTAGACCCATATATGTTTTGACAGTTTTCATGAGATTCACCTAAAATCTTTACAGTAAAATGCTAAATGATTAATTAATTGCCTACTAGTATTTTAATAATTTGTCTATGAAGGCATTGTTTTTGGGGTTGATTGAGTTAGTTTCACTTTGCACCAGCAGGTGGCACTGTTGTCTATTACAACAGTGGGCCCTGAACAACAGTGAGAGGTCAGTACAGGTTTACATGGCATGATAAAGTTTAAATTAAATTATTTACATTAACAAACGTCTTCATCATGAGATTGGCAGCATGTTCCAGTATTTTATTTCTAAATATGAGATTCTAATTTAGTCTTACTGACAGAGTAAAAGTACAATTGATCTTTTTTTACTGGGAGTCTGTACGATTATGCAAAGTATGGATGTGGAGAAATGTCTAATCCATAGCATCAGTGCCTGCACACTGAGATAAACATGCATCCAGAGGAGGGGTGATAGGACAAGAAGAGAGTTTTGAAACTCTGTTGTCCTTTATCTTGCATGTCCAGATAAAACCATTGCAAAACCAGAAGTTGCAGATTTGAAATGGGAATGTAGACCACAGTTCAGTTTGAGGGTTTGTGCACGATCCATTTTGCATGGATGTACTAAAAAAAAAAAATCATGCAGTTCCCCTGAGGTTTGGTTGAGGTTGACATAACAGTTTCTCATTATTACTTGGAAGCCTTTCCTGGAGTGCAGAAAGATGGCAGTAAAGATGAATACACACACAGTTCTTTCTGTTAAACCAGTGGAATAACCTTTGTGTTACTGATCTTTTGGTCTGTTTTCGCTTTTTTGAACAGCCCCTTCTGTTTTTTGTTAAAAGACTAATTATATTGAACCCCCCACACAAACACACACATGATAAACTCATTCTGTCTGTCTGAGCAAAAGGTTTGGAGACATGGGCTTTATGGTGACCAATCACGTCCACTTCACATCAGCATGTGACAAGTGAAAACAGGGCATCGATTTGGCCCACAGCACATGTAGACGTCTCTCAGTCTTGCTTACTGGATCCAAATATATAGCGTCTTTGACAAAATATTTATATTTTACAATAAACAACAATTATAACGATAGACAAAAATAGTTTTCATTTTAAACATAGACAACCCTATAATAATAATGAAAAGTAAATGAAATAATATATTTATTAAATAATATATATTTAATTTTTTTTTACAAAACAATAATATAAAAAGTATATATATATTTAAAATGGAATTGAGACTATGTACACATGCAATAAATATAACAGGAAAACTATATAGAATCTTTAACAATTAATTTGTATATTAAAACATTTTAAAAAGAACAAACATCTAATAATAAGTAACATCTAAAATAATATATATTGAAAAAGTATTCATCGTAAAAACAGTAACTGATCCTACATACACATGTAATATGTATAATTTACATATAAAATAAACAGAAATAAATATTATATTACAAACATTAAAAGTAAAGAATATGTTTAACCCCTTTTTCTCCTCTCCTTTTCACTCTGGTCCTCTCTAGGTAACAAGCTCTGGACTTCCGTTCTGGATGGGCGCAAAGAGATGTCCACATCCTTTGACCTTTGACACCAACAACGTAAGTTTTACTCAGTAAATCCCCCCCACACAGCCCTTGTGATCTCCAGTCATCCCCTGCAGACAGTATTGTCTAAGTTTAGATGACTCACATGTTCTCTCCTGTTGTGAGTAAGATAGTATCTGATATCAGTGATCACCTGTGATAAACAAAGCAAGGTGAAAACATCTTAAACCCCCGACTTCTCCCACAGACACACTCACACTGGGAAACACACAGTGCCACATTAGCAAACAAGTCATGCTTTTCAAAGCAACCCTTTCAGACTAGAAAGTAAAATCAAGAAAACACCTAAATATTTTAATCAGACGTCTCTTGATATGCAAATGATTCCATTCTATAACCATTATTCTGTTTTATGGCCCATTGTTTCCTTTGTCTTGATTCTCTACACATGTTATCAGCATTTACTAAGATTTGTGTTCTCCTAAAGGAATTCCTTTTAACTCCGAGTCTGTTTGAATTCTGTGGTTTCAAATGTTAGCTCATTTTGGGAAGTGTTGTTTTTTGAATGCGTTACACACTTTCCTTTCATCATTTCCTGTTAACCACTAAAGTTCTGTTTCTCTGCATGTGTGTTTGTTTTCCACATTTCAGCTCAAAATCAAACACAAACTCACAGTTTTGCCTTTGTTCTGCCAGCTACAATAGAAGTATTATGATTTGAAATTATCACTGTTTTGTTGTTTTATAGACCACCCATATGGACTTCATTGTGGCAGCGGCCAATTTATACGGGCAGATCTATGGGATTACAGGCTCAACAAATCGTAGCGATATTCAGACCATTCTGCAAAGAGTAAAAGTGCCTGAGTTCACCCCTAAATCTAGTGTAAAGATAGCAGTGACCGACCAGGAGATGAAAGAGGAAAACGAGGAGAGAAAAGAAGAAGGTGAAATTTGATGCTTAATATAAATATACATAATAAAATTAAGTCTGGAAAGAATGTTAAACATCAAATATCTCTGCTAATATCCCTCACTGCATCTCTTAGACAAAGTCAAGCTGGAGATGTTAAAGGAGAAGCTGTCCAAACTCCATCTGAAGGACCAAAGCTTCCGGATGCATCCACAGGAGTTTGAGAAGGTACCATGTCTTTGTCAAGCCAATCTTTTTTTTACAGTGTTTTTGCTATACATATTTTTTTGTGATGCCTTGATGAAACTATTTAGTTATTTGTATTAAAGAAATAGTTGATCAAAAAAATTACCCAAAATGTACTCGCCCCCAGGTTATCCAAGATACAGTATAGATGAGTTTGTTTCATTATCAGAACAGATTTGTTGCATTTTATCACTTACCAATGGATCCTCTGCAGTGAATGGGTGCCGTCAGTCCAAACAACTGATAAACGCATCACAATACTCCACGGGTAATCCACACCACTCCAGTCCATCAATTAACATCTTGTGAAGTAAAAATCAATGCATTATCCATAATAGTGATTCCTCCAATGCAAAAGTCCATCTCCTGTTGTTCTCTGACATCAAAATCCACAATTGTATTTGTTTAGAACTGATTTGCATTGTTTTTTGCGTGAAAACTCTTTAGGACTTTAGGATTGATTTGTTCATATTTCCCTCCTGATACAAATGCGACAACATTTTTACTGGAGGAAGAAATATATTATGGATAGAAGTTGGAAACATCTTGCTGCATTTGTTTTTTGCAAACATGCAGCTTTTTGCTTCACAAGATGTTAATTGATGGATTGCTGTGTGTTGTGAGCACATGTGATGTTTTATCATCTGTTTGAACTCTCATTCTGACGACATTCATTCACTACAGAGGAAAATAAATGTGTTTTTGATATTTTGCCAAACATTAAATTGCATTTTTTAGGAAAGAAGCACCCGGCAAAACCTCTTTTTTGACTTTACACTTACTAAAGAAAACAATATAGGTTTGGAAGGACTTGAGGATGAAATGGGTATGATTTTCATTTTTGTGTCGATCATTCCTTTGGCAGCTGTAAACATAAAATTGGTCTGAAAAGTTAGTGTTAACTTTGGCATCCCCAGTAAATACACACATTTGGTATGTGCAATGAGCCTTTCAGACATGTTGGCGTCCACTCTCAGGTAGGAGGTCTCATTCAACCACAAAATTGGCCCTAAAACAGCCAACCTGACTGGAGTTTTCCTCGACCCTTAACCAGCTCCATCCATTACAGACCAGAGAAAACAGTCATCCTTTTTCTGTTGAGACAGATGTTCTTCACAGAACCTCACTGCTGTGAAATGCTTCACAGAAAGAAAGCATCCAATGCACAGACAAGTCTTATGGAAAACTTTGGATGCATGCTGGTTTAGTCAGTGATTGCTTTGTCGTTTGTCGTGACTGCGTGACACATGGGCTTCCACACACACACACACACATGGAGACTGAATGGGCAGCAGTCTCTGAACAACATCTCAGTTGTGTTTTCTGTTAGGAAGAGGATTAGTCTCAGGCTGTGTGTTTCTCTGCATGTTTGTCTTTTATTTTTACAATCTCTTTAGTCTTTAAGTCTGACCTGGACTATCATTTCAATCATTTCTTTGTCTTTAGTCTTGTTCTCCCTGAAGATGAAAGCATTCTGGTATCTTTCTAGGAAGGTTCATATGGCAACAGTTAGGCAAATGTTTCTGTATATAAATATACTGCAGGGTCCACAAGTGAGGAACCACATGGAAAATCTGGGATTTTCTTTTATTTAAACCTGAAAATAAACAATGATTTAAGATTCTGACCATTTGAAAACAGAATAATAAAAAAGAACAATAAAAAAGTATAGTTAGTTATGATGAAGAATGCTTGTAGGAACATCTCAAATGATACTGGAGAACACAATTAAGTGCATCCATCATAAGGAAAAGAGAAACAGTTCAGACATAAATATGATATGTTAGTATATTAATATAGTCACATCACACTAATAACACAAGTGATAATATAAAATGATAATATAATTTTTAATGCAAGAATTCTATTAAACTAGAAAAATTATAAGTATATTTTTGTAGTGGATATTTCTGAGACTTTTGGGCCCCACTGTTTGTATGAAATATCCGTATGCATGTGCAAGTGTGTGTTTAAGCGATGACGCATTCTTTGCCAGATCAGATGTTTTGTGTTTCCAGTGGAATGTGTGTTTGGGGGATTCTGGTGGCATCAGGTTGCCAAATTATATACTACGCTCAAACACCCCCGCAGTTGCCCCCAACACACCCAGTACTTGACAGTGTTTGTAGTGCTGCTGTGCCTGGGGCATAAGAAGAGCGCCAAAACCTCAAAACCAGGGTATCCCAGCACCCCTGCAAGATCTAATATAACACCAAACTTCTTAAGTTGCGATTATGCTTAATGGCCTAAATGGTATTTAATGGTCATATCTTTGAAAATAGTTTATAATGAGTTTATAATGTTATGATTTGCAAACTAGTTGAATCTGGAGCAGTTGAAGTTTGGGGTGACATCATGTGCAGTATCACTGGAAAATTATGTTCAAATAAAATAGGAAGCTGTCAAAGTTTAAATATGATGCGCTTTGACATCTTTGTCTAGTACCTGTTGTACCAAAATACGCAAACATACATGTGACTACATTTTGTTCCTGTTTTTAAATTCTTGTTTTTGTTTTTTTGTACAAGACTAAATATATCGATCAGCATTGAACCTTAGACACAACAGTTTTTTTTTTTCAGTTGTATTTGCCCTGTGGTAATGAACAAACAGATGGTTGTTAGGTGAAGATCTGCTGATGGACAATCAAAAGGTGTTTTCCATAGCTGAAAAGAAGTAAAGGACGACAATAAAAGATGCTGCCTGTTTCCGACTGTTCTATTAATGCACAAAAATATATTTTAAATCTGTATCTGTGTCTTGTTTTCCACTAAACATATCTAAACATCCTAAAATACTACTAAATATTAAATTAATGTATAATAAATCTTAAGTGCAATGTACTTACAATTTACATGAAGCAAAATGGCAGATGATGTAATCACAGAATTATGCATAGAAAAATGCATAAGTGTATAATAAAAAGTACAGTGGCCAGTAATGTGAGTCTGATACATGTATTCATAAACAACCAGGATTGAATGGAAGACTGTTCTGTGCAAACCCCTCCTTATTTGTCAGTGCTTGTAATAATGCAGTTGTTTTTACCAAATGCTCTTTTTTTTTATTGTTGTGTTCCAGGATGATGACAGTAATTTCCACATGGACTACATAGTCGCAACATCCAACCTGAGGGCAGAGAACTATGATATACCAACCGCCGACCGCCACAAAGTGAATGACTATTGTCTTTTTTAAACAACTCTGTTGTGCTTTTGTTTGTGAGATAAGTTCTAAAGTGATCAACATTCCCCACCGGGGGTTTGTGTCCTCAGTTCCTGTACATATACAGTACACCCTGAGGAAAGACCTTTTGATTATACAGTACTAGACCATAGAGTTCCATTCCAGATGCAATTTTTTGCTTGTACTACTTTCCAGTAATGGTTTGCATGACCAGTTTGCACCCAAGAGCATGCATTTGTAATTCACAAACAGTGTACAGCGTGTACTGATGTGCACATTTATGTAAATAATATCCCTTTTGTCATCTGCAGAGCAAGTTAATTGCTGGCCGCATCATTCCAGCAATCGCCACAACAACAGCTGCGATCGCCGGGCTGATGTGTTTGGAGCTCTATAAGCTTGTCCAGGGTCACCAGAAACTCACATCCTACCGTAACGCATATATAAACCTGGCCACCCAATACTTTGTCCTTTCACAGCCTTGTGTGCCCCCGACATTCACAGTAAGTGATACAGCTACTCACTTATCACGATCTAAAATGCTGTTGTCTGAATGAGTGTGTAGGCCTTTTTCTGTCTAATTGATTAGCTTTTGTTCTATGTGAATTAAGCATAAGGAGCTCTACAGCATATCATAATGGTTGTATGTATTTATTGACTGTAGTTCTGCATTGGCCTTTTTCTAACATAATGTATTATTAAAGTACTCATCTGTGGCGCCAATACAGTAATTTTAGCATGATTAAAGAGGACTGTTAGTCAGTGTGGATTGGCCAATATCTATTAACTATAGTAAAATTACAGTAATGCATGCTTTTAAGTAGCTAAATTGCATTTATAAAACAGCATACTTATGTTTATTTGTTTATTATTTTGGCTATATCTATTTATTTTAGCAACAACAACAAAAGTAAGGATACAAATATTTATATAGCTAATAAAAAATTACTAATTGATTGTTAATATTTCTTAAATTATATAATATAAAAACTATACAATAAAACTATGTATTTAATATTAAGATCTCAATTAATTTGATTATATTATCAGATTTATCTGTTTTATTATAACATCTTTTCATATGTACTCTGAAAATTTAGTGTTAAAATGCAAGAAATGTATAGTCAATTTCTCAATTAATTACAGTTCATTTGCACTGAATTAAACAAAATTAAGTCGAAAAGTAGAAAGATGTTCTTGTGAAATCTTCTCGAGTAATCTTTGTTTCATTTACAACTTCATAAAAAATATTGGTCTATATTTAAACCATTTGTTTTATACACTTATGGAAGACTGATATGTTTTTTATTAGAGTAAAATCATTTGTACGCATTTTTATCATTATTGCTCTTGTGAAGTGAAGGAAAGGTGATTTTAACCATGGTTGAGTGCCAGGGGTGATGAGTAGGGAGTGATGGCTGGGGTGAAAGGCTACAGCATCAGTCTTCAGTCTGGGTCTGGATCACTATGGGATTTGGTGAAATGATGTTCAACCTCAGGGGCTTAAACCACTTAGTAACTGTACACTCACCCCCGCAGACCTTCACCTGCCAACATGGTGAATTTGCTCAGTTTAGGGGACTTCCACTCTCAAAGGAAATGCGTTCAGATTTATACAACTGAGTATTCAGACAGACACGTTTGTGTGTGTTTGTGTGTGTATAAAGAAGCAAACCCTCAAAAGAAGTGCATGCAAAATCTGGAGTTTAAATTTAAGCTGGTGTTGTTTGGGTTTATAGCAATACAACTGAATGGTCCAAGATTTTGTGCAGATAGACCTAACAGATGATGTAATGCTAACCCCAGACATGGCTGTCCACACATGGGGGGGGGGTTGTTTCTACAAACATGTGCAGGGTCAGAGTTGAGGGTAATTCTCACCCAAGGGGACAGACGTTGAGCTGGGCTTTGAAACACACAAGCTCATGTTACTTGTGTGATATGACCATTTTCTGGAGTGTCCAGACTGCTCCTTTCTCAAAACACTCAACACATACACACACACACACACACACACACAGTTTGGGTTACAAGAACATTAATTGTCCCCAAGAAATATTTAGACACCAAAGCCACGCAAATGTAATAATGTAATAAAATTGTATACCTGGACAAGTTTTTTCTAACGTCATTATGTCTTCTCAATGGCTTTTTGATCATTTTGCTGATTTTTAGTGGATGTGTGAAGTCCGTTCTCCTCAAGTTCACACAGGTGTCCTCGCAGAGGAACCACAGGTGTGGTTCAAAACACATAAATTCTCAGCATGTTCCACTAGCTTCAACAAAGTGTCACAATATTTTTGTATGCATTTTGACCAGTATATCAATTGATTTATCATTGAAATACTATCAAATATATTCATGTGATTCACTGCTGTCCAAACAAGTTTTTGAAAGAAGTCTCCTATACTCACCAAGGATGCATTCTTTGTGTTAAAAGCACAGAAAAGACAGTAATATTGTCAAATGTTTGAGCAGTTTTAAATAACTGTTTTCTGTTTGACTAAAGAGCTGTCAAAAACAGTTGTGCTGCTTCGAATCTTTGTAGAAACCATTATATAGAAAGTTCAAATGAAAAAAACAGACTTGGACTGTCTTTACTGGCATATTTGAGCATTCTTGCTGAAGGAAAGTATTATTTTCTCTCAAACATCACCCCAGTCTTTTGAACAGTATCCATATTTTGCTTAGACTGTGCTGTCTTTCTTAATGTTTAAGTTTGGCTTAAGTGTTTTAAAACATTTCGGGATTACTGTGTAGAAAGGTTTTGTTTCTAGATGTTTAAACTTTCAGCCCCCCCCCCCCCCCCCCCCTTATCTCTCATTTTACTTTTCCCATTCCTTTTGTATTGTTTGCATACCTTTTTCATATGACTGGCTCAGTGTTCACTAGTTTTTTCCAAATGCAGGATGTGCGGAAAGGTTTCCACACATGGGACCAGTTAAGGTTGAGCTTGATCACGCTTTATTTTGTGATACTGTTTGAATACAGTCACATGGTGGAAAACAAATCATTGAGTCATTTAGTTAACCCTTACGTACTATTCCGGGTCAATTTGACACTCAGTATGATTTTTGAGTTTTCGGAAATATCAGTTAACTTAGTTTTCTTTTCTTTTTTTCTTGAAGTTTTGTGACTTTTTTTTCTAATTTAGGGTTTCAACATGCTGACGTGTTTTGACATGAAAACAAAAAATGGTCACGTTCGTGCTGTTCCTGGGTCATTTCACCCGCCTCTTTTAACTAAGCTAAGGCAACTCTAAAGATCCAAAATAATAACATTTATTGGTTAGATTTTGTTATTTTAGTTTCTTTACTATACTATGAAGCTATAAGGTGCGTTCCCCCACTTATTTCAATGCAGAAAAAATGTTTGACAGCTACATATAGTAAAAATTTGTTATCTTTTATTTTTTTAGTCTATCTGAAATGCTATTTAACCCATGTTTTATTATTCAAAAATTTGTGACTTTTTCTCATTTATGGTAATGAACATGCATACACAGTTTGTTTCAACAAGCTGATGTGAAATTTTTATACATTTGTGATGATCATGGGTCAATTTGACCAGGATAGGCAGCCATTCAAAAGCAACTGTACAGACACAAAATAACAACAAACTACTTATATATATATAAAACTGTTTAGCCTTTTAACTGTAAGTCCCACCTTTTGAGCATAGACATAAAAATTACTCTTCCAGCTGAAATTGTTACAAATCTTGAAAAATTTTGAGCGCTTAAATTTGGTATCTTTTTTAAAATGAAAAATCACTGATTATTATAGCAGTTTTTGTTTGAAGATTTTTTTTTTTTATAAAAGTAAATTTTTGAACCAAATGATAGAAGTTAAATTTCTGAAAATGTAAAATATAAATCTTTATTTTAGATATTCTTACAAAACATTTACCTCCAAATCTTCAAGAATATCAAAGCCAATCATCTGAACAAGTTTTGTGCCAATTTTGAGGTTGATATCTCAAGATATTAACTTTTAAGTAAGATTTTGTGGGTGCAGTACCAAACCTTTTCCACTAGTTGATATACAGGGACTCTTGATTTCCATTTATTGTTTAAATGTTCTGAACCATATATTTCCATCATTTTCAAAGTATGGAGTAGACATTCTTTAGAAATAGTTTGGGCAGCAACTAGATTTATTCAATTTGAATACAATCTCTAAAATACATAAAAACATAAGTATAGAAAAAAGTGTGTTTGCCACCATATCACAAATAGAGAATCTATCGCTATTTATTCAGTCATTTGAAAAACAGTGACCAAGTAGGAAAACCGGAGTCTAAATCTTTGAAATTATATATAGTTTATCAAGATTAGGGTTAGACCAAGATATTATCATTAAACAATGTGTAATCACAAACATCCCACTGGTGTGGGGGAGGGACGGTCCAAAATAGAAGTAAAAACATTTGTGTAAATCATAGATTCAGATATTCATTCTTTGTAATGAGTAAAAAGTAGTGATTTTAAAAGTTAATTGGTTGTACTTTTTTTTTCATATCATAATTTTTGCGGAATTACATTAAATCCAATACGGGTCCATTTGGCCCGGATAATACAGGAAGTCACCTGTTTTTTGAAGAGTACGTGAGTGTTAATCTTTCCTTTTTTTTAAACCTTTGTTTAGACTGTGGTGGTGATACGATAGTCACCATATGGAGCTTTGTCTGCTGTCAGTGTATTAAATTGAGCTGTGGAAATATCTATTAGTCTCCTTTCCAACCACTCAGCATCCAATTGGAACATTTACATTTATTCATTTAGCAGACGCTTTTATCCAAAGCGACTTACAGAGAAAAGAGACACAGTTTTGACTGGTTGGTAATGCATAACAGTCAGTTGCTTGCTAAAATTATCTTTGGTCACACAAGAATAAAACAAAGCAGAATTATGGAAATTTGGCAGGTCACAGACTGAGGTTTCTTCTATAAATAAATAAGATACACTTGTTAAACTGTCATCAGAAATCTAGTCTGAGGAAAGACGGATATGCTTGTCGCTTCCTGTTTTCTACCAAGGACATCCTTTTTAAAAACTATCCACTATTTTTACGCTCTCAAGACGAGTTTTAGTGAACTTGTTTATCAGTCCTTGTGTCATGAGTATGACCTTGTTTAATGTGTTAGAGACCTTGTTTTGGGACTATATTAACTTTTATGAAAAAAAAATATTTACATTTAAATTGCTGTATCCATTTAATAACATAAAGAAGCCCATATTTATTTTGGATAACCATCCATTTAGGGCACTGACTATGATCTAGCATCAGTTTTTACCATGGTGTTTTTGTTTCCCAGCATGCAGCATTCTACTATACGTGCAGTGTTACAGTGGGAAAATGTGCCTTTATCTGAAGTGAGATCCTAGTGCTCTGTCTGCTGGGATTATTGCTGCGGCAGCTTCAGGTCCTTATTAGCAGCCTCTCAAGGCCTTTTATGAGAGTCTGTCAGTTGTAACCCTGCAGAAAAGACCAGCATGTGTTTTCTTTTAGATGCTGGTCATCATCATAGGACGCTGGTGTGCTTGAGTCTCCATTAATCTCTTGTGTGAGTCTGGCTCCTCTGAAGATCTTTCCCTCCACTACCTGAGCACTTTTTGTCCGTGTCACAGTCACTTTTTGCTTGCTTACTGGAACTTCAAGGCAACAAAAATTTGTAGGTTTTGTATGAATGTCTCTTCAGATCTGTTTAAACATGATGTTTTGTATCATCATTTGATGGTGTCTTTGATTGCATGCATATGCATGACTGTTTACGATATATATGACCACCTCAAAAGGTGGATTGATCACATGGTTAAACAGGGACTGGATGTCTGAAAAGTTGTCAGTCATTACAGGGTTAATCTGTACTTATAATTTAAAGAAAATAGAGCTTCATGTTTAAACGTGCTTCTGTTAATAAAACTATTTCTGGCTGCTTGGCTTTTCACCTGTAGGCGTTAATGTCAGGGTCCTCAGCGGTGAAGCAAACATCTGGCAGTGCTAGTAACGCTTTCAATAATTATAAGTCAAGCCTTTCTCTCTCTTTATAGCCACAGTTGATACATTTCTGTCTGGTTAAGTCATCTTATGAGGTTCATGACTTATAGGGATTCAGTTCCTTATCACTACATTTCAGAAGTTTGGGATCCCAAAGATTTTTTTTTATGTTTAAGAAGAAGAAGAAACAAACAGTTTAACAAATTACAATTAAAATAACTAATTTATATTTGAGTTTATTTTAAAATAGAATGTATTCCTGTGATGCAAAACTGAATTTTCAGTATCATTACTCCAGTCTTCAGGGTCACATGGTGCTTCAGAAATCATTCTAATTTGCTGATTTGCTCATCAAGAAATATTTAATACTATTATTCATGTTGAAAACACTGGTCCAGCTTAATATTTTAGTGGACTTTTTCCTCTTGAGCTTACATAATGGATTAGTTGTGTCTGCTGGTCTTGAAGACTAAATGGAGTTGATATCATACCGTAAGCTATGAGGTGAGAGCATTTATTTGGATATGACATGTGTGCCACCTTTTTTGGCCATTTAATAATTATGACTGGTTGGAAAGGGAGAGAACGACAGAGGAAAAGAGTGAAGAGGCAGAAAGTGGACCCTGCAGAAATGACAGCTATTTCCTGCCATTGCAGGAAGCTCCGTTATTAGATCCAGATTTTCTTGAGCTCCATTGCGGCTGCTTTTTTATTCTTTTAATCATTCACAGCTTCTTAGAGAGAGACCAAGTAAGAAAGAAGGAGGCTGTGGGGGAGAAATGGAGGTTTCAAAGCCCATCTGCTCAATCCCAAAGCTTCTTCTCACTTCTTTGTTCTCAAGCTTTCCCTTTATGATGGAGTTTTAAAACATTGAGTCTTTAAATGTTCATTCATTCCTTCTGTGTTTACTGTAGTGTGCACTCACTTGCATAGTCAGCACTGACAATCGAGCTTAGCTGTGTATACCTTCGTCAGTGAGCATTTGGTCTCAGTTAAAGCTTTTCCTTGTTAGCGATGCACAAACACAGCATCCTAACCACTTTACATGATGACATCTTGATGAAGTGTTAAGGAGGATGATGCACATGTTTTATGTATTGCAAAATTTGAGGTCATGCACAATTTAAAGATAAGAACTGAGCATGAAATAGACTTGTTAAAGCTTCAAATAATGTATACTTCAGTTATTTTTGAAATGAGAATTTTCATTTGTCTATTTCAAATAAAAGCTGTTCTTTTAAACTTTCTATTAATCAAAAATGTCAATGTTCACAACAATATGAAACAGCACAACTGTTTTCAACATTAGGTGTGTTTACATGGAAACTTTTTGCTTCCATCGCAATTAATTCATTCTGATTGACAAATCCGAATGTAGTGTTTACATGAACGCTGAATAAAGTGATTGGGTTGATATGCGCGTTTATATGTCACAAGCTTCTCATTGGATTGACTTTTTTGACATGCGCACACCGCATGAATATAAAAGTTTCCCGCTGCTGTCGCACACTTTTTTAAAAAGCACATGTGATATTTATCTACTTCGAGTCCTAATTAGGAGACAACCAGTGCATGAACTGTTGTGCTGCTTAATGTTACTTTAAAAAAAAAAAAAAGAAAAAGGAGTAAAAGTTCCCCTTTCCGCCCCCAAAACTAGTCATCTGTTGATGAGAGTCTTAAACAAGGACTGGTGGGACGTAGTCCTGTTCCACTTCACATACGCTGAGTGAAAGGGGAGTTTTATAATGACAGGACACTTATTTATGACACATTATTCACCAGGAAGAACAGCTCGTTACCGCGCGTCATACATCATTACACTATTTCAGTTTCAGTTTTCAATCCGATCAATTGTTTACATGTCCTCTTGCTCTGATTACAAAAGGAATAAACCACCTCTTACAGTTCTATCGAAATTTTAGTCGTATCTGGCCAATTCAGTCCGATTGAGGTGTTTACATGTGACTTTTTTTATTCTGATTGTGCTTCTAGTCCTATTACGATCGGATCATGTTACACTGAAGACTGGAGTAATGCTGCTGAAAAGTCAACTTTGCGTCACATAAAAATAGATACATTAAATAGAAAACAGTTATTTTAACTTGGAATAATATTTTACAATTTTAATGATTTTACTGTATTTTTGATTAATTAAATGCACCATTGTGAGCAAATGAGGTTTGATTTCAGTAACTATGAACATCTCAGTGCTGCATTTTGGAAGTGCAAGTATGCAATGATTAGTCAGGCCTGAAAACACATTCATCTGTTGTTCAACAGTTCATCTGTTGATGAATTGTTAAATTTACACCTCTAGCACTCTCCTACTTGAAAGAGTCATAATTAAAGTTGTTAAATGTATCGCTATCCGTTTTCTAGCTTTAATCTTTAACTGCTTTACCCTTGAATCTTTCTTCTTCTCTGATCTTCAAAACTTTTTTTATTAAAATCATATGGTAGAGCACAGGAATCCCCCTGGTTTTCATTCAAACAAAATGGTCATTTTTCATAGACATGCACCAGAATATTTGCCAAAAATTGTGTGTGGCCGTTTAAAGTAAATTGCTTTGGAAGTAACAGCATATTGCATACTTTCCATATGTCTGCATGGTGGAATCATTAAGCTGTACTTCATGCGGCAGATATAGTAGAGTCATGCATTGTGTTATGGCTTGCCATCACAAGACCACACCAAGAGGGTTAAATCACATGAAGGATCCCTGCTGCCTAGAAATGGAAGGATAGTGGGATAGATGCATAGCAGTTATTATTTTAGGCTATTATTGTGGTATCAGCTATTTCATTTAGATTAAGCAGTCAAATGTCTTGCAGATGGTCTCTTGACAAGAATAAACTGCAAAGTGCACCAGACTTTGACGAAATATGCTCATCACTAGTGATCCCAATAGTCTTGACTCTGAACTTTTTTTTCCCAGCTATGATTTTCCAATGGTAGTCGGGATCAATCAGACCACAGGCCACGTTATTTTCATTACCCACAGTGTTGAGTGCAGGAAAGACGAGCTTTCCCATAATTCTCCCTCCATGTGCAGCAGGAATCGGTCTTTAAATTAGATGGGAAAGTTCTGGTTTGGATCAGCCTTAGTCTTAGACTAAGAAACCATGTGTGTAGCTGATGGAAAACACTTAGAGAGTACTAGAGAAATAGATTAATCTATTCAATGAAATTGATGCATAATCCTCGTCCAGTCGCATGTTTTACAGATTCCACGCAATATATAGTACACTTTGTTGACTTTAAGAGAAGTATTTCTTTAGAAAGACATACATTGATAAAAAAAAGCACAATAAGGCCAGGAATTTGTGTTAATAAAGTAGGGAATGTGCAACATCCCCAAATTATATCTTTATTTGTCTGTTAAATCAACAGATTTAATCAGAGTTTCAAAATCCAGACTGTTTTGTTGCAGGGCGGCATAGATTTGGTATTATCAGTAGAATTTGGTGATAATGCCTTATGAGAAGAAAGTAAACAAGTTGTTTAGTCTGATGGTATTTGTTTGTGTATATGATGCTCATCAACGCAGCAATGCAATGCGCTAAACATAGAGGAATTTAGCCATTAAAACAGACACATGAAAACACTTATTCAATTAAGATGCTTTCCATGCAAACATGTCCCCCAAAAATCCAAGCTAGACCGTGAAAAGCCACAGTATGCTTAATTGGCAGGGCTAGTCTGTGAAAACACCAGAACTGAGTTCAGTATCACACTTCTCACTAGATAAAGTCTCTTTCACGTCATGTGCTCAGACTGCAATGAAATATTTGGTGTTTCAAAAGTGCTGCTCGCTATATGAAATGTGAATCTGCCTATACTTGCATAATGATTAAAAGACTGAGCAGTTGGTTTGGTTGGCTTTTTTCTTTGAAGACTTTGTGCAAATTACAAACCATCTTTGATTGGTTTGGCATGCTTTATAATGAAAGATTCTGTAGCAATCAGGATTTTACTTTCATTCCTACAGAGCAAATATGTCAAGCTACCGAGTGCTCTGTTGCTGCAGCATGCCTGCACAGCGTGCAAAAAGAGGGTACCCAAGAGGGTAAATCTGACCTTATCAGAGCCTTAGTACTCCATTTGTGACTCCATTTTTCCAAAGCGACTTTTTTCACTAAAGCGAATGACTGCCTTCTCATGTTATGCGTAATAATTGACCATTAATGATCACTGGAAATGCATCTGAAACATATTAATGCATATAAACGACCCGTAAGCACACATGCAGTGGTGTCTTGGAACAAATTTTCGCACAGTCACATCTAGATGAATGCCCTGGACACAAATTAGAAGACATTATCTTGCAAAGTAATCAGTTGAGGAAATGAAGAGTGTTTCCTTGCCGTGCAAATTCACTAATTCCATCTGATAACTGGAAAATTCTCTGGAATGCTCTGGATGATACATTTTTATTGATCATGAATCTGGTGCTTAAACCTTGTCCAAATGAAATACTTTGGAGATCCCAAGAAATATATGGTACACTTAATTGACTTGAAGTCAAATACTTTTTCTCCATAGTAATTGATGAATAATCATGTTATCAGTATAATGTGGTTTTAATGTCTTATGAGGGGAAACTACACAGTCTGCTTAGTCATAACCAAGATTTATATATTACTAAATCTTTTTTCTATGAAAATCATCTTTCCAGAAAGCATGTTTCACATGTTGTTGAGAGCGTCATGTGTTTTAATGACACTCAAACTGACTGCCAGCTCATATAGATATGTATTCATGGCAGCTGCTCTCTCTCACAGATGGAATAAACCATGTGTTGCTTCCTCCGTTATTCAGCCCTAGTTCTCTACCCATGCATATGTACAGCTGGAAAGACCACATCATTTTAATTTCGGAACATGGGAAGTGTCATTTACTGTCTATGTACGCATATGTACGAGTCTCTTCATAAACAAAACATCAACAGCATGGAAAGCAGAACTGTAACTTGTGAAAGAGGGAAATATAACTCAACTGTGAAATATAACTCAAAACGTGTGTCAGTTACACTGATAAATAGGTCAGGAATCCATGTAAACAAGCAAATGTTTCAATGAGGGTTGTATTTCATTGACCTTTCTATTCCGCTCATTGTAATACCATGGTACTTTTTGTTAATGTTAGCATCTGCTCTGCAAACATTGCAGAAGTCTCCCCAAAACAAAAATGCATGGCAGCTGGATTTTTATTGTGTTATCATGATATACGAACGTCATTCTATTAGCCTTAGGCATAAAAACATCACTGCTGACCCCTGAGTTGTCTGCATGAGTCCAGACACCTCCAGGCCTCACCAGACATTTCCTGTCTGTTTGCCTACTCTCCTCACCATCCTCTGCTTTCACTCAGCCGTGTCAGTTGAGGGCAAACATTAGCACCATTTTGTATAATTTTGGCCTCTGTGCCATTTAAACCAATTGTGTAGGTATGCATTATGAGTTTTTCCCTGTTGTTGCCATTATGCACTTACATTTTTCATCTGCACTTTTGTCACGGTTTTAGACTTTATATGTTAGAACTAATGTGGTTGTACTGTTTAGTAGTTGTTATACAAAAATATTTGAGCTCAGAATTCTGCAACTGACCAATCAGAATCAAGTATGTTTTTTTTTTTGTTTTTTTTTTTAATAAAAACAAAGTGATTATAGTCAAATGTATCATGGTAATTTAAATAGTACACTGAAAATAACTTTCATTTGGAAATTACTAGTACATTTCACAAACATTTACAAAGTAATGTCATTAAATTAAACTCCAAATAACCTTTGAAAAATTTTACAGTGTGCACTGTAAAAAAAAAAAAAAAAGTCCTAGTAAATTTCACTTACAATAAAGCAGCAAAAAATATTTTATTTATCATTTTTAAAAATATATATTTTTAAATGTATTGCATGGCACTTTCAAGAATATCAGCATTACATTTTTGTGAAATATAAAAATATACTGATATTAACAACTTTTCAAACTTTTCAAAATTATTATTATTTTTTTTTAAAGGAAACACTATTTATTCACACATCTGTGATTCCAGATGCCCTTGTTGTGCCCATGTGTTACCAGTCTAGTACAATACTATTACATTACATAACACAAAGACACCCCTGACCCCTGAACTGGCTAAGAGAAGCCAATCAATGATATTGATGTTCATTTATTGATCACAATCAGCAGGCTATTGAGAAGTATTCATTGCACTGGCGAGTCGAACAAGGAAAAACTGTAAAAACACACTGAACTCAAAGCGTGTTGTCTTGTACTTATGTGACAATAGTGATTAGCCTTCTGAATTTATGGGACCAGTGATTACACCAAGGAGAATTATACCCTTTCAGCACAGGCCTACATGGGCTTTATTTACCGCTGCTGTGTGTGTGTGTGTGTGTGTGTGTGTGTGTGTGTGTGTGTGTCAGTCAAAGGGACACTCAAACAAAATGCATCATTTGTAGGAAACCAGCTCTATTGACTGACTCCTTCTGGCACGAGCCGTCAGTCAGGTGGGGAGCGCCTCATTGGCAGGACAATGAGGCAGACTTCTGTTTACTCTTTAACACGTCAATGGGCCTTTTGTGGGAAGGGCTATAGTTGGAGTGTAAGTGTCAAACCCTCTGGAGACTGCCTGCCATGCTGTCACCCCTCTCCATCCTTTGTTACCCCGCTCTGGTCCAGAAGGGGTTATGCATGAGTTGAAGGAGATTAAAGGGAGATATTCAGCCTGGAAGGCTGTGGTATCTGATTTTGCTGAATACAGTGGCACAAAAAGTATTTTAAATGTCATTGTATTACATGACATTCTGACTTTTTCCAGCTAACTTTACTTTCTTTATTTTTTAAGTGTTATTCAAGTGGCCAAATAGTTTTTGAATCCATTGTTTGTGTTAAAATGCATCACTCTGACATCTTGTTTGTCTTGTGGTCAAACATCAAGAAAGGTCTTCAGAAGAGTTTTGGTGACGGCCATCTGTCCCTCAGTTTTTCTCCCCAGGGGACTCCTGTAAGACAGATCAATAATCATTTCCTAACGACAGACACACTTTCAGCTGTCTCACTTTTTCTAAAACTCCTTCAGGAAAGCGATCAATCTTGTCTTTGTTGATAAAAGAGAATTAAACCAACAAAAAACAGTCTAGCAAATGGTAACTAACTTCATGTTTAAACAAAAAGCACTGATTTACTTAGAATTTTAAACCCCTTTCTGCATTGATGTTTAATATATATTTGAGTGCATCACAGCATGCAATAATGGACAAAAGTTTGGATGCACTATATATGCACTAAAAACAGTAATATTGTGATATATTATTGCATTTTAATATATCAGTTTTCTATTTTTTCAGTGATGGTAAAGCAGAATTTTCAGCATCATTACTCCAGTCTTCAGTTTCACATGATCCTTCAGAAATCATTCTGAAGGCTTATGAGGCTTTCTACAGGCTTGGTGCTTAATATTTTTGAGGAAACCGTGATACATTTTTAGGATTCTTTTGATGAATAGAAATTTAAAAGACAGTGTTTATTTGAAATCGGCATCTTTTTCAACACTTCAATCTCTTTACTGACCGTTTAGACTGATTTAATGCATGCTTGCTGAATAAAAGTTTAAATTTCTTCTGAAAAATAGTGATTTATATATGTGTGTGTGTATATATACACATATATTTTTTTTATATATGTGTGTGTGTGTGTATACTATATAAATTCCCCTGAAATTTTGCATGCACACATTTTCTCCTTTTATCATTAATGCAAGTCAGTGTAGCTATTAGCAGACAAAAGCATTCATACAGCGTAGAAAACCATGCAAAATATTTTTTCACCTTAAACTTAGAAAACAAATACAATGAAACAATTCCAGCCAGATCTTAATCTTTATTGGCCTAATGTGTTCTTCAGCTGTGTTTTGGCTGAGTATTGTGGATCAGCTGGCTGCCATATTTTGCCCCTCAGGCCACATATTGACTTTTGGAGACACCAGTTACGTCAAAGGACTCATTTCATGGCTAGAATCCCCTTTTGCATGACGTTAAAGAAGTGGCATGAACAAATCAGCTGATCGTTTTTATACTGTAGCAACAGAGTTAAACCGCTCCAGAGGAAATGGATTGTTCAAGTTCTTCTGTTTGTTCGAGGCCATGTGTTTCCTTAGTTATGCCTTTCAGCTTACACACTGGACTTTTGTGGGTGATTCAACACACTGAAGTTTGAACTTTCAAAGAACATCATGAGACAAATTGTAATTTCCCAAACATCCCACGGATTACCATTACCACACTTGGAAAGATGATTATATGCTTATCTACTCAAAAATGAACAGATGCAAGTTTTGCACAGCCAGACTATCATGATGAAGTTCAATTTTTCATCTTATTCTGGCCAAGAACTGTCCACTTAGAAAGTAAGGACCTGTCTGACTGATTTGAAAGGCGGCCAGTCAGTTCATTTTTACGGCATGTTTTAAAGTGCTGTTTAAAGGCAGGTTTATCCTAAATATTTGATACCACATAATTGATTCAAAAGGCTACTCTATACACTTCTTTCGGCATTGAAAAACTCTTGAGTTTCTAGGGATTGAAAAAGACTCTTAATAACAATTTCAGCTGTATAGGTTATGAGAATGAGTCCATTGTTATAGTTTTGGCGATGATTCTTTCTACCCCGAACCTTAGAGGACGTGAGCCATTCCATTTTTATTCCACATGCAGGAAGGGGTGACTTATCATGTGCACCCTTTGCGTCAAGTTTCCTGCCTCTGAGAATCGACCATTGTGTTGCAGGCCACATCAAGCAGTCACTCAACAATTGCTATCAAGCTTCTGCTCAACTCTTAGCCGTTTGTCCACCGCTAGATATAAGCTCTTTTGTATGTACTGCCTTTAACATTTCACACGTGCTGGAGTCACTCATATTTTCTAGTTGGTAAATGCATTCATAATCCAATCCTCAAAACATGTTGTTGAACAGTTGTGTGTTCTTTCAAATTCTTCTCTATGGCAGGAGCACTACAGAGACACATGTTGAGTGGGAAAAAAGCCCAGTTTACAATGCAGCCTGTGATAGAGTTTATGAAGAACAGATGAGAATGTTGGCAGAGCTCCATTCTGAGAGTGATGACCTCACGTTTGGCCCAGAATTTCATAGTTTCATCCTCCATGGACTATAGCTACAGAACAGCGCTCTGTGAAAGATATACTGCATTTCAAAAATAAAAACTGGGGAACCGTTGGAATGTATTAATGATATTGTTTTAAAGTCCTTTTACATAGAGCGATGCCTTAAAACCCTCAGTTAGCAAACAATTGGTGATGGTATGAAGAACCAAGATCCAACTATTTTCTTCTCTCCATGTAAACACTTATTTGTGATTTTAGAGCTTGACATTTTGGAGCCTTCATTCTGTTTTAATGTATTTAAAACAAGTGACAGAGACATTCAAACAATGCCCCTTGATTGAACACAAGAAATATTCTGTTGTTTATGATAAAAGCATGTGCTGAATGACTACTACTTGAAGATTTAACATTTGTTTGTCACAAAGTGTACACTATTTTGAAGTCAGTTTGATTTTTGAAAGAAGTCTCTTCTGCATTTATTCAATCAAAAATACAGTACAAACAGTAATATTGTGAAATATAATATAGATTTGAATATATGCTGAAATTTAATTTACTTGTGATGAAAAGCTGAATTTTCAGCATCATTACTCTAGTCTTCAGCATCACATGATCCTTCACAAATCTGATTTGCTGCTCAAGAAACTGGATATAGTTGTGCTGCTTTATATTTTTGTGGAAACCATCACATTTTTTAAGAATACTTTGATGAACAGTGAGCTAAAAAGCATTTATTTAAAATAGAATTTAACTTTATTAACGTCTTTACTTCCACTATCAATGTATCACTGCTGAATAAAAGTATAAAATATTGTTTGTTTTAATCTTACTGACCTCAAACACATTTTTCCACTGATTGTTAATGCAAATTGATATAGCATTTTGCAGACAAAAGCATTTACACCGTAGTCTAGGCATAATATTTTTTTTACATTAATTTAGAAAAAATATATATATATCCCAGCCAAGTCCCAATCTCTGATGCCCATGATGTGTTTATCAGTGGTGTTTTGACCTCAGACTTTTGAATGGTAGTGGAGATAAGTCAAGCATTAAGATGTGTTACACAGATACAATCACGTTCTGAAATTACAAATATTTATGGCAGAAACACTTGGATCTGAGGATCAGGATTTCTACTGGCTTAGACGTCTTCAAACAGGATTTGCATCTTTCCCTAAGACTAACAGGTTTCCCCATTACTATGCTTATTTTTAACCCTCCTACTGAGAGGTTAACCCTGTCAATATACCCTTTCATTTGTGATTAGATTGACCCCTGCTTTCATAGCTAAGAAGCCTTAGCATGCATTCAGGTTTCATCCATTCTTGAAATGATTGCATTGCTTTTATCTTATGTTTTGTGTAGGGTGTCTTTATTCATTTCAACCTTAATATTAACCATAGAAGTACTCAAAGATGACAGATGCCATACAGGAATATCACAAATATCAACACACAAACAGTGTGAGTGAAGGTCTAACTTCTAAAAGTGAAGTTATGGGCGCAGATTGGGTGGAGTAGATATATCTGGTAAATGCACAGCAATGTGGTCGGTGTCGGCACAGCATGACAAATTGATTGGTTTTCAAATTACTGTGGTTGAAAACATATGCTAGCCTTGCTATTTACAGGACTGAGCAGGGAACTTGACTCCTGTAACTTTTTTGGACCGTTATATCTGCCGTGGCAACATTTCTGAAGACTTGAATTATACCATTATATCCAATGCTTATATCCAGCAGAGGTGAAATAACAGATTTGCATGTCTACAGCAGACAAGTGTTGTGTATTAGGATGGTGGTACAATGAACTAACCCAGAGGACAATTTTATGGCTCACTGGAGACGTAATACATTCTAAATTCATTTTCATTTTAGGACAAAATAAAATGAAATGCAGATGAGTCGCTTGCTCATACAGTAAGAGAACAGAGAATAAATGTTATCAAAGATTCTTTGCTCCTGGTGGAATTTGAGGCCTGGCTTTGGGATCTGTATTTAGTTCAGTACTTGATCACATGGAAGCAGTGTATTTTTAGCTGAGGTTTTATGCATACTTCTACACGTAGTATGTTTGAAATGTTGTCAGCAAGATCAAGTCAAGACATGGATCTATTGGGCAGGACTGAACCTTCTCTTTCTGTAGATGTCATAAAATCTTTTTACATTTTCATGCATTGCACCTCAGGAAAACTTTGTCTGAATTTATCATTCATAATTTATAAGCTGTGGACAAATGGTTGCATATGAGATGTTTGTAGTATGTTCTGTATTCATTTTTACCACTATAAAACTAGCAAATATTATTTCAGTGTTTCTTCAAAATGACATGTTCAGCTCAATCTGTGACTTGCTGTTTCTTTGTAATTATTTGTGAAATTTACTAGCAATTTCTATGTGAAAATTGTTTCTACATCAATTCTGATGCTTGTGCAAATGGACATGAAATTTACAGTAATATAGGAACTGCAGTGTGCCTCAGGAACAGTATTAGTGAAGTGTCTTATGAAGCAAGTCAGTTCATGTGAGAATTTTTTTTTTTTTTTTTTTTGGTCAAGATCTTTCAGTGAGGGAAGACCAAACCTTCTTGCAAACCTTATATTGTAATGTCAAATTTGTAATCAAGTCAGACAAAATATTATAATAAATATAGTTTTTTTTCTTCCACATTCATCGCTTTCTGTTTATCCCGTCTCTGGTGTTATATGACCTCTGACCTGAATTGTGTTTGACGTCCAAGAGCTGGAAATGTGTCAGCAGGGTTAACAAAATCCATATCAGCTGTTAACGGCACATCCATATGGTTCATGCAGACTCGGTCAGATTAGTGAACTAGAGGTGTATGCATGGGAGAACCGGCGTATACTCTCAAATGAGAGTGCAGATGAGTGTTAATGTTTAAGCATGTGTTTTATAGCCGGTGTGTCATGTCTGTCGGCAGGTTGCAGGGCAGCGGTACTCTATCTGGGACGACTTCCTGGTGCAGGGCCGGCGTGAGGGTCAAAAGGAAATGACCTTGGAGGAACTGCTGAAACACATTAAGGTTAAGGCACACACGCTGTCAACATCAGACACTTAAAAGACATCAGACACCATTCACACTCAGTCTCACACCAGCTTTACAAATCTTCTTTGTCTTTTCTTTGGAAGTAGAACTGATTTTGTGGCACATGCTCCAGCATTTAAAAGTTTGGGGTCGGTACGATTTTTTCATGTTTTTGAAAGAAGTCTTTTATGCTCAGCAAGGCTGCATTTATTTGGTTACAAATACAGTTTAAACAGTAATATTGTGAAATATTATTACAATCTAATATAGATGTTTTCTATTTGAATATATTTTCATATGTAATTTATTCCTGTGATGCGCAGCTGAATTCAGTGTCACATGATCTTCAGAAATCATTCTGATCTGCTGATCTGCTGCTCAAATAAAACATTTTTTTGTACTTTTGTGGAAACCATGATGCATTCTTTTCAAGATTGTGTTCTTTTTTTATTGCATCCTTGCTGAATTTGATTTCTTCAATAAAATAAAAACAATCTTACCAATCTCAAACTTTTGAAGAGCAGTCTTAAAAATCAGTCTAGATGAAAACACATGATACGATAAGTGACACATGTTTGACACATAGACAATGTCTATTGAATGAATCATTCTTTCTCATTTCAGGAAAACCATAACTTGAGCATCACTGGCTTGTATTATGGTACTGCTGTACTGTACAGTGATCTCTCTGATCATACTGGTCGCCTGAAGCTAAGGTGTGTATGCCCACATACAGCTGTTTTTCAGGGAAATATTCCACACTGCATTGTGTGTATGTTATATTTAATTTTAACCTGCATAATATTAACCTGAATTCTAGAGCAATATGACATTAGATTGGTCTAGACTGAGAGATTTCGAGACATTTGTCCCCTAGTGTTTATTTTGGGATAATGGGGATTTGTCTAAGGCTTTCCAGCATAACGGTCATTTGAAGCCACATGCCTTGATTAACCCCCCACTGCCCACTGCATGCATATGTGCATCTAACATCAGTCTGCTGAGAGATCTCAAGGTTATTCACGGGTTCTTCCTGCTGAAACTAAAATTGGTCTCAGAGGACAAATTAACAGAGAGAAAAAAAGAAATGTATTACCCCGTGTCAAGTGCTGCTCCTTCCTGCCATTTCTTCATATACATTTCTGTAAAACATTTTGCATGATGCAGAAGCATGTGAAAATGCTCCAGAGTTTGGCATAACAAAAAAGTTATACTTGTAATAATATTTAAATATTTTATTGTATTTCGATCAAATAAATGCAGACAACTTTTGGCCGGCAGTGTATATTGTGCAAAGTATGTAAATATTCTGCTCTAAATATACATCATCTTATACTGTCCTACATTTGACAAAATGTGCAGTATACAGCCAGAGCACATTACATTGTTTACTAAATCATTATTTAATTTAGTTATAAATCATTATATAATTCATAATTCATCATTTGACCATAATAATTTGGTCAAATGAAGCAGAATATAAACGAATATTTTAACACCTCATCTTTTAACTCATTATTTGATTGCTGAAAGACACGTTTGCACACACAATTAAATAAAATGCTAAATAACTTTATTTCCTTAATAATTGCACTGCACTTGCTAAATTAAACATTGAATGTAAAGGTGCATTTGCATGCATTTCAAAAGTATTTTTATTTTGTTTATTTTTGTAGTTTGCATTTCAAAAATAGTATGCACTATAGTTACTGTGCTGTAAGCAAGTACTTCATTCTCAACATTGCTGTTGTTACTCAACATCATAACAGTCACCTTCCTGTCCTTCTGTAATTATGTTCTTCTATGGTACGAGTCCATACCACACCCTTACATAAATAAACACTCTCTGCATTAATTCACAGCAACTATTCTTATGTAACAATATCTTATGTAAAAAAAAAAAAAAGAAAAAAAGAAAGTAAACTGAAGATAATTCAATAATTCTAAAGCTTTGGTTCTTCGTTGATTTAGTCTAAAAAGAGAAGTGGTATTTTTACTCATTGATGAACTTCTTGTTTATGCAGCATAACTGATTTGGTGCGCACTGCAACTAAGCGTGAGATTCCAGATCACCAGCAGATGTTGGAGATCGTTCCCTCGTTTGAAGAGGATGAGGACTGCCAGACCGTCCCGCCCATCAGATACCTGCTGAAGTGATGCTGGAGGCCTGAACGAATTATCACCGTAATAAGATGTCAACTATTAACTGGTCTCTATTAACTTTGATTCTATATTTATATGCAGAACAGTCATAAAATCATGTCAATTTGCACACTGCAAAAAATAATAAACATGGGAGATTTAATAAAGTTGGTTCTTAAAACAAATAAAAAACAGTCTACAAAAAAAAAAAGAAAAAAAAAAAACTATCTTCTATACGTAACATTACAAAAAGGTCTCTTTTGTTAACATTAATGTATTAACTACACTGGTAGAAAAAAATCAAATCAGTCAGTTCTAGTAAATTTCACATATAATTACAAAGAAAGAGCAAGTAATTGTGTATTTTAATATAAGACATACTCCAGTAATCGTGATTTTATTTAAAACTAAAAAAAAAAAATATATATATATATATATATATATATATATATATATATATATTTGTTTTATTTTAAGTAAAGGGGAAACTTACATTTATCAGTCTTTTTAGTTCGTTAATGAAAATACAGCTGCAGTTTGGTGTACAATGCATTAATGTTATAACATACTTTTGATTTAAAAAATGGATTAGTAAATATTGAAATTAATAAATGCTATAGACGTATTGTTAATTTTAGTTATGTTAACGAAGTAACGTTTACAAATGAAACCTTATGGGAAAGTGTTACCAACACTGAAAAAGTCTCAAGTAAACATATCTTGCCAACTAGAAATAAAAAGACAACTACTGATTAAGATCAGAATATTTTGCAGTGTAAAACTTGAACTGTAAAAATGTTTTGTGTAGGATCTCATTATTTTACTGTGAGTGAAATCTCTTCGTTAAATCTTTTAAACATGGTGATGGGTCCTGTATCAATATGACCCCTGTGGTTTGTTCATTCCCGCCCTCATCCCTTTGTTCTGCACCACCCACCTCTCACCTCAATACAAGCATGAATGATTCCACTTCCAGAGCAGAGCCAGAGACCCAAATGAGCTGCATCTGCTTCACTTAATTAATTGAATCACCTTTAGACACATTTGTGTGTTCAGTCCTAATCACATTACAGCAGTGGATCTCATTCACAAAAAGACTTAACAGCTGGCTCTTTTTCATTCTATTGTATTCTGGTTACAAGGCTTCAAATTCTAAAGTAAAACTCTTAATATTAAAGTATGGACTGTCAAAATCTCATATCATTCTGTAGTGAAGTCTTTGAAGAGTGTATTGCATATTGGAGTCCCTTCATTACGGACTTTTAGAAATGAAGTATAATATTTGCACAGTATATGAGCGGTTTGGTGGTACGTTGAAACAATGAACTATTGCACAACTCTTAAGAGAGTTAAAATAATTTGATTGTAGTTGAATGGAGTTGGTCAAACTGAACATTGGTTAGCATTAAAAATATACATGGGAGATTATGAACTGTAAGACTTGTTTGTTCCGTTTCTTTAATAAAGGTAATGAAAAATTAGATTTTTTTTCCCCTCATTTCAATTGCAGATGATTTAGAAAAAGCAACAATCCATGGTGTTTGCTTTATATTTAAGGCGCAGCTTTGATATTTTAATGCTTATGTCATTTTCAAATGAAATCCTCAGGCAATGTTTTTGAACATGATACTTGATAAATGCAGCAGAAGAGATTTTTTTATATAAAAAGCATTTATTACAATATTTATTAATAGATAGAACAATATTAGACATTCTCAGAAGTAAAAAGTCCAGTCGGTTTTCAAACACACATCAGATGTATCCAATGATGTCGTTGCATATGATAGGCTGTCGACTCCCCGTCTTCATGACAGCGCTGAACTGATAAAAGTCTGTTCCCAGTTGGTGCAAACTTGTGTGAGACTGGTGAAAGAACGGTTTGGGGGCTTGAAATCCCACGGGACAAGACATGCGTTTAGTGCAAGCCTTTCTCTCCTCGACTCCCTTTGACATGCCCGCTAATTTCCGCCGCATGTTGACCAGAAAGTCCTTGGCTATTTTGCGGCTGCCGTTCGGCTTGAGTTCTGCAGAGTCTGGGCATTCTGGAAGATCCATCCAGTTCTTAATCAGATCTGCAAAGCTGTTGTCCCCGAGAACCAACGGTTGCCGGTTACGGCCTCTGGTTAATAAAGAAGTGGTCCAGTCCGTTGGGTCACTGGCCTCAAACGACGTCCAACGTTCCAGGCATGCGTCTGATGTGGATTTGGGTCGGATTCGGTTGGTGCGGACGCATGCAGACGATGAAACACGCACGTTCCTCGTACGCCTCAACACCACACCTTCGTCCTGCCACGATGCTTCAGAGTATCCCGAATCAAAGTCCAGGCTTTTCATGCTGCTCGGGGAGCCTTGAGGTAGACGGCCAACACCGGCCTCCTCATCCTCCTCTTCCTCCAGTGGACTGGCCAGGCAGCAGGCCGAATCGTAGGTGCTGGCGTCGCTGACGTCAGAGATCCGCAGGCGACTGAGCTGCTCCCGCTGTTGTGCCCTTTTCTGACAGGCTCGATTCGCGTACGAGCACTTTGATTGGTCGACAGGTTCTCGTGTCTGCTTCAGATCCTGCAGAGATCTCATCATGCAGCGCATGTGGTCTCGGAAACAGTCACCTGAACTGCGAACACACAGCTGGAGAGAGAAGAAAAAAAAAAAAACCTGGGGGTTAGTGTTTTGACTACACAAATATCAGGCTATGTCATCGCTCTAGATGCAGATGCATTTTTGATGGCATTACCATCAGTGTACCATTTTATTTATTTAGTGTTTGTTAATATATAAAATTACATATCCCCCCCAATTTTCTTCATGTGTTTTGACATAACACTTTGACTTAATACTTTAAATATATTTTAGTTTAAGGACTTTTGTTGTGTTTTGTCAATATTTTTTTTATTTTTTTTTGTTTTGTTTTCAGTTTATGTTTTAGTTTTTTTTTTTGATTCATTTAGAGGTTTATTCCACATAATAAGTAAATAAAATACATATATCCAATAATAACCCTGTACTCCACTATGGTACCGTCACAGTACCTTTTCATAAGGACAAGATGAGCTTGTTCCCCAAAAATGTTCCAATTAAAAACTGAATTCATTGCTAGACTGATGAGTCCAGGAACTATAGTCGCCTTGGAAAACGATCCATGGACCAGGCCGATCAAACAGACCATAAAGTTGACCAATTTTCCCCTCAGATGAAAGCAGTCCAGAGTTTTCCACAGATGAATCCAGCAGCATTAATCAACAACATGAGTGGGAGAGAAACAAACACACAATCCATTTGGCAGAGTCTCAGGGGGAGAAGAGTCGGAGCATGATGCATGCAGATACATCCGCAGCGATTGTGGGAACGGGAAGCAAGAGGAGTCCCTTCCTGCACTGCTTCTTGAGGTGGGAGAAGTGTGGCCTTTCTTTCTAACGGTTCGTGATTAATGCACAGATTGTTGTGGTCAAAAAGGATATGATGTCATTTTTTGGGACAATGCTGCACGGTTTGGGCTATAGTTACCAGTGAAGCGGGGAATCAGACTATTTGTGTACATTAGTCTATTTGAGAGGGTTTAATACAAGGGGAGAAGAAAAAAAAAAAATATATTATATATATATATATATATATATTCTAAATTCCCAATTCTAAAGTAGATATTCAACAAAATAGCGGTGTCATTGCTATAATAATAAAAAAAATACAAAATTCATTTTAATAAAATTCGTGTTTGACATTTTTTGATTTGCATTTCAGTTTTTGCTTTAGTTATTTCAGCACATATAATTTCCAGTGTTTTATTATTATTAAAACAACGACTCTCCAGAATGTCTTGAACCCTCCTTAATTCTAACAAAAACAACAAAATTCCTCTTGACCAAGCTTGGCAATATCGAAGTAGATTCGATCTTTCTAAACTCAACACCTCTTAACCAGAAAGTCCCTGTTTTCCAGCGATAACATACCCCTACTCTCAGGTGATTTACTTTACTTTCACTTCCAGCACTGCTGTGGCCATAAAAGCATTCAGACATTTGGGAATGCTTTTGAAAAGCAGGGAAAAAAAATGATGTGTATAGACAGGTTTGAGGCAGAGCTATAGGTGTTATCACAGCTGTGAGAACTTAGCCATTTGGTTCGAAGCTGCAAGTGTGTGTGTGTGTGTGTGTTTGAAAAGCCAGCGGTCGTCAGAGGCCATGAAAAATGTATAAAGCTGGGTGGTGGTTAACCTCCATCACTGCTGAAAACCTACATTTAATTTCACAATTACAGTTCAAGATAGTTTATAATACCTTTGGGAAGCACAAAATGCACCAGCGCATGAACATTAATACTGGAGTTAAAACTATAGAAATATTAATGCAGCATATAAACAAATTAATTCAAGATGCCATATGCAGCTTTTAAGACTCTAAAATGACATTTAAGTGGAATTGCACAAAGAACACCAGCTTATGGTTGCTGCAAATTCGTCCTCTCAGAGACAGAAGTGAATTGACTATTTGATTCTGTTACTGGTACGTGACTCAAAACAAAATGCTGATGACATTTTGCCAGCTCAAGTATACAGTTATTAAAAAAAAAAAACTCGAATAACTAGTATACGAAATAATTGTATATACACTACCGTTTATTAAGTATGACTACGTTTTTTGTTCAATTGCACGAATTCGACTAAAGACACATACATCCCTTGTTAGAAATATTATCTTTTTTGACAATAATATCGTCTCGAGATGAACAAGCAAGCAAAGTAAAAACACTTACCATGTTTATTTTTCGTTTGCTGAGTGGGTCCACCTCGAAACAGTTTCCCGTTTCCCCTGAAAAAAAGACAAATGTGGCATAAATATTGTATTTAAATAATGCATAAGTATATGCGTATATGCAATCTGAAATATTTTGAAGCACTTACCAACTGTACACACACACACAAAAAAATATCCAAGCGTTATAAAGCTTTCCAGAACAATACAAAAGCTCCTGATGCAGACGCGTCTTCTGCTTGTGTTCAGTCAGTGCGCGTTTGGACTGAATGAGAGCGCTGAGCGACTTTGACTGCGCCGTCAGTTCCCTGTCAGGACAATCTCAACCAATCAGAGACACGCGTCCGCCTGCCAGCCAATCAGAGAGCGGGAAGTGATAGTGAGCGAGCGTTTCACACCTGAGATAACTAATTGATTCAGTGCATTGATTTGATAATACTAATGTTTATTTATAACAAAATATAAATTAAAATAAGTTGAAATAAGAAATATTGGCAATGTAATTGCAGCTCATTTTATTGATTTACTTTAATAATATGTACGTTATATTATTTTACACGAAAAACTTTCTTTTCTAAAATTTAGTTTGAGGCTCGGGTTTGTATTTTTTATTGCTTAATTTCATTGTTTTGTATGTAATGTAAAGGATCTAAGGAAATAGTTTCGTCAGCGGGGCTATCACTGATTTTGACATTTATACAAAATGTTTATCTAGCGCCATCATGTGGCCATGAAATGATATACATAAACAGGATTACTAGCATCAGCAAAAAAAAAAATAATCCACTGCATCAAGACACATAAAATAAAATAAAGAAAGACAAGGAGCACAAGTCTATCTTACATATCAACTTTTATTTCCAACGAAATATTTTCTGGTATTTAGATATAACCCAAAGACTGTGGTCTAAGTTATCTTATTAATTCTCTTAAAATGTGCTCGACACTTTACACTTCTCATTTAATAGCATGAATAAAAACAGCCCTATGATCTACAGACAGTGAAAACAAGGCACAGACATCGCGCAAAAGAAGGGATGGAACAGCAACAGGAAGGAGAAATGTGAGGGCGGATATAAATACTTTACATGTTAGTCGATTCTGGATGTTGTCAAAGTCAAGCTAGTAGAGAGAGTGAGACACGTGAGGGAATGTCACGCTGTGATTCGGAGCGAGCGATTAATTTCATATGATCTGTCATGCAACACATACAGCTGGAGCCTGGGATGAAGAGAGGTGTAAAAAAAAGAGATGTCTCGGCTTCTTCCTGTGCTCACATTAACTTTACAAAAGATGCATTTTGCTATTGAGTTTCAAGTCCTCACCCACCCCTCAACAAAGACAAATATCAGAATATAACCCTGACTCTCCACCTGTTTTCTGGCAGAAAAGAACTGCAAAATCAAATATTTACACATTGAGAACCGATTTAAACTCAGGTTCAGGAAAGAAGGATGGTGTGCTGGAATTCACGAGTCTTTTTCAGGTTGTCACATAAAAAAAAGTTACGATTCTTATAGGTAGTTGAAGGCAGTCTAGCAGTCGTGCAGAACCAGCTCCATCAAACCTGAGGAATAATCAAAACACATCAAGAAGATTATTAACAGTTCGTCACGTTATATAATTTCAAACCAAACCAACTTACTATACGTTAAATTATTTGTTTGTGAAGTATGCTTGTGCCATCTTTAAAATAGCTTAAAGCAAGCAATTTTGCATCTAATTATCAGTTTAAAAAGGCTGCAAATTTTAGCACTGATCAAGCATGGATGAACAAAATGACATTTATGTACCGTATTTTCCGGACTATGCACACTTTTTTTCATAATTTGGCTGGTCCTGCGACTTATAGTCAGGTGCGACTTATTTATCTAAATTAATTTGACATGAACCGAGAAAAATGAACCAAGAGAAAACATTACCGTCTAAAGCCGCGAGAGGGCGCTCTAATGCTGCTGAGTGCTCATGTAGTCTGTCACTGAGCAGCATAGAGCGCCCTCTCGTGGCTGTAAATGGTAATGTTTTCTCTTGGTATGGTTCTAAATAAATGTGACTTATAGTCCAGTGCGACTATGTTTTTTTCCTCATGACATATTTTTGGACTGATGCAACTTATATTCAGGTGCAACTTATAGCTTGAAAAATAATGTAATTGTATATAAATTAAATGCTGTTCTTGTGAGAAACTAATTGAATTACTTTCCACAAATATGTGAACTGTTTTCAACATTAATAATAATAATAAAAAAATCTGAGCAACAAATCATTATATTAGAATGATGATCATGTGACACTGAAGACTGGAGTGATGATGCTGGAAATACAGCTTTGTATCACAGCAATAAATTTCACTTACATTACAATAAAAAAAACAGTTCTCTTAAATCGTAATAGAATTGTCAAATATTTCTGTTGTTTAAAATTAATGCAGTCTTGGAAAATCTTAGCAACCCTGAACTCAGTGCAAGTGTTCCTCAAATGTTAAAACTACTATTTTCGATCAGCTTTGCTCGTGCATGTGAACACATGCGTTTCTTAACCTCATCATTCTCTTGGGCTCCTTCATTAAAAGAGGCCGCAGTCCTTCAGGTTGTTTTTGATGATGACGTCGGTGACGGCGTCGAACACAAACTGCACGTTCTTAGTGTCAGTCGCACAGGTAAAGTGGGTGTAGATTTCCTTTGTGTCTTTTTTCTTGTTGAGGTCCTCAAACTTGGTCTGGATGTAACTGGCAGCCTCATCGTATTTATTGGCTCCTGTATAAAAACCACACAGGAAATACTGTTAGCAGATTTGAACATGCAGTTTTAGTTGCTCATAATGACCTTACAGTTATTATAATTCTCTTCGCTGCACTACACATGACAAAAGAACTCGAATGATTGTTTTGGGTTCAACTGTGGGATAATATTGATCTTCTCACAAAATGATTTTGACTAAGCAGTGGTGAAGTCAAAGACCTGAGTACTCCGGGAAGCAGATGGTGAGAGGGCTGCGTGTGATCTTCTCCTCAAACAGATCCTTCTTGTTGAGGAAGAGGATGATGGAGGTCTCGGTGAACCACTTGTTGTTACAGATGGAGTCGAAGAGCTTCATGCTTTCATGCATGCGGTTCTGAAAAACAGAAGTGTGATGATTGAGAAACTGAAGCTGCTGCACAGTAACTCGCCAGCAGAGGGCGCTGTCAGCTCGCGTTTGCTCTGTGGAGAGACTGCAGTCTAGTGTACACGAGCTTCTTCAGAGGTTTTAGTCATGCACACCAGTCTTAATTAAAACTGAGCATTTCTTTTCCAGAAAGAACACAGTATTAGATTTTTAAATATCCACATACTCAAATAGTTATTATTTACTTGTTTTAAGAAAAACATTCTTAAATTAGTACTTATTTCATTACTATTCTGCTAATTCACTCGATACTATCACTATATCGATGTCAATATTGATTGCATAAAATGTAAAATGAATAAAGAAGAGAACTTCTAAACTGGTGTAGCTGTCAACAATTAATAATGTTTAATGTATCGCTCGACCTTAAAATAATGAATTACTTCACCAATTTTATGATGATTTAATATCACTTTTATTTATGTAAATGTGTTCCTCAACATAAAATAATGAAATGCTTCCAAAATCTTATATTTTTATATTTTATATATATATATATATATATATCAGTATTATCTTACTGCTCAACCTTAAAATTATTAAATATTTCCAGATCACATAATGTTATATGTATTTTAAAGTATTGCTCATCATTAAAAAAAAAAAAAATTCTCACCCTTACAACAATGCAATACTTCGTCCACTCACTGTATGATCATTTATTTCATTTTTATATATTTAAATGTATTGTTAAATGTTATGATCATTTTAAATTATATATCGGAAAAGAAAAACAGTTTGGAACTGAAATGAACAACTCTTGGAAAAGGTTTGCAAAACTAAACATACATAACTCGGGGTTACTGTTTGAATAACCCACAATGTTTTCCTTTTTTTTTTTAGATCACACATAAAACTAAAGCGTTCAAGCCGATGGTTTTCAAACTCACCATCTCCTCGTCTTCTGCCAGCACCAGGTCATAAGCGCTCAGAGCCACACAGAAGATGATGGCTGTTACTCCCTCAAAGCAATGGATCCATTTCTTCCTCTCTGACCTCTGACCTCCCACATCAAACATCCTGAAGAGAGGAGGGAATAAGGAGGCCATAAAAAGGGAGAATATTTAATGTTGAAGGCGCTGAAATGAAGCAGCAGAAGGTGAACATGCCCATTAACATTTCATGAACAGACGAACTCAAGATAATGAGAATCCACTTTCTAGCTGTTTCCTTTTCACTTTCCATATAGCTTCGAACACATCCAGAACTCAAATTTTGTAACAGATTTTTTTTTTTTTTTGCAGTGTAATATTAATAATGCTCCATACAGTAGCATAATGAAAGCAGATCACGGGGAACTGCAAATGTTCAGAATTACAAGATATATTGAACTGGTGAAGCAATGAAAGACACTGAATACATTTAATCTTAAGGATTTTGCTTGTATTATAAAAAATGGAGACATTATTTTAATAGTTATGTTTATTATTTGATCATAAAGCTGCAAACATGCAAACCATATAAATACTGTAGAAAAAAATATGACATTTACTTTCATGTGGCTTGCATGCTTGTGGTTATTAAAATGAAATTAAAATGGTTAAATTATTACATTTTATAATCATTTATAATTACTTATTTCTATAATTAAATATTTGTAAAATCGAAAAAATCAAAAAATATTTAATTCAGTATTTGAATACATAAATCTTTTTGTGCTTGCATGTGCTGAAAGTAGTGTAGTGTAATGACACATGTTTAGGAAACAGACACACAGTGTGAAACGTTTCTCACTTGAAGTGCAGATCTTTAAAAGTGAAATGTGTCTCCACGATGCCAGTGGTCTTCACTCGGGTCCTCAAGACGTCCTGCTGGGAGGGGATGTAGTCTGCTCGTGCTATCCTGTCCAGATCATTCAGATAACTACACACAAACACACACACACATATATATGCAATTAGGTCCAATCACAGCTCAAATGAAGAAGTTAATTAATTATTAATATACAGTATGCAGTCAGTCTTAAGTGACCTGCTGAGAGCAGCATTACATCTGCATTCATTTCTGCGTCACTTTTCAATTATGTACTGCAACCAGAGTGTTTGTGTATATATATATATATATATATATATGGGTTATATATATATATACCCTGCTTGCATAATGCACACTAGAGCTAATGTAGCCGGTCATTTGCATATTTGATGCATACAGTAAATCTGCCTGCTGTGTACAGTACAGTGATCAGAGTGAACTTTGAGTTGAGTCCAATCTTCAGAGGTTTCAGCAACACAACAGCTGCTCGTGTGTGAATTAGACATTGACTGGAAGCCATAAACAGTCGTGTTAGCTCAGTGAGCCGTCGCTGTTGGACAGACTACAGGCCTGAGCGCTGAGAGCGTTACTATGGCAACCCCGACTCACACTGACCTTTCATACATCATGAGTCAGACTGAAGAATTAGATCATACTTTCACAACGTGATCGACAGCTTCATACTGTGAACATCTTCTGAGCATTTAAACCGTTCAAATGCAACCCTTTTCTCCTTCATGCATGAATATTACAAAGCCTGTCAAGAGCATTTCCAAGCCATATTTCTCACACACAAAAATTATATATACATATTACATTAGGCAAGGCAAGTTTATATAGCACATTTCATACATAATGGTGTTTAAAAGTGTTTTACATAAAATAAACAAATAATAAAAAATAATAATCACAGCAATAAAACAAGCAATGTTTTAATAATAGATTTAAGAGGTTTAAAATAAGTTTAAAACAGTTAAGAATAGAAAATGATTATATATAAAATATAGTGCATTCAGTTTTGACATTGCACTGTGCTCATTATATTATATCTTACACCTAGAACAAAATAAAAACAATTATAAAAATAATTTAAATAATTGTCACTGTTGTTAAAAAAATTTAAAAGCTAAAAAAATATATATATATATTTTCAAATGCAAAGTATTCAGCCAGTTTATGACAAAATACATTGTATACAAATTCTCCAAAATCTTTCTATTTTATCTGTCAGTTAAAAAAATATGACCCAAATATGTTTTTAATAAATTCAATATATTCACATAAGCATGTGGCGATTGAATTATTTCCCTCTGTTATGGAAACAGTGTGTAAAGCATGAGAAAGGACATGGAGAAATGTGCTCATGTTCACAGCCAATCAGCTCCTTTACCTCTGTTCCCTGTGCCATGTAAAGTGTGTGTGTGTGTGTGTACGTGTGTGTGTATTTTTTTTATTGTGCAAGCTCTTTAGTTCAAACTGATTTACATCATAATGACAACATAAAAACAAAGAAGAATTCTATTAAATTAAACACAATGATTATTTCCTGAGGTCATGCATTCACCATTAAATGCTTATTAAAACATCATGCTTTTCTGATCACACAAATACTCAACAAATCGCATTACTCTGAATAAAACTGTTTAGCTCAGAGTCATTTAGAATTAGAAACATAAATGAAAAACAGAGCTCATCTATTGTGAGAGGAACTGAAATGACCCTCGATCTTGCTTTAGTTTGCCTGTTAATTCACATTACGTGCTTTGAGAGTTTATTTCCTCGAACGCTAGTCTTCCCCCTAGCGCTGGTTTTAATGGGCGGCACTACAGAAGGCTTCAGGATGAAGATGATCTGATGGGGCTTTCAGCTGCACGGCCTGAGGATGGTGACAGACTCCATCTGCTTTAACTACTGCAGGAGGAGTCTGAGACGAGACGTGGACATGTGACGAGCTCCTTCTCTTTCAACAGACATACAGAGCTTATATACACACACACACACACACACACGCGCACATATTTATTACAAAGTAAATAATAAAATAAATTATAAATAAATACTTCATGTTTAAAAGTATTATTAACATTATCTTGACCTGGAATTTAAATAAGATTATAATAAGATTAGTGAAAGTGAAAGTGAAAGTGAAAGTGACGTGACATTCAGCCAAGTATAGTGACCCATACTCAGAATTTGTGCTCTGCATTTAACCCATCCGAAGTGCACACACACACACAGAGCAGTGAACACACACACACACACTGTGAGCACACACCCGGAGCAGTGGGCAGCCATTTATGCTGCGGCGCCCGGGGAGCAGTTGGGGTTTCGATGCCTTGTTCAAGGGCACCTAAGTCGTGGTATAGAGAGAACTGTACATGCACTCCCCCCACCCACAATTCCTGCTGGCCCGGGACTCGAACTCACAACCTTTCGATTGGAAGTCCGACTCTCTAACCATTAGGCCACGACTTCCCCTAGTATATTATATAAGATTTTTATATAAGATTACTTTACTTTACATATAAACAAATGTATATGCAAAATCAGTCAAACATGTCCAAACTTTCAACAGAATGATTTTACAGTGTGTGTGTGTGTGTGTGTGTGTGTGTGTGTGTGTGTGTGTGTGTGTGGTCGGTGAAGGTCTGAGTGTGTTCAGGTCGTGACCTCATTAAAGACATGAGACATCTCTGCTAACAACAACAGATGGACTTGGCATTGAGTTCCCTGCTTGGACCTGCCTCCCATCATGCATCAGTCTTTATGCGCTGGTGCTGAAACACCATTAAAGTCACACTGTGTCTAAGCAGAGATTTGTAATATAGTTTTGTGCTACCACTCCTTGCACAATTGTGTTCAAGTGTTTGTGTTTATGCAGCTCTGAAGTACACGGATGAACTCTCATTAAACAGCAGGCCATGTGAGACGTGAGCTGCAGTGATCCGACAGAGGTGAAGGAGAGAAGAGAGATGACTGAACTGCTGTTAAATGACTAACACACGGCCTCCAGTGGCTTCCTGCTCTCATAAACCAACCGCAATATGATAAAAGACATCAACAATTGTGTTTTATGATTAAGCCAACATTTAAACTGCTGTGCAAAAGTAGACTAAGTGGGGTAAGCTTATATATATTGCACATCTAATATATTTTATAGGTAATTTATACCTGTGATTTTTTTTTTTTTTTTTTTTTTGTGTGTGTGTGTAGATAGATAAATAGATAGATCGATAGATATATAGATCTAGATAGATTATTATATATATATATATATATATATATAATAATCTATCTAGATCTATATATCTATCGATCTATCTATTTATCTATCTACACACACACACAAAAAAAAAAAAAAAAAAAAAAATCACAGGTATAAATTACCTATAAAATATATTCAAATAGAAAACAGCTATTTTAAACTGTAATATTTAACTTAATTATTTTTACTTTATTTGTGATCACATAAATGCAGCTTTGGTAAGAGGAAGATAGGTCTCTCAAAAAACTAAAATGTCATTTTGAACAGTAGTTTATAAGGTCATGTAACAAAAAACGTGCTTTCACTTTGTCTGCAAACAACTGTATTGCTTAAACATCAAGTCCATCTCTGCTGTGAGAATATAGTTCACAAAAACATGGTTTTCTTACATTGCTGGACTGCCAGGGTATTTATGAGCTGTGAAATGCACACATTGTTCCCTAAATAATTAAAAGAATAAAAATAACCATAAAAATAATTAGCATTAAAAAACAATTCATCTAATCAGTGCAGCAATTCATGCATTTACAAGGAATTCAATTCAGTCAGACAGTGAACGAGACTTACCCGATGAGATTTTAGGAGTGGAGCTATATGTATTTTAGAATCAGGGCTTGCACAGCACCAGTGAAATACCTACCAATGAAATACTGCAGTGATGGGAATAACTAAGACTATGCTCAAAATATATGTGCTGTAGTTGAATCTGACTAAATTCCATATGGACCATGATTATGAGTGTGTAAATGTACAGTTAGATGTGCAGCAGGAGCAGTATTGTGTGTGTGTGTGTGTATAGACACTCACTAGGCAGCAGAGTCGTTGAGCTGATATTCTCTGGATCGGGTGAAACATCCCTGAACCCCGCTGTCGGCCCACAGTCTGCGGATCACATTGGCCAGATCATCAGTTAAGATGCCCTGCTCCTCCGCTGCTGCAGACAGAGCAAACAGCTGCCGCGCATCGTCCTGCACACACACACACAATGTGCTGAGCAAGGAATAAAACAGAAAAGTGAGAAAAGTGAAGTTGCAAGAGTGTGTGGGACTCTCTGAATTATTTACAGGAACCCAGCGTGACCTACATACTCGTCCCAGACATTACAGGAGGTCTTACCACTCGGGCGGTCTCTTCATAGTCGATCTTGAGATTGCTCATGGCTTTAATGATGGCCATTATGGACTGGATGGTGTTGCTGTAAACCACGGCTCTGTACTGCTTACACTCGTCTTCTGAGTAGCCGTCTTCATGGATGATTCTGAACAGAGGGTGAAATGGAATAAATTAATTATATTGACATAAAAGATCAACAGAGATTATTATACTATCTTACAATAAAACAAAATAAAATCAAATGTAATTAAATTTTTTTTTTTTTTTATTTAAACAATCTTATTATAATATCTGGGAATGGTAATTAAAACATCTAAACATAAAACACTAAAAGAAAATCATATTAAAATCTGCATTAAATAATTTGCATCAAAATGCATAAAAAAACTGTAAAAATGTATTGTTTAATGTCTATCACATTAATTTTATAAGGCAAATACTGAAAGTAAAAAATATGAAACCATAACAGGCTATACAGTTGTTGCTACAACTAAAACTGTAGTCAGTATATTTATTTTGAAAACTGATATTGGCCATTATATCAACCATATCAGCCATAAAACTAATTAGCAGCCAAAAATGTGTATTTGTGCCTCTCCGATTTAAAACGTACAGTTTCACAACTGGCTGTTTCCAGTAATGTGCTTCATTTAATACTCCATATTCACTAACGTCAGCAGATATCACCGTCTTCTCTTCCTATAACCGAGTCAGCAAATATAAAACAGGCTAGCTGGGCCTTATTGACATATTTTAGATTACATCTTTATCAAATCATTACAAAAAAAAAGAAAGAAAAAAGATTATGTCTATAAGGAAAACATTAGAAATATAAATAAAAAATAAAAAAGTTTTTTTGGAAGCGCAGACTAATGGATCTTAAAAGGTTTGATCAAATTAAGAAAAATCTTCGTACACCTGGTAAACAGTGAACTGAAGAGATGTGATACATGACACCTTCAGGACTGTTTTGCTGCTGCTAACCCTCTTTAGCCGTGTTTCCACTGATCTGATGTGGATTATAATCACCATACAAGGCAGAAATATTTAGAAGATATGCAAAAGACTATGCACGCTAGGCATAACATTACCATAGTAAACATTTAAATGTGACCACTTGAAGAAATCAGACATCAGCTTCTTATTCCCCATCACAATCGTGTATTTATTTAGTACCATATTTTACCTGTCATAAGTCTCGTCCTGGAGAGTTTAGCTCCGCGTAGCCTATGTCATAAAAATATAATAATGTTTTTGTCCGGGAGCTTTCATAAAAATATAGAAATGATCATTCTTTCTAAATGTGATGTATATAGGCTACTGTGACTACAAATAAACAGACTCGAGTGAATAAGCAGGCTGTGTTCAGAACGCTTTATTTCTGTGACTAATTATCAATCCTGATAAATTGATCATAATGATCAATGTATCACTTATTATAGTAAAACATTGCTGCTTTTGGATTTAAATATTTAACAAAGATTGCAAACAAACGGCTGCTTTTATCATGTTCATTTTGTGATCGCGCTAGTTCCTGTGTCTTATTTCTCAATCGTTTTTTGACATCTTCTCTTTGTTGGTGAAATGATGGGGTTGCACGTAAAGTGCTGCAGAGCTTCTATTTTGGCCTCGGTGAAAAAGGAGCTATTGTCATTGTAAGACTGTTTCTGCTTATTGACCTGAGTGTGAAACTCTGCTGTCCTCATGAAAAATGGATTGAGATCCCAGCGCCTCCACTCAAATGGAAATGGTAAAACTATTTAAGGCTTTTGCTATATCTCTTTGTGCATCTGACTTCTACTTACAATGAATATATAGAACATTGTTCTATATATATATATATATATATATATATATATATATATATATATATATATATATATATATATATATATATATATATATATATATATTATAGCCAAGATTAAATTCACACACTTCATCCAACAATTTTCATTTATCTTAGAAAACAGTGACCTGATTGCTCTGCATATTATGCACACCATTTTATATATATCCTTTTTTATTATTTTTCTCCATTTACAAAGTCAATTAATTTCTAAATAAATATTCAAAGTTTTACAAAGGCATGCAACAGAAACATTTAAAAGTTTGGGGTCAGTAAGATTAAAACACTTATTCTGCAAGTATGAATTAAATTGATCAAAAGTGATAAAGAAATTCATGTTATAAAAGATTTAATTTTTGTATTTGTATTTTAAAAAATCTGTATTTAATATCTATTTATTTCACTTACCGCCCAATGTTGTCCAACAAAACCATACATATTAAAGGCTACAAACACAAATAAAGTTAAAGGGTTAAAGTCACATTTAATTCTAAAATTGTAACATTACAAATTAGACTTCTTAAAGCAAAAGTTACAGTCACTAAACTAAATAAATGAATGAAAATAAATGAGAACAAATGCACAGAGTTGTGTTAGGCTATTTTGATTATTCCACTGCAGTCTCTTTACAGTCAGTGCTATCATACAAATAGACTTACTTGAGTGATTATAATTATTGAGCCTTTATGTCTGAGCACATGACGGATCGAGTCACTTAAACTACTGCAAAACAAAATTATTAACTATGTCTTACAAGTTATTAAAGGCCTTAATATGAAGCTTGTCACATGTTGAGAACAAACTGAATTAAGCACTTTCTCCGCAGCAGCTCAGTCTGTGTCCTCGCTATATTTTCAGATGCGCTTGTATCAAACTACTGTTTATCCATATAAAGGGTATTGCCTCATATCGAATTGCTTATACAGAAAATATCTAAATATCGTACAAACTCGATATACCACCCAGCCCTACAACAAGCATATTATAATGATTTCCGAAGGATCATGTGACATTTAAGACCAGAGTAATGATGCTGAAAATTCAGCTTTGCATCACAGGAGTAAATTACATTTTAAAATAGATAAAATTTATAAATAGTTATTTTAATGTGCAATAATATTTCCCAATGTTAGTGTTTTCACTGTATTTTTCATCAAATAAATGCAGCCATGGTCAGCATGAGATTTTCAAAAACATTTTTTTTTTTTTTATCTTACCAACATTGAATTTTTGCATGGTAGCAAACAAACAAGGAATAAACTAATAATTATAAGGTAACCGTTTCTAAACCAGGTAAACTGTTTTATTATCCTTAATAATCTAATGAAATGTAAAGGTGTTGTTACTGTATGGACACTGAGGACTGATTTCTCACGTGAGCTACATCCTCATACTATAATCTCATTTACTAAACCGTATCAAAATTAAATCAAAAAAGCATGAAAAATACTGAAAATAGTATTAAATAGTTATATTAAATATTGAAAATAGACTGAAATATATGTTAAAGCATGCAAAATGTTTTGTTTATAAAGTGTGCATCCACACATGCTTAATCTTGTAAGACGTTTTGCAGAATGAGGGTTCACATCTAGACACGAGCGAGCAGAGCAGAGCAGCACAAAGAGAGATATATTTTAGCATCGTGAGGAGATGGATGGTGTCTATTAATCATGAACAGGATGAGGGCGTCTGAAGTAAAGGAAGCAGCTCTGCATCACAGGGTCTGTAAGGAGGGGCACTCGTGTGGAAATGATATTCATAACAGGAGCTAGAGCTGCTTTCTGTTAACTCTGCTTTAGTGTTGCGTCTCACACATGATGTCATTTGTGCAAAGAGCTGTGGCTGCAAATAAATACGTGACAGATGAAGCATGGCTTTATTACTGAATCTAAATAGTGTGTGCGCATTCGTATCTTGGCAGCTGCAAGGAGCTAATTTACAGTCAATGTGTGTGATTTCTCTAAGTTAAAGCAGCAGTTTCAGAGGAGGAGTACAAAGCCTGGATGTGTCTTCCTGAAATCACAGGCTTGTTTGAATGTAAAATGAAAAGGAAGCATGAATATGATGCTCAAGAAGTGTGTGGTGAATACTCGAGATGTTACTCTCATCTTACCATTTCATTTGACACATACAAACAACACACTAAAATAGAAGTCTGGTTTAACTTTGTGACAGAAATATATTATTATTGTACAGTAGAATCTAATTCTCAAAGTACTAATAATAATAATAACAATAAAAAGAGCAGCAAAAAATAAAGTTCTTACATTTTTATTGTTTTACATTTAAAACAAATAATTTAAATTGTTACAATTTGATTACCACTTTTTTATAATAAAAATATTTAATTGCATTTGTATTAAATCAATTATTTGATTGCAAACGTTCTATGAATTCAACTGATTAGGGATGCTTTTATTTTGTAAAATCTAGTTAAACCATTAAAATGGAACCTAGAATAAATGTAAATGGAATTTGGGGGAAAGACAAATGTTCATAATTTTTTTTTTTTTTTTTTTTTTACTTTTGGAAATATATTTCTACTATACAGTAGAATGCACTTCTCAAAGTATAAATAGTCATTGTAATTATTTTTGTGCCATAAAAATAAAAGTAATTTTATTTTCCTTTGATTACATACAAAATAATAAAAATAGGGCCCTACATTTTTCTAAATAAATTATAACAAAGTATTAAATTGTAAAAGTTTAATGAATTTAATTCACTGGACATGCTTTTTTATTTTAGAAAAAATATTTAGAAATTTTAGCCAAAAAAAAAAAAAGAGAAAGAAAGAAATCAACCTTTTTCTACTTACTTCATCTGTTTCACAATGGTGCTCTTCCCTGATTCACCCGCACCTGAAAAGAGAAGAAGGGAGTGTCAATGAAAACACAGAGCAATCAGTCAAATACAATTTAAATACTGGATTTATCTACCTCTCTATATATATTATTTTTATTTCTTTTTTTAATTGCAAAAATATCAACGTTATTAGAATAGTCCATACCACTGTGCAGCTCCTATCACTGCATAGCAGCATTTTGTTTTAAACAGAGGTTACAGCATCTTCTCAGCCACTTCAGTACATGATACTTTCATAACCCTTATACGCCTCATAGTACATTCACGACATAATTCTCCACTGATGTTCTGAGGGGCTGCTCACAAGTTCACCCATCTATACGGAAATGGACTGGGAACAGTTCGGATTATTCCTGCATAAATGTAATGTTCTCTCTGTCAAAGTGGTAAAAGCATGGCTGTGAAAGTGCTGAGAGAACAGAAACCTCTTCCAGCCCAGCTCTGAGCTGAAGATGTGGAGAGGTCATTCAATTACTGTGAGTGCACGCTCATGGAGACCAACAACTATATCAAAAGTGTAGAGGAGAACGAGATGTTTTCCATCAGATGGAGATCTCAAAAAACACTAGCTGCAGAATAATTGTACCTTCTCATGATGCTACAAGATGATGTTTCAGCATTTGGTTTATATCAAAATACCATGGTATTGATATTTGAACCAGGGTGCAGTCTTGACAGAAAGCAAAAAAATTGTCTCCATTTCCTTTTCTTTAAACATGTTTTAATGTAGAAGAGATGGAAATGGAAACGCAGCATCTGCGCAGGAGTGCCGTCAACAGCCCCTTCAGCAGCGTGTGAAATGTGCGTCTCCTCGGCCATCTGCTGACTCATTAAAACAGCTACCTCGCCATGAGACAGGACCACAAACCAATTACTAACTCATACTTTCATCTTTTTAACAAGCATCTGAAGAGATTTGGCTTATATTCAAACCACAAAAAAGAAAGAAATAAATAAAATAAACTGTCAACCAAATGTAACTTTATTGGAGGTGTGCAATTTCTTGAACAACAGATAAAATAAAATAAGATGCTTTACAACCAAATAAAACTTTTTTAAGAAGTGTGTAAAGTACAGTGAAGTAAAATAAAATGTTTGACAACTGATAACCAAATACCACTTGAAAATATTATAAAATGGTAAATTTATGGTAAAACATTTAACAACTGATAATCAAATACCGCCTTAAAATCAAATCAAATCAAAACTGTGATAACCAAATACCACTTCATTGGAAAATAAAATTTAAAAAAATTAGACAAATGTGATAACTAAATACCACTTGAATAGAAGCACGTACGTTGTGTACATAAGTGAGGAAAAAAAATCAAATACAAAATAAAAAATATTTATCAACTTATAACCAAATTCCACTAAATTGGACATAACAAAACTAAAATACAACTGGTAATCAAATACCACTTTAGTGGAATTATAAAGTAAAATAAAAATAAAAAAAACATAAAATGCAAAAATGATATATAAAAAAAAACCACCATTGTATTCGAGGAAGTGATTAATTACAATCAATATTAAAACATTTAAAAAGGAGGAAATAAATATGTACACCCACACCACACAAATAAAAAAAAATAAAAAATTGTACAAGTGTGAGCTTGTATGAATGGTTGGCTTTCCGGTCTTCATCTTGATTAATAATTTACTTGTATTGTTACCTTTGACCTCCTACAGTATTATGACTGTACTACATTATTGGTCATTGTACTTTGTACGAAGAAAAAAAAAAAGCTGCAGAGACCTGAGGGACCAGACTTCCAAGAGACACACTTCCACAGCGTCAAGGGACACACCATTACACCAGCTCCATCATACAACCACAATCCTTACTAATGGACAAATGAGAAAAAGAGCCAATAATTGATGCTTATGAGACTTGAAGAATAACAGCTGAACTGTTTATTCACAAACCCCCGGAGAGTAAAACAAAGTAATTGGAGACAAAGGGAGGGTTTTAATACACACCAGACTCATAAACGCAACTAGTACTTCAGGAGCTTGTTCATTTAACAGATGCAAAGCAGATGAAGTTGAGGATAAGATCTGGTGGCGACTTAAAAAAAAAAATCTAATTAAACAAGTACTGCAGAAACATCCTAAACAGGTCATCTACAACAGCTGGTTAATAATTAGTAGTGTTTGCAAGCATCAGTATTCATTTTGCTCAGGGATTATTATGCAGAATTCTCCGTACATCAGGCACATTAATGATATTAAACAAATAAAAACATGATAACACTTTATAATAATGAAAGAATGAAAGAAATAAAGTGAGAAGCAAAGAGATGAGTGATTCTAAGGCCCTCCCGTCTAACAAAAGCCTCTGTGTGTGTTCGTCTGGCAGAGAGGAAAGGCCGCCTGTGTTTGCTATCATTTGGGCAAACATCAGTGCCTCTGAATGAGACCCTCTCTGGCCTCGTGGTAATTAGTAAGCGGAGGAGAACAGGGTGTCCTCGTTCAGAGAGAAACCAAACTCACAGGAGAAGTCGGTTTAAAAAACATGCACAGTATAAGACAAAATCATAATGCTTACTAGACACTTACTCTACTTTCATAATGCTTTCAGCGATTTGTTTCAGTTACGTGTCCATTTACAGCATTTGACCATATTTATCTATTCTGCAAAAAAAAAAAGACTTCGTTCAACAATCCTTTCATTGTCATTGACATCAAATTTGTGGTCCAACACTAGAACTCTTTTATAGCTTTATTATAAGTCTGACCCAAGAACAAAACCTCAAACCGTAAGAGACATACTGGGTGCCAACACTGAGATGTCCTAACACAAGAAAGTGCACACAATGAATGATCCTGCCGATGAAAGAGAGGGCAAGTGAGCGCTGATGTGCCAGTGATTTATTCTGTAATGGAAAAATGACTTGAGGAAATTAAAGTCAGAGAAAGATGTAAGAAAGAAATAAAGGACAGCAGATAAAGAGGAACATGAATGCACAGAGGACAAAGCAAAAAGAACTGTACATGACCCAAATTAAATGGTATACAATGGCTTTTAATAGAAATAAATAATAATTATTATATAAATACATGTATATATAAACGTACATTATACTACAGCATAAACTAAAATAAATAAGTGAATAAATAAGTACACAATTGTTTGATATAAATGGTTCTCCAGTAGGGCTGCTTTAGTATCTGTGCGGAAATAAACAGACTTTGAGCACATTTTACACAATGACATGAATAATCAGATCACAGTATGAACAGAATATTAAATATTCAATATTTAAAAGACATTTTGGATGTGGAAAAATGTCTTGGATAGATGGGTGGTAATGTTCACAGTCGCTATACCCAGTTTGACTAAATGGGGCTAAAACATCATCCAGGGTGGGGGATCAAAGTAATTTCTAAATAAAGTAATTTCTGCATCAGCTACTTGACTCAGAAAATGCATCTTCCTTCCACTAGTGTGTGGCAAATGTGTCATGTTTATCTGATTTAGCTACATTATAACTGGTAATTCCAGTGAGACTAATTCACTACTGACTAACGTTTGAACTCTATAATTAACTGAGCACATTTCAGACGGGGAAGTAATGGTAGAGTTTGAACTATCATGACTGATAGTCTGTAGAGGCAGGTAACAATCATCACCAATGAAAATAACAACAACATGCTGCATAAAATAAGTCGGCAATGTGCATCATAACAGTAAACAATTCCACAATCCACCCATGATGAAAAACTGGAGCGGTTTCTTTTTAATAAACTATATTTAGACATCTTTGATTAATTACTGTAGATCGGCAGAGAGCCAGACAAGATACTGCAGCACTTGACCTTATTAAAAAGGAAAAACCCCTTTTTACTATTGCCACACCTAAAATATTTGCAATAACTTCTGGCCAGCTTTTGAACCTTGTATTACATATGCACATTAAATTTTCATTCAAGCTCACTTAAAGTAGGTTTTGTTTTTCTAGATTAAGCAGTCTGAATAAGGCCTTTATCCCTAAATACTAAATTTTATAGTGCCCCTATTATGGATTTTTTTTTTTATTACCTTTCATGCAGTGCGTAACACAGCTCTAATGAATGAAAACATCCTGCAAAGTTTTAAATCTGAAAGTGCACCATGTATAACATTATCTTCTCTCAGACGAAAGAGTCGACTCTGAATCATTGAAACGAGTCGTTTTTAAAACGAATCCAGCGCCGTTTCATGTTGACTTCAACATGAAACACTGGCATATTCTCCACCCACTTGCTGGTCTTTTCATGTTGGTCTGAATATAAAAAGCAAATTAATTCTTTGCCACTAGGTGCCGCTTTTGGAGCAGTAAAAATAGCGGTTTCTCCAGTAACTCTGTACACAAAGCAGCACTTCGCTCACAAACGCCGCTTTATCAGTCGTTACAGACATGATGAAATGAAACTGAGGCCAATCGGACCAATCACTGCAGTGTAGCGTCACATAAAGAAGGGGTTCGATTAGAATGAATCGTTGAGCGAATCGTTTGGGAGTTGCTGAGCATAAATGCATATTATAAGACAATGAAAGTGTTTTTAACCTCGCATGCATGTCAATCTGTTGTTGGGGACTCCCAAAACCAAAATATGAGCCTTTCATTACCTATAATAGGGGTGTTTTAAATATAATAATAGTAATCCAAAACAACTAATATCATAATTATCAAATAATCTGATGCACAACAATCTAAACTATTGATTTCTTTTGCTTCATAAGCATGAATCATATATCAACAAAAAAAATCAACCATGGACGTCTCTGTTCACTCCACCTGTCAAAAGTAAATAAAGAGAAAATGTGTCATCTTTTATGGTGCAATCCATAAAAACTTACCTCTCTCTGGCTTTTCTCTCCAGCCCCGGAGGAAACACTAACTCCTATAGGATGCATTGACTAGAGTAACTGCCTTTCATGTTGGCTTCATAAGTAACATCAGCTTTCAGGCAGACTTAATAGTTATGGTACGGTTCTAGCTCAGGTCAGGACTGATGGCCTCGTTTGATCTCTGCTGGCCCACGTAATTTCTGCAAGATTAATCCCTTTGCTACGTCGTAGGTTTGAACTTTGCTTGAGCTGAACTGGAGCAAATCCATCAACAGTGACCAGGTCTTCAAAGGTAGATGAAAAAAAACATTCTGCTGATAATAAGTAATGATAAAACTAATCATTTAAAATAATTAGATGAACTGCTTATTTCTTTCAAACATTAATATTACAGATAATTTGAGAAAAGCCTCTTCTGCTCACTAAGCCTGTATTTATTTGATCAAAAATACAGAAAAAAATAATAATATTGTAATATATTATTGCAATTTCAAAAAAGAGTTTTCTGTGAGAATATATGTTAAAATGTAATGTATTCCTGTGATCAAAGCTGAATTTTCAGCATCTTGACAATGTGACATTATCAGAAATGTTACTCTGATATATACATACTCAAGCATTCTGTAGCATTAAAAATATCTTTACTGCCACTTCTGATCAATTTAATGCAACCTTATTGAATAAAAGTATTAAATTCTGAAACATTTCAATGGTATTCATATGATTATTATCATTAAATTATTTATTTAATGCCAAATAATCACTTATGTGATTATTATTAAACGCTAAAATTATTTCAATTGATTTATATATATGTAATAATATAAAGCTATTGTATTGTAAATGAGATAAACATTTCAAGTACATTTATTTTTACACCGTATTCATTTACATTTCCCCAACAGGCTAAAAACTAAATCTGCTTCATCATCCATCAGAATACAAAGCTGATTTTTAATGCACACATATGAAGAATGGCTTCCCTCTCCTCTGTTTGTAGGTGAGCTGTTGTTTCTGAAGGAGGAAGTTCAGATGTCCCTGTGGAGCGGGACAGTAATGATGTCTGCAGGGCTTGAGGAGAGCTGGGAATCCTAATCAGATAACTTAAATCACACCTGAGAGAAAGCTTAATTACAACTGCTGCTCTTGTTTTCTAGCTCTCAATGAGACTTTATTTTTCCTTCTCTCCTAATTCTGTTAGTCCAGCATTAAGCCCGTGGGGGCTCTCAGCACCTCCCCTCGCTCTCCCGGGCCTCAGCGCTCTCTTCACACACTTCTATTTCGCTCCTTTGATCACTTTTTGTACTGTAACGAAAAGTCTGTCAGGAGCTTCACCTGTCTCCTGAGGCTTCGCTCTCCCTCTTCATCTTCTTTACCATCCCATTACATTGGCCTAATGCAGATTGGTCGTTTCCTGATTATTAAATTATAGCTTTTGCATGCAGCAACCAACTAGTGCACACACACACACACACACACACACACACACACACATAGCTGTTTCAAGAAAAATTCTATATTCTATTTACACTTTAAGGGACACTTCCCTCGCCTGTGAATTACATGCCTCAGTAATTAAATACATTGTCATATATATCTAATGATCAATGCTCAGTCATATTTGAATGCAGAATCATACACTCAATGATTGTACTGACCACAGGAGGGTCATCATTACTGCTGAGCAATACATTTTCACAGCCAAATAAGATATGTCTTAGTAAAATCATATAAAATAATATACAGGTAGGATGGTATTAGTTTGTTACTGTAAGTTACATTGTTACATTTTCCACGTTGGGCCGTTGTACTCCCATGTCGCGTCTTCTACAGAAATTATTTCAAATTAACGGTCAAATGTTTGTCAGTAAGATTTTCGTAAAGAATTTAACACTTTGGTTCAGCAAGGATGTGTTCAATTACTGTAAAGTGACAGTAAAAACGGTTACAAAATATTTATTTGAAATAGATTCTGTTCTTTGAACTTTCTATTCATCAAAGAATAAAAAATAAAAATAAAAATAAAAAAATCTGTATTTTTATCAAATAGATGTAGCATAGTCAGCACAAGAGTCTTTGTGCACCTTTTTATAGAAACACTTCCTTAAGATCCGACATAAACATATTCATATCCTAAAAGTTCAAAAGGCTCTGCAGATCAGGAAAGATCCTGAGGGCAGTTTGTAGAGTGGACACAACTCATGTGCTTTCTATCCTCATGCAATGAGAATCAGGTCTCTAGACCGAGTGAAACCGATTACTGCAACAAAATACACGGATTCTCAAGATTCATCCCAAATGTCCAAGACAACTGGCATCCATTACACATTTCCAAGAATCATCCTTCAAACCTGCTCAACAAGCATTGTTCCACAGAAATGCAGAAAGAAGATTTCACCAGTAGAACACTGAAGAACATGCATAACTTAAGATACATGTTAAGCAATTAAAATGCTGTTTAGAGAAGCCGTAGTGATTCTTAGCACCACAGAGTAGATGCATGTGTGTTTCCTCCAGCGCTGTGAGGCATTTATAACACCACCAGCAACATAAAGGTCAGATGCTCCACTTCTCTTTCCCATTATAAAAACACATAGATCTTCTAGAACGCTGATGACTAAGAAGCTTTGCGTCTCCAGTTCTACTATTCATCCTAACACAATGACAGCTTCCTCTTTGTGTGCCTGATTCAGACAGACAGCTCCCAACTGTCTCATGCTCCTGTCGCTGCCGTGGAGGAAGTGAGTAGAAATGGCAAACCAGAGCTGGCAGTAAAGGTCCGCACAGGCATTTAAATCCAGCCTGAAACCAGACCAAACATTAAAGTCATGCCATGGGGATCAGCCCTCACTTCTAGAGCCAATCAGAAATGCTCAGCTGAATGTTTGAAATCGCTGACACCTTTTATTGGATTTATTCGTTCATTACAAGCCTAAACACCAAGTTATGAATGAAACACTAACCTGACCATGGCCAGACAACAAACCAGACATTAAGTAGGCATTTAGTAGAAGCGATTATCCGGCGCAGTATAAACTATTATAGTTTTTATTATTAATATTATTATAAAAATAATTATATTTTTAATTATCTTTTAAATCACTTGTATCATTTAAAAAAATAATAATTTTAAGCAATTTTGTCATCATTTATCATATATTTTTGACTGTCTGGTTTTATTTATTATTTAGTTAATCTAGAATTGTATTGAAGTTAATAACTGAGCAGGTGTGTTTAACCATAGCAGTCTTATTTTGGTATTATTACATGTATTAGTATTATTATATATTTTATTGCTAATTAATTTGATAAAAAAATATATATTTGAATAAGCTTTATAATTTAAATTCAAGTAATTTGTTTTTTTATTATTTTTATTCATGTAAATATTATCAACGATGCGGTTCATTTACTTCATATTTTGGTTAATTTATTGCTTATTTATTGTTTATTTATAACTTATTTCAGCAATGCAATATTGACATTTTTGTTAGAAGTTTTTTCAGACTAATATTTTTATTTCAGAAAAATGTCTCATATCCACAGTAACTACTTTCTGTGGTCATGCTGGACTAGGTCTAGACATCATATACAGTAAAATTATTAACTAAATAAGCTTAATATAACCTTGTAAAGACAAAAAAGTAACTGTTTGAATTATCATGCCCTGATATTATCTGCTTACAGTATGCATGAATTGTTTTGTTATATAAATGCTTACATTTATTTGACATTAAATTGTATTATTTCTATTGCTAGTATATAAGCCATCAGCTATTGAAAATCCCATCCCATTCAAGCAATAATCCCAAGCAAATCAGATTCAGGACAGCACTAATCAAATATTCAAGTCAGTTTGTAATACTTCCTGCTACTGCTCTGCTCAGTGGCTAAACCCATCCATGTTCAAGCCTCAAGCACACCGATGAAACCTGACTGTCAGCGATCACATCCAGCATCCATTTTCCAACACAAAACCCCTCATTTCTACACATCCTCTTTTCTATCTGCGTAAAAGGGCCGACAGTCTATTATTGTTCAAACAGTCTCTCGAATTGTGCCACCGGGTACAGCGTGTGGAATGAATCCTGAAGTGGAACAAATGAAAGACAGGGAAAAAGTGGGTCAGAAAGCCAGTTCTGCATGCTGCACTGCAGTGGTGCAACTCCCACTTCCACAATCCACAAACGGCTCGTTCGAGTTTGAATCGTGCAGAGATGCATTTAGATAGCCATGCGGTGTAAATCACACTTGATTTCCTTCATTTATTCAGCTGTCAGGCTCAACAGATCAAGCTCCTGTTTGTTTAGACAAACGAATTGAGCCGATAAAGAACATGCTAAGGTTGCAACAAAAAAAAATCTTAATGTAATTATACAACTAAACAAGAGACAGATTGGAGTTAATAAACAGGATAACCAAGGGCAAAGCTTAATCCTAATGGAAATGATTGTTCACAGAAGATCAGCTCGCACATGTAATGAGAACTATAACTTCAACAGAACCATTGCAATTACAGTCATTCATTTACAGCCTGTATTGTGACCAATTCATCATCAGCACACGATATTCCAAAGACAAATGTTGGTCGAAATTCTTCAACAAACTTCCCAGAAGTTGACTAGAACAAACCAGTTACAGTTTAATGTTAACCATCTCAAATAGTGGCATAAACACTGCTTTTTTTTATATAGATTTGTGAAAATCTTAACAAAAATCAACAATTAAACGCTGGTTATTGTTAATATTACAAAAGGAAAAAATAGCTAATAATGACTTCTTAAGTATATAATATTAAAAATGTACAAATGTTTTTGCACCCTATTTTACAATTGAAATGTGATGTACATGTCATTTCTGGATGACCTTAAGAACCAGAAAACATGCTACAGTAAGTTAAAAATATACATTTAAAAACTTTGCTTCGCATAATTGTGTAGAAATGAGTATTTATGCCAATTAAAGACCATTTAAAACTGTACATTTTTCCATACTTTTCATTCAGCCAGAAACCGAATCCGCATCCTTTTTGACAATCGTAATATGATGCACATTTTGTTTCCGGTTGACTGCATGAACTGGAAAACAAATCAATTCAACCGGAGAGTGTACTGCATTCCATTTGACATGCATAATGGGATATACATTCAATGTTATGCATGAATATAAAATAGGACACAAATGCCATTTCCAGTTGACTTTAATGTTGGACATAAAACAATTGGTTTTCTATTGATAGGTTAAAGCAGAAGTAATGTGGAAAGTAAATATTAACTGTTTGAAAATGTTTCGTATTTAGTATGGCAAGTATCTGTTTCTGTAGTCTTTTATCGACATAAATAAAAATGTACATTTAGATCACAAAGAGCAGACAATACCACTGGAAATGCAAAACACTAACATGTCAGCCTCCACATTTAAATATTCGATTTTTAAATAACCAAGTAAAAGAAACATTACAATACAAATACATTTTGCCATATTTTCCCTGAATTGGAAACTGCATTCCAGCCCCTTTTTTACAGTTGTAATGTGAAGTAAAATAATATACAAATGCCATTTCTGGTCAACTTTATTAAGCAGTGTTATATAAATACTCTACTACAACTAGCTTACTTCATAACTACTAATATGTTAAAGCATAGTTAATGTGTCAAATCAAAAGTATGACAAAATGCACTGTTTATGTTGCATTCTACTGGTATTAATAGATATATATTTACATTTATCTGCCATGACTTAAAAGGTAGATGGCAACATTAAAAATGCAAAAAACAAGCCTCTGGTATTAATTTAAAAACCTCTTAAGCATGCTTCATACACAACTAAATTCTTTGATTTGCATATCTTTTTAAATGATTGACTACAGTAACAAAAGCAAGCAATAAATCATTTCAGTCAAAAGACTGATGTTTTAGTTCTGTATATGGTCAAAGAGCCATTTCAAAGCATCTATGGGAGATGTGGCTGCATGTGCATACCACGCTTGGAATGACTATTGATGTGGTGTTTCTGAAAATGTCCTTTTCTTGTCTGCTCTTGCAGACGGGCTAAAAACAGCAGCACACTATCACATCTCCCCGAGGGATCAGGCTAAAAACACAGCATCTCTGATCTAGCATGTTCCTCTGAGCACGGCTTACCCCCAAAATCCACCCCAGCCATCAAATCTGTGACACACACCAATGTTATATAAAATCTGAATTGTGAATGTGTTTGAATGAACATTGAATGTCACCATGAATGACACCGTTCACTTGTTCACTGTGACTTTCTCAATGCACACGCCTAGTCAAATTGTGCACAATGAAATGTTTGCCTTTATAATCTTTTATCAAAATGTAATAAGTTGCTTCAATTCTGAAACAATGCTCCTTTTCTGCTGACATCACATCAGCAAACCAATTTCCAACAAATAAATCAACCCCTTTTTCAACACTTCTCCTGTTTCACATCACATCAAAGATAAAAAAAAGAGCTTTGAATGCCATTCCATATTTAGAACAGATTTGCTAAAACACCATCGCTTTTCAAATCAATATTTTCTAAATACCACTATTTAATCAATATAACTGATTATTATGAATGCATTCGTGTAAACAAGCCATTCGAATGAGATTAGAATTGAAATCTAAATTTATGAAATCATATCAACTAAAAGATAAAAACAGCTGATACTTGAAATGAACAAAAAATTTTGGCCAGTAATAAAATACATATTGTTTGCCCAAAATATAAATTTGCTGAAAATTCAGGCCATCAAAGAAGTCTCTCTTTTTTGTTCACCAGTGGATCCAATACAGTCAATGGGTGCCGTCAGAATTGAGGAAGCGTTATTATGGACTCGTATGTTGGCCAGAAGTGGCAGTTTAAAGTTTAAACGTCTTAAAGATGGATTTGTTGACTACAAACACGCACCTTTTCACTTAGGATGTTAGTTTATGGGCTGTAGTTTTGTGGATTATTGTTATGTTTTAAGCAGCTGTTTGGGCTCTCATTCTGATGGCACCCATTCACTACAAAATGAAAAAACAAGTATTAAAGCAGAAAGTAGGACGTTTTACCACATATAAAAATAGTACACTGTGAATCCAAAGTTTACAGATAGCAAAAAGAGCAACACTGATCTAAAGTGACTTGAAAGAGGGGTAAAAAAGCAGAGAGTAATATTAGAAATGCAAAACACATGATAACATGTTTGAGGTTTTAAATCCACTATAGAACCGAACATGCTACAATGCTGTTATAAACCACAATGGAAAGAGCGTGGTCTAATATAATCTGCATGTTCTTTATGAAACCACACTGATCTTCCTGTTTTTGCCAACAGGAAGCTGGTGACAAGGTTCCCCTGCAAGGTATAAGCATGTGTGTGTGTGTGTGATCTACACATTTCATTATGAAAACGGAACCGTCGATCACTCCCTGTTCAATCAGCGAATGTAAATAATGACTCACTGCCTCCACTTCTGAAGTATGATCAGTTTAAACCACAGTATTGCAGTTTAAACTGCAGCACTAAGAAGAAAAATATTTCACATTGCACTGCACTGCAGACTAGTGCTGGTGTCTTTCTTTTCTCCTTTTCCTTCTACTGTTTCTGCTATTTTCTATCTGTCTCCTAATTCACCACATGAAATATTTCCACCACAAGCATTTGTTGTTGCTCTGCAGTTGAGCAGAAAAAGAAGTTGTGTTTCCATCACTTGGCAATGCATGTGCATCTAAACATGCAATGAAAAATGTAGCATTCAGCAATATATGATGCCTCCAATTTCAGCATGATCATCATACTGAATTAAACTAAACGGATCACAGTGACAAGCACTGGCTAAACAAATTCAGCTATTTCCTTAATCATATCAAGACAAGTCCCATTCATTAAGGGCCAGATGGATGATCTCAGTATCGCGAGAGCACTGCTTCCGGCTGTTCTGGGTCCGTGGGGTACCACAAAACAGATGCACAAGAGCTCGAGGTTGAAGGGAGGAGTGTCTTTAAATCTTTGCACAAACTGACAGAGGATTGCAGGAAGACTAAAAATAAAAGTGTAAAACTAATACACTCCTTTCAAGTTCTCATCAAGCCCATTAGAGCCATAACTCGAGACAAAGCCTGATTCGATTTCACAGTGAGGCATCAGGGAACTGAGAATAGTGTTTCCTGCACAGACATTATGTCAGTATTATGAGTTGAATGTGATGTGATAAAATGACTGAATGCCAGAAAAAATGATGATAAGACAAAATTCAAAGATATAGAACTACCATAATATTGTGAGAAATATTGTGAAGAAAATATGTGAAGAAGAAAAAAAGTCATACAGATTTAGAATGACTAAATGATGACAGATTAACTATTGCATACAGTGAAAAATAATCATTACTTTTCTCTTTAAAGGGATAGTTAACCCAAAAACAATTAATTTTGACATCATTTACTTAAATTATATGGAAGTCAATGGTTATACTTCGGTTACCAACATTCTCAAACAGGTTTGGAACTATATGAGCGTGAGTAAATCACAGAACTGTCATGTTTTTGGTGAACTATAACTAAGAAATCAGTAATTCCTTACCATTCCCAGCCCTAGTGGAAAACTGGGAAGGCAGTTCTACTCCGGCAGCATGGAATGCCACGTAGAACGGATCGGGAGGTGGAAGTGGAAGGAGGAAACACAGTATGGCTCTGAATTTTCCCTTAGGCAGGGAACCCATAGACACTCACCCTCGGTCGTCTGCCCATCTCTCTCTCTCTCTCTCTCAGATTAAAGAGCGTTTCTGTCTTTATGAAGCAGCTACTTGCCACATGTGCTGAACAGCTGCCTCCATAAACACCGGATTCAGCTGCTTTTCATTTTGTTATTCTTCCATTAAACCACCTTACATCATCTCCTCTGACCAAAAAAAAGCAGCATGTCTGCAGCCATGGGGATTTCAGTACAGCACAGTGGTATTGAAAAAATATATATAAAATAATAAAAACCAAGGTGAAAATTCAAGGTGTGAAAGAATGGTGGTCTGGGCAGAAGAATGTGTGAATACCTGTAGAGAGACGTGCTATAACATGAAATAGCAAGATTCCTTGAAAGAGAACAGAAACATACCATGTACAACTGAACTGCATGGAGACAGACAGACGTCATTGTATAATGTATATGTAATTATATAAATATACAGCATCATTACTCCAGTCTTCAGTGTCAAATGATCAGAGGTGGGTAGTAACGAGTTACATTTACTTCGTTACATTTACTTGAGTAATTTATTGGGGTAACTAATACTTTTCGGAGTATATTTAAAGATGGGTACTTTATACTCTTACTTGAGTAAATTTTGGGGGGAAAATCTGTACTTTTACTTCGTTACTGTGGGCGACGCCCCTCATGTTACTTTATCTTTATGCAATAGATGTTATTATAAATGCCTCAGTTTATTCCAAACGCGAATATTCAGTTTATTCTTTTACTCTTAGTCAAGTAACTATTCAAGACTAGTACTTTTACTTGAGTAAATATTTCTAGAATTACTTTTACTTTAGTAAAGTTTTTGGGTACTCTACCCACCTCTGCACATGATCCTTCAGAAATCATTCTAATATGCTGATTTGCTGCTCAAGAAAGGTTTCTTAATTATTATTAATATTTAAAACACTTTTCATTACTTAATTTATATGAAATAGAATGTTTTTAACAATTTAAATGTCTTTACTTTCACTATTGATCAATGTCATGTATCCTCGCTTAATGAAAGTAGCCTATTTCTAAAAATCTATTAAAATACTTAATTGACGTTCCTGATTTTAATAAATGTAAAATAAATACGGTGTGTATTAACTATTAATTGATTACACTTTTCTCATCCTTTAATTAAATATTCTCATTATCAGCAATTCTATTATCTAAATATCAGTATCTGTCTTTAAAAATCTTTACAATCATACAAAACACAATTATTGCTCAAGCCCTTTGGAAACACCAATGCTCATCCATAACATTTGAACACATCTATTCTGATGCACAAACACATAAACCCTCGTACAAGGACAGAACATGAGGAACTGTGTGGTGACATTGTGTAGTATGTTTATGGCTGGATTTGAAGATGTACACTGATGTATGGCCTTGGCTGAACTCATGTTGAGGAAAAACACACTACAATTCTTCTGACTTCTGTCCAACATACAGAAACATGACAAAAAGACATTTACAGCTGCCACAATTAAATAGCAGTGAAAAATGTCAACTGCAGTTCTATTTAGGTCTACTACAGTTCAGATTTTCTATTTACATGTGGATCTGCAGTGGTTAAGCAATTTGACCAATCACAGACATGCATGCTTGTGCATAATTTCTGTAACATTTACTGAGGATTAAGGGAGCATAAAAGTAATGCGTAAAACATAAAAATAAGTAAATCTAAGATGAACTGCAATGATTTTGGTCATAATTGTGCTACCAATACCAAACTGTTTATTCTGTAAAGGCCACTATTCAAGGGTTTAGAATACTGACAACGTATTTTGTTATTTAAAACAGGCTGCTCTATGGAGGAAATATTTTATAGGTTTAATATATTTACAAATGTAGTATATGTAGAATCCGAGTGTCTAACATCTCTTAAAATAAGACACTTGCATAGATTAAATTCTGACGTCACAAAACAAGCAGCGGCTGTTCTTCAGACAAGCAGTTTTTAGAGACTGAGAAGCACTGCAGTTCTACTGATCCGTTGAGCATGACCGAATCAGCATTGTTATTATACAGACATTATGGTTAATAATAAAGAATTATATAGAATTCTTTAATGGTGCATATACTGAAAATTTAAAATTGGTGTAAAAAAAAAATTTACTTAGAAAATTTGTATACATTTTGAAACAATGAATTATACACAATATTGAGAAGTGAAAAGTCTGCAATGGTATTATCTTGCAAAATGCACTCCTATAATCTTCACAACTTCCACAGTGTATATATGCACAACATGCATTTGATATTTCATGGTTTTGATTGTACAAATTACATGCTACATTCGAAATAAATAATTTTGCATGTAATTTTATTAAAACAAGGCTAGTCTTTGGTTATTGATAGTCATTTTATCTGATCTGATATTTCTAAACAGTGCTTTCAAAAGTTAAAATCAGCCATTTACAGCGAGTTAAATACAAAGCAATAAGATTTGAGAAGTGAAACCAGTCGAATGAAACCAGTCTTGGATCAACTGGGTCAACCAGGACTGACCAGAGCAAACGAATCCAAGCAGATTTGCTGATTTGTCCTGATAACTGATGGAAATAGAAGGACGTCCAAATCTCAGCCTTATATAAATGGTTGCACACAGCTCTGTTTAATTGAATTACTAAATCTTCTTTAGACAACCCAGAAGAGCTGCAGATACGCGTTTGCAAGCATTTGCAAGCAGTAATTTCATCTATGGAGTTCAGTCCAGCACAAGGCTCAGCTGGTTGAATGGAGCAGCACAATCACACACATTCTGGCGTGAACTTTTCCACTCGCGCCAAGCGGAAAACAACATAATCCTTTCTTCAACTTGCTAGCTACTGGCAAATCACTCCAATACGCTAATAAAGGCAACATAACTTGTGCTTTCCAAGACATGAGGTTACATTACATCAAATCATGAACTGCTAGTTGGTTATTATATTATGGCTTTTCTTACTGTTCCAAGACAAAGAAACTTAAAGTTTGATATGCTGGTCTAAAAATCAATACCATTTCAAATATGAGCCTCTATTACCCTAATGCCTCCTTCCTTGTTAATAATTAGCTTTTTTCTCTCCTCATCACCTGATGTCATTGTAAGTGGCTTGTTTTTCGAGATAAAGAATGAAATTAGAACTTGACATGAAACAAAAGACGCCAATTGCGTGATGAGCCTGGGAAATGTACAGCACAGAATGTCCCGGGGAAACTGACTGGGATGAACCCAGATGTACTCAGAATGTGCAATGCAATCAAAGTCTTATCATAAATCATAAACACATACCAGTAGCCACGTGGTGGGAGTTTTAGATTGCAGTTTGACCAGACATCTGTTTACACACTACAGAATACATGCAACTGTAATATTGCTAGTAAGTGCAATAAATGCGAGTGTTGATTAAACATGGGATTAGATGGTAGGTATTCTGTCCGAAAAAAAAAAACGGAAACCGTCAGAAACTAGAGCTTTTGGTCTTTTTGACAAATTTTTTCACAAAACATTAAGCAGCAAATACCATTTCAAATCCAACAGTGATCATAATACTATCTTTAATGATTGAACACCAACAATAACACCACCAAATCAGTATATTAGAATGATTTCTGAAGGATCAGTGACTCAAAAATCAGGTGTGTGTCAAAGGAATACATTGTGTTTTAAAATACTGTATATATGCATATATGTGCCTCCAGATTATACTCAAGTAATTTAATTTTAAAGTTAGTTTTAGTTTTAAATTTAATCCACTGTTATTCACATAATTATACTTATTGCACTTCAATAATGTCCTCTCCGAGAAAAGAAGGCTCTCGAGATGTTGTGAAGGGTGTCCATAATGACAGCATTCACTACCGTAATAAATTATACCAATTTCGAGCACTGGTGTCTAAAGTGTCGTCGTCCACAGCGTCGCCGGTGTCTGTGATCTCCACTGCCACCCGTCAAGTGGACTAATCAGAGCCTAAGCCCAATTTACATCTGTAAGCAGTGCTTCAGAAAGAGAAGAGCTTCACAAAGAGCACTCCTACAGAGCTGCGTTCAAAGACTCCACCGGAGGGCCGACACCATTGTGTCCGACGGGATTCACAGTTCCCAAGCATCCCTCGACATTCCATCTGGCAAGAAGAGAAGTCAACAAATGGAGATACACCAACACTCAAAACTGGACCCAGGAAGTACACAAGAACAAAAGCGTGATTATTAAGGAATTTAATAATTTTGGCTCATGCAGAAAATTTATCAACTGAAGAATTTATACAAGAAAACAACAATGGATCCCCCAAAGCTCCAACTGTAAACCAATCATGGTCTAGATATACTGGACAAATGAGCACTGTGAGACTTGTTATAACAACAGCTATGAAACAAAACTAAGAACAATATTTAAACGAAGGACTGACCAGGTAGTGGTGGGGATTTTAGAAGCGCAAGCACGTGACTGGAAAACCACCATCATAACCATACGAAACCTTTCATAGACCAATGTGGAAGTAAATCTAAAAAAAAAAGCAGATACTGCACAACAGAGAATAAATATGTATAAAAACAAAAAACAAAGCTACAGACAGAACGTTGCATGAGACTTTAATACAGGAGTACTAACCCAGTGTGTTTTAGACAAGACAGGTTTCATGGCTGACTCTTTTTCAGTGGTCAGTTAATACATTTAGAGATGAAGCGTGTAAGAAATAATCAAATAACAAAAGATTTCAATTTCAAATAAATGCTGCTCTATCTTTTTAACTTTCGAATCAAAAAATCCTGGAAATATATGAAGCAGCACAACTGTTCTCAGCATTGAAAATAAGAAGAAATACTTCTTGTGCAGCAAATCAGCATATTAGAATGATTTCTGAAGGATCTAGGGACTAATGATGCTGAAAATTCAGCTTTGCATCACAGGAATAAATAACATTTTAACATATTACACTAGAAAACAATTATCTATAAGTGAAATACTTTTATAATATTACTGTTTTTACTGTAGACATGCAGCCTTGAGGAGCATAAGAGACTTCTTTCAAATCACTCAAACTTGAATGGTAGTGTATATTTACAATATATAAATGTTGCTTTCACCGTTTTGTCTTCTTTTGAAGGCACACAGATTTTAACAGGCCACAGGAGGTTCAGTCTATTTTCTGAGCTTTGGGGGAATGAAAATGGACTGAGAATGAGTGTGAGGTAAACTGGCAGACCAGCTGATGCATTACTGTCTATAATGACAGAAACAGCGCAGTAGGTCGCTGGTAAATGGCTGAAAGCATTTTAGCCCCAACAGGCTGAGATCAATAAATGCACAACATCCCAAATTATACACGCGACAATACAGGAACAGCTATTGTGGCTGTAAACAACTAAACAGAGAAAACATCTAGTGTGGAGGATCTCAGCAGACCTCAAAGACAACATGAAAACAAAATCTACCTACATTGCACAATTCATCAGTTTTTCCTTCAATTTTTTTCGTCTCTGTTCATGTAACGGGTTTGACGTCATTCATGCCAATTGTAACTGGTTCTAGTTGGTCTTGTGACCACTCACGACATATTCAGTGAATAAAATCTCACACAAAGCTATCATATGGCTCCCAAAGACTTGAAATCTAGCACACAAGTCGTAGAAACTACTTTTTCAAAAAACATGGGGCAAATAAACAGCACAGCATAACCACAAAACACTAGATTTCTTCAAGCTTCAAAAGAACACCAACTTTTGGCATATTGCACACTGAGACCTGAAGATCTGACATCATTCTGTGAAAGACACTTTCAAATTGGGCAAGGTTGATGTAAGACCTTTGAGACAAGCTGAAATAGGAAACCTAGACGCCAGTGGAGGTTTTCGGAGGATGCAGTCTGGTTCTGAAGTGTGTGTGTGTGTGTTTATGTGGGGGTGTGTATTTTGAAAATGTAAGTGTGTGACAGTGACTGTGCGGGAAGCTGTCACCTGTTCTGTGAGAGGTGTCACCTTGGCAAGTTGTTTTTGCACTCTATGTGAAGGTAAAAGTAGAAGGTTCTGCGTTTTACCACTGTCTGGGACTGGAGCTCCCCCCCGACAGGAAGTATCCTGCTCTGACCTCTTCTCTCTCCACACCATGAGCCAAAGTTACACAGACACATCACAATGACTCAACATTCAACATGTAAACAGTGCAACTGATAAATCACAGAAGCCACTTGCCTTCTAGGTTTTTAACAACTGATACACCAGATTTTATCCCAAAGTCCTCACCTGTCGGTGTTCTGTGAGGCTTTTTGTGTGCAATTACGAGACCCTTTACAATAAAACAACTACATATCAGAACACAGCAACTATACTTTACATTTTAATTGAATCAACAACAATAGCTATTTGGTCAAATTAAATTGCACCCATTATGAATTTTTGACAATTACCTTTCATGTAGTGTGTAACACAGCTCTAATGAATGAAAACATCCTGCAAAGTTTTTAATCTGAAAGCGCAACGTGTATGAAGTCATTGTCTCAAAAGAAAGAGTCGATTCTGAATCATTGAAACAAGTCATTTTTTAAAACAAATCCCAAGCCTTTTCATGTTGACATCAACATGAAACATTAGCATATTGCCCGCCCCCTTGTTGGTCTTTTCACATTGATCTGAAGGAAAATGTAAATTCATTCTTTGCCACTAGGTGCCACTTTTGGAGTGGCAAAAATTCAGTTTCCCCTGTATTCAGGCATTAGACATGCAGAAATTAAATGGACCAATCAGCGCAGATTGTAACGTAAAGGAGGGGTTTGGAAAAATGAATCATTGAGCGAATGGTTTGAGAGAGGTTGAGCATGTAAGGTAAAAATGAATGAAAATTAGAAGACGATTAAAGTGTTTTTGACCTGGCATGCGTGTCAACATGTTGTTGGGCACTCCCAAATCCAAAATATGAACCTTTCATTACCCATAATAGGGTCAGTTTGGAAAAAAAAAAAAAAAAGAAAAACCAACATACCGAAACTTAAATGACTTGAACTGAAATTAAAAACTGTAATTGAGAAATATAAGAATTGGAAAAGACAATGGTTCGGGGTTGAATTTTTTATGTTTTGAAATAAAATGTATGCTCAAGTCAAATAATGAGAAAGAGAACCAAATTCACAGCTATGCAGATGACACTCATAGATTTACATAATCTCCAAATGACCACACACCACAGCCTCATTGACTCCCTCTGCCAATGCATTGATGAAATTAACAGTTGGATGTGCCAGAACATTTTTTTCAGTTGAACAAGGAGAAAACTGAAGTCATTGAATTGGGAGACAAAGATGAAGTTCTCAAGGTGAATGCATACCTAGGGTCAAACAACTAAAAATCAAGTCAAGAATCTTGGTTTGCTGAATAAAAGTACTAATTAAAAAAATAAAACAATCGTAGTGTAAAAATGAATAAATACATTTCTTAATTTTAATTACTTCCCCAATGGGAGGTCCCATTATTTCAACCTAACAGGCATTAAGAGATAATTTGGAGAAAGATATAGAGATATAATTCTAGTTCTACCACCAAGCCCTAGTCTGCTGTTAAATGATGTGCAGCTGAATCATTGCAAATTTCTTTCCCTCTGGGATTTACAAGGGATATGCACTTGCAGATTCAAAAAAAAAGGTCTCGGGTAAAAGAAACCAAAATAACCTCTCAAAATGAGTGTCTATAACTGTAGCTTCCAGCACAAACCCTCCTGATAGTCACTTGCCCCCATTCTGTGGCACAATTCCATTAGTTATGTGATGTGACTGCCGCCGCCGGTCATTCTCCTTTCAAAAACTGAGCTTAAAGGAACCACTCATTATTCTTGTCCCCAAAGCTTTTGTCTTCTGGAATTTCCTTGAGATTCACCAACCCAGTTCACCTAAGATGTCGTGTTGAGTGAAAGCTTGGTTTAACAAACAAACAAGACCACGAAATACTTCCTGCTCTTTGGCATGACCTTGACTCCTCAGTTGTTTGGGGATTCAACACATGCCAATCCATGTTGTGGGCATATTCTTGAGGGTAAAAACAAAAGTTGACTCAAGGATATTCTTGGCATCCAAACGCCCTGCCAACTTCTTAACTTAAACCCAACTAATAAGAGCCTAGAGTATCCATGACCAGCAGACGTGTGTCATACTGGTGAGTTGCTCATCAGAGACATGAGGAGGTGGCAAGGCCAGTAATTCTGACACGAGAGATTTCAAACATGACGCATACTGAGTAACTCCAGAGTGAAAGAGGCTGTTACAAACAAATGATCATTAAAACCGTCTGAATGCTAGGTTTCTGTCATGAATCTCAGCAAGATTTCTACCTAGACAACATTTTGTAAGTGTTAGTCTCAGTTTGTAGACAACAAATTGCCTACAAAATGCTTAATTCTGGAAATGCTATGAGAATATTTGATGTAGCCCTTGCATAGCAGTGAGAAAATGTTTTTTACTTAAATATATGCTCAGTTTATAATCAGTTTCTTTTGAGGCTGGCATCTCATTTTGAGTGCACGTGGTCTCATTATATGAATTTTATTAAATTGACATTGAAGTAATAAAGGCTAAAATCAGAAGTGTCAGAAGTGAATCACCATACAATTTAGATAATTGCTTTGCTCCATGTTTACACTGCTTGTGCTGCAGTTGCATTGATACTAATATGAAATGTGACCATTTAAAGGCATGGTTCAACCAAAAAAGACAACATGCTGAAGATCTACTCACCCTCAGGCCATCAAAGATGTAGAGGAGTTAGTTTTTTTTTTTTTTCATCAGAACTGATTAGGTGAAATGTAGCAAGTAATCCTCATCACTCCAGTCCATTAATTAACATCTTGTGAAGTGAAAAGTGTTTAGGAAACAAATCAATCATGAAGACGTTTTAACATTAAAACAATCACTTCTGGCAAATATAGGAGTTCATAATGCATGACACTTCATCTGTGCATATTTATCTCCTGATTCATATTTTTTACTTGTGAAAACAATATTAAAAGACAGAGGACTCATGTATCAGCCAGAAGCAATGGTTTGAAGTTAAAGATGTTAATGACGGATCAGCAGATTTTCACTTCTCAAGACACTAACTGATGGACTGAAGTGGTGTTGATTACTTGTGGATTATTGTGATGTTTCTATCAGCTGTTTGGACTCTCATTCCGACGGCACCCATTCACTGCAAAGGATCCACTGGTGAGCAAGTGATGGAATGCTAAATTTCTCAATTTCCCCTGATAAAGAAACAAATTCTTCTTTACATCTTTGAAGGCCTGAGGGTCCATATTTTCAGCAGATTTTCTTCTTGGGTGAACTATTCCTTTGACAATCTTCTAGTAGGCATAAATAAGGGAAATTTAAAATAACTCGCTGTCAGGTGCATGATTTGAACCAGTAAACAATGGAAAGTAACCACGGCATCCAGCCAGCATTACTTTCACAATCAGGATACTTCAAACTCATCATTTATGAACATTTAGCAATACTGTGAAAATGCTGAACAAGGCAGAATATGGAGTAATTGCACAGTGTTTACACGGCATGAGATTAATGCTGTGGTCATCTATCATTTTCGGAGTCATTAGTGGGAGCTCTGTAAACACTGTGGTGTGTGGAAACCCGTATTTACACCGAACCAGTCAGGACTTGAGTGCTTGGTGATGCTTGTCTCATTTCTGATTTAACACTATAAACCTGCGATGTGAATAATGTAGTATATGTGCTTTCTGGAATGCTATTATTTACATGTAAATATTTTTAAAGTTGAACATGGTATGTGCCTAGAGGGAATCAGTGTCAAGCTAAGTTCATCCAATTTCTTGATTACATCTGAGGCCTGTCTCCCTTATTCCCCTGGCACATTTCCCCTGTTTTCTCACTCTTGCTTGCTCTCTCCATTGGGTAAAGCGTATTGTGGAGAGCACCGCTGTCATACCTGTCCCCATGCTGTCAGCATCAGAGCACACATGCTGTGCCACTAACAGGATATGACATAGAGGACACAACCGCTCTAGCTTACGACTGTATGAAGCTGCACTAAAGTGTGAGGCGGCTCCATCCAGAATTAGGCCATAGTTTTAGCAACTCCACTAATTTTAAGAGATTGACGGTCTCATAATCTGGTTTATGACCAAGTCTGATACTACCAAACTCAAGCAAAACGCCTGATTTGTGACAAATTGTGTGCACTAGGATTAAACCAGGCAGCTCATCATATCCTCTCTCTCTTTTGTGGTTTTGACATGCTCACAGTTTACTAAGGCAACTACTTTTATTATATCATATAGTCAACAGGCACGCTGTGCATAACAGTGTTTTGACATTTGAAAATACTACAGACATACTAATATATCTGCTAGGCTAAAGAATCAGACAATACTTGGAAAATGTGATAACCCTTGGTGTATACTAAAAAAAAAGTCTAAAAATAGCCTGGTCAATAAAGAGTAAACAATTTCTGTAAATTATGTTAAAATATGTATTATCAATTATTTACACTTCCATAATTTTGCACAGTATTCTCCCAAAATAAATATTGTGCATATCTCCTGCGCTTGCTGATTTGGGCATTAAAATAATTAGTGACTTAAGATCCATTAAACAGGTGTGTATATGCATACGGTAACTACAGGAACTGTGCAGTTTCCTCCCCTTCTCCGTAATATTTTTCCAAATTGAGCATTTCACATGCTTTCATTTACCACCAATGGACCTGACAAAATAAAAATGGATTGGTTACACCGGGAGCACTCAGCATTAATGAAGAATGATTGAATGGTGAAGTCTTTAGTTTAGTGCCGTACTCATCTGATTCTCACAGCAGGGTTTCTCCAGAACAGCACTACCTGCAGACTTTTGTTTATTTCTAACCTGGTTGTCTTGCTAAAAATCAAACAGCATGCATGCACATTCCTGAATGCCTCTTTGCTCCATAAAATTCCAAGTTTTTGTTAAAAAAAATACCCAAATAACAAAATATGTTCTAAGAATGTTTTACTAAGGTTCCATTACTAAAAATTTTCTTGGTTATGTGAATGTTAAAGACAATATTAAAGGGAATGTTTGACTTTATTATTTTGCAAACATTATAGGGATGTTACATTTGAATGTTCTCTTAACCATCTTTGACAAAAAAAAAACGAAAAATGAAAAAAAAAACTATCTATTAATAATGTTTTTGTGCTAATGTTTAAGAACGCTATTAAATACCACATAACTTTAAATTAACATTCTATTAATGTTACTGGAAGAATGTTTATTCATAACCTTGCCAGAATGTTAGCCAAAGTTCTGAGACATTCCCTGTTAACTGGATCGCAATAGAACGAGAGAGCAGAGATTATTTATGACCAGGCCTAAACACATCAGCATGAGGGACAATGCAGTATCCATGGAAACCACATAATTAATCACTGGTAAGTATGTTTTTTTCCCAACACAGAGGTGAGTATGGCTAATGGAAGTATAGTAGACTTACATAATGTATTATTGCAGTTAGTTACATTTGAAGACATCTGAAATTGACCTAAATACGCTAAATAAAACTACATGAAGAAAAAAAACTGTATAAAAGCAACATTATTGGTGATAATTTAACTAGATCACACACTATAGCATCTCCATTACTTATGCACTATGCAAACTATTATTTATATTTAAATGTCACATTCAATAGTGTTGACAGAGCATTAAGGCACTGAAGGGCTGTTTTTCTCATACATGACCATATCAGATGATGACATCATGGTACTTTTAAAAAAGTACCATAATTAACTTGGTTGGAGTAACATGAATGTATAGTATTCAGTCTGAAATCATCACTATGCCATCATGGTACTTAGTTTACGTCCAGAACTCCATGGTTCTATCATGGATGGTACTCCAATATGCTTCGAAGAACCCCACGGCTGAATTTAGGCTACTTCCCTTCTCAAGGATCATATAAAAACATTCTGTCTCCTCTCCATCATTCCTTGTCTAGAAAACACGGTAACACCTTAGTATTTATATAGTATGCAAAACCGCTTCATCGTATACTATGTTATTTTCATGCAACTTTTCCAAAAACATGGTATTTTCTTCCTGTTTGATTCTTTGTAGCTAAGTAATATTGTGAATTTAAACTGAAATCTCAAATGAAAGACAGGCGGATGCTGCTGTGTTTGCATCCATCCCGTTAGTCCATAATAATCGAACCGAACCGCACATCAGATCAGATCATACTAAATACATGTACCTCCTCCAAAAAATTAACAAAGTAGCCTGCTGGCGTGTTGTTTTTATGAAGCGTGTGACAAATAACACTGCAAAACGAAATGTTTCGCGGGAGCCTTCTGAACACACAGACCTGCTGAAAATCACACACACAGACACACGACGTGCCGTGACTTACCGAGAAGGAGCAGCTTCACCTCCCTCGCAGCCTTCTCTCCATCCTCCCGGAGGTTTTTGTCGATCATCTTTGATCTCTCGGCGGCCGCCTTGTCTTCTGCGCTCACCGTGCAGCCCATGATCGAAGCGTGCGCGCGTCAAACTTCAAAGAATAAGTCAAATCTCCTCGGTCCGTTCCACGCAGGAACTGTTAATTAAAAAGGCGACGCGTTGATTGATAGATGTGCTATAAAAGCGCAAAGTGTCACAATTTGAAAGCTTTGATTCCGAGAATCCCCGGCCTGTGATTCTCCATCAATCAGGAGGGCTCGAATATGTGTAGACGCGATTAAAAAAGTTGTTTCGTTTCCACCAAATCAATCAATCAATCAATCTTTCTTCCTTCCTTTTTCACCTCCTTTCAGATCAAAGAGCAGCCGCGACGTCGGCGCTTTCATCTACCACTCACAGTTCCTGAAATCAAAATAATTCGCTTGCGCTCAATCGGATCAGTCTGTTTCTGCACGCGAAATTGTATCCAACTGGTGAGAAAATTCTCAGTTATTTTATTTCAAATTAAAACGCATATCTATCCTGGTGCAGGGCGATTCAAATTTATTTAACAATTCGAAATCAGAACGTTCGGCTCGGCGCTCCGCTCTCGCTGCTTTCTTCTGAGAGGAATAAACAGAGCGTAAGAATGTGAAAAAGCCAAAGCGTGCATCGGCACCCACCCACTGCGAGTGAATTGTGGGAAATGCAGTAGTTTTCTACTGTTTCTGAACAACTACAGTACGTACGGGATGTTCGATTCATTTTAGCGAATCGGTTTGCTCAGACGGCTCAATGAACTAGTTCAAAATGATTCACTGGTTCTTTGAAAGCGTAACTCAAGTTTAATAGAGATCTAATATAACAATATAATTGTTATTCACAATGTAGAGTTTAAATAATACGAAGAAACATTCACAAAAGGCACAAAAATATTTTAATAAAGCTTTTAATAATGTTTCTGTTGGTTTACAGAAACATAAATAAATCTATCTAGTAGCCTAATACTTTTTCCTCCATGGGTTATTTAAAAAATATATACTTTTCATAAACAAGTAATTACAAATAAAGCTATCTGCATACTATATTTAGCACGCTTGTGCTACATGTACATGCTACAAGTTTTATTTCATTGAAATTGTAAATATATATTAATCTTTTTTATCTTTAATCCATGTTTATTTTTCAGTGTTTTAAGAAAGAAATAAAGAAAAGAGAAAAAAACTTGCAAGAAAAAAGCAGTCACTACATCTCTAAGGATGTAAGGACGTGGCATGTAATCTAATATGTAATGTTTTGTAATCCAATAATGTTATATAATGAGTTAAATAAATGTCTTTAAGATGTGACCACATGGATAGCCTTTGAGTGACGAGCATGCGCTGTGCGAATCAATTCGATTGAAACAATCAAAAAGAACCGATTCAAAAGAACCACTGGTTCGCGAATTGCACGTCAAAATTTAGACCTACAGCACGTTTGGACTTGAACTTGTCTTTAAGCTTTAAAGAAACCGCAGAAACCTATTCAAATAGTCAGCATTTAGCACACATATGTAGATAAATAAAAACAGTAAAAAATGTAAAATTCACTTAAATGACAGTTTAGAATATCTTATTATATCTGACATTTACCACTTGGATCTACAAGCATCGCCCTCAAGTGTTAGAAAACCTAATCACAGTATTTTACAATCTTAGAAGCCTTAACTAGTCAAGTAAATTTATTGACTCAAAAGTCATAAGATAGGCAGCACAGCAAATGCAAAACTCACATACAGGTTTAAAAACAGCTTTTTATTGTCAAAGTGGTTCTGCTATTTACACTATACAAGCTAAATATGCATCACAAATGAAAGTGGTTCACATTTATATACAACATATATGAATGCACTAAACAATCTATCACATGAACCCAACTGTATCAATTAAAAAGGCCTAGATGTGTGTGTAAATAATGCTTAGAAAAACTAACCGATCTGTGTATTCCTTATTAAAAAAAAGGAAAAAATCTAATGATCCGTATGATAAAATATAACAAATGTTAGAAAGACTTGTTTGAAGAAAAGGTATATAAACTGGGCAGCATTTAGACAAATATCCTCTACAGAATTTCAGTCATAATATTTTTTTGCATTACATACCATATGAATCACATTATAAAATGATCAGTATTCAGTGCCCCTGATTTTATGTTCAATCCAATGCTACTTTGGTTGAAGCAAAATATCCCCAGCAAGGCAATAGCTTGATTAAAATGATATTAAAAAATAATATTATTATGTTATTAGAATATTCAAATTACTAACTATTATTCATTGTAACTGTATTATTCATTGTTTTTAAAAAAAAAAGAAAAAAAAAAAAGCTAAAGTTCAAGGGCTATTTACCAGCACTTATAGAAATCCTTGTTTAAAAAAAAAAAAAGTATTATATATGTGTGTGTGTGTGTATGTGTAGTATCAAAAAGCATCTAAGGTAGCTGGTTGTAAAGGCACTTTTCTTTAGTATTTTGGATAAATACTACTTCAAAAAGTACACATTAAGTTTTAGGAAAATAAAAAATAAAAAAATTCACCGCCGTGTTAAATAGTGACACTCAGGGACCACTGGCATTGTACTTCAATCTCCAGCATAAAGTTCAGTTTGTTTTTTGGTTGACAATGCAAACAGAACTAAGATGTCAGCAACATTTCATACATCACAAATTAAAGTCTTATCTAATTTTTTTGTCATTAATGTGATGAAATGAACTGTATGCTCACATCTGTTGCAGTTTTTTCATTGTGTACCAATATCTGCCACTACCAACCCATTTAGTCATCAGTCGGCACATAATATTAGCACAACTTATTGTACAATAGGATTGCACAGCATAATATTTTGGCAGAATCTCAATACATTACAGTTTTGAAAGCATCACATCAACCACTGAGTAAGAGCGAGATATTTCAAACTCCAAATAAGCAACAAGTTTCCTTCAAACTAAAAAATACTGGTGCCTTTCCTGTTTCTACATTTCAGCTGGTTCATTAACTACTGCTAATACCAAAACAAGGTCCACATATACTCCGATTACAAGAAAGGTTAAACACATCTGTTAAAAAAAAAGAAGAAAGAAAACATTTACAACTGTTTTATGTGAGATATTGAGAGCAGCTTCTACAAATAGTTCACCCAGAAAATTTTAATTTGCTGTAAATGTACTCACCCTCAGGTGATCCAATATATAGATAAGTTTGTTTCTTTGTAAGAAAAGATTTGGAGAAATTTAGCATAACATCACTTGCTTACCAATTGTGGATTACTTGTGGATTATTGTGATGTTTTTATCAGCTGTTTCATCTCTCATTCTGACGGCACCCATTCACTGCAGAGGATCCATTGGTTGAGCAAGTGATAGAATGCTAAATTTCTCAAAATCTGTTCCCATGAAGAAACAAACTGATTTATATCTTCAATGACATGAGGGTGAGTTTGTTTCCAGCTAATTTCAATTATAGAGTGAACTATTGCTTTAATTTGATTGTTTGAATTGTAATCCAGGGGAGATTATGTCTATTTCAAGTAAAATATGGTTTTGTACATGTATATGAGGTCCATATCTAGGGTTTGTGTAAATGACCTTGAGTATGCAGGCATCATGATCTTCAACACAACACAAACAAAAATGATGAAGGACGCTGTCATTGTATGTGTTAAAACTGTAACACTAATACTCTTACACTACTACTCATCCAGTCAACTGCTAAATATATTCGATACAATTAAATAAATACATTTTTCACTGCTCAAATCTCCATGTGATTAAGGCACGCCTTGCATTCTATGACTACTGTGCATACTTTAGGAAAACAGAAAATATGATTCATGATAGTTTGGTTATAGAAATCCTTAGCTTTGGCACAGTGAAATTGTGCGATATGATAAATTGCACTCTCACTTGACTGAAAACACTGAAAGTTATCTGAAATAGGTGGCAATGTGAATGTTGATTGTCCAAAGCCCACTGGGGAGTAAACCATCTACCGATCCATCTTTACCAAACTCCCCCTTCATTTAACTCCCAGAGAGCAATCAAAACCTCTACAACATCCTCGTACTATGGCCAAAGTAATATGTAGAATTAAATATGTAGAAATCTGATATACAGCTAGCTATTGTACAAAGAATTTGCTGTTACTTAAAAGAAATCTTGAAGATTGCAATTATGTGTTTCCACAGTACTTGCAGTAAAAAGTGTCAAGTATAAGAGCTCTGGATTAATAAAACAGAGAGTGAGAGTTAATAAAAATAACGACAAGCAAACTGAAGCAGCATATTTCTACAGGTTAAGTGAGGATGCACCAACCCTTAAATAAATAAAAAAGCTCTGCCCAAATAGACAAAATCAGTACATTTACAGGTTTTAAAATACAAAACATCAGTCTGAATTTTTAGAGTAATGCAATTTTCCCCATTATCTGACGGCAGGCTATCTGTGTAAAATGGGATGTTGATTTGGGTCCCCCTCACCTTTTTTCTGCCCACAGTGGGATAGGGCATCCTCTGTGTCATAACGTGTAGAAAAATATGGATAGAAATAAATGAGATCACCTTCCAGTATGTTACATCACTAACCTAACGAATGCCACACACACTCATACAAAGGCACGTACACAAAAACACACATCGTCGTTCATCAGAGTTTTTCTCCTAGTGGCCACCCAGACCACTGCTGCTGCCTGATGTCCAATCAATGATGATGAAGCCCAAGCTCATTATCATAAACAACACGCCCAGTCCAGCAAAACAGGCAGCCTGAGAAAAAGAGAAAAAATAATTATGTCCTTAATCAAAACATATGACTTTCTTAAGCGCATTTATACTATGCATCTTTTTTTTTTACATTAGAAGAGATATAAACACTATATAAATCCTTAGATGTGATGATATAGAGCTTAGGAAAACCACTCAGATTGGTCGTTTCAGAGTCAGGGTAACTGGAATAAAGTAGCATTAACCTTGGATCAGTGCTGTATAAATTAGTATATACTATCATAGTTTTTGATTAAAATTTTATTTTCTGTTTTCAATTTAATTTTAGTTAAAGTTTTAGTAATTCTTTTTTTTCTTCATTTATTTCTATATATAATATCTATATGGTTTTTATCATTCATTTAACAACTATCACAAATGTTGCCTTAAAGGTCAGTGTTATATTAATATAAATGAGATAATATAACTTTTTTGTTTTTAATCTTATTTCAGTTAATGTTTTATTTATTTCAAGTACGAAAATTGTGGTTTTATTGTTCTATATAATAACCCTTTCTCAATGTGAAGCTTTTAAAAAACATTTTCAAATGTACTTCTCTGTCTTACTGGGTAGTCATAAATTATACAAACATAACTCACAAAGATTTTAGGAGTAGAGCGCATTGGCTCTTTATCCTTGGGAACAATACGGATGTAGAAGACAGCAGGAAAGATGAAGATAAGACACGGAGCGGATGTTGCACCTGGAAGAGGAAGAGCAGGACAAATATAGATTAGCTAATCAGCTGAATTCAATTAAATCTGACACTGATGACAATTAAAACTAATGAAAATGAGACATGAAAAGTTAAATGAGAACACGATGTTAACAGAAACAATTTTATGGTCATCAAAGTAAGACTCATGGGTCAATGTCAAACGATTTCTGGAATGAAATATATATGTGTGTGTGTTTGTGTGTGTGTGTGTGTGTGTGTGTTTAAAGAACACATAAAGCTAATTAAAAAAAAAATTTCTAAACATTTCATTCAGTAAAATGTTCAAAGAATGTAAAAATATTGATATTTGTAATAAATATCACAAATTTTAAAAATGGCTAAAATAGATTTTTTTTTACTTTAAATCCGACAATAATAAAAATAATAATTTTAGTTTAGAAACCTGAACAGAAAAAAGTTTCATGTCATTGATCTGTTTTGTTTTCCTCATCATTATGGTCAAAACGAACCCTGACACCTTCTTTCCAGTAATATGAGCTAAACACAAAAATATTGATTTAGCAGCACAACATTATCTGTGAAAACAAGCGATGGAGACATTTGAAGCGGTTCTCAAGGCCAGAGACGGTGTCAGTGACCCTTACCCACACCGAGAAAGCAAGACAAACAAGTGACGCCAATGTGAGTCTCTGCTTTGTCATTTCTGACACTTGTTTGAACACCCTCAGAAAACACATTTGACCTCATTTGGATTTTGGGCTGTTGGGTCAGTGATGATTGAAGGACTCACCAATGACGCCAAAGATGCCCAGGATGTTGGGAGCGAAGATGACCAGCATATTGATGAAGGTCAGGAGAACGACAGCGATGGCAATGTGTCGGATCCAGTTGAAGGTCTTATTAGGGAATATCATCTCTTGAATGGCTCTTCGCACCTTTGAGAAAAAGTAGCGGATTGAAGCTTGAGAATATGTTAATGCTATTTTTAATGACTGAATTTAAGCAACATTTGAGCCACTTTGAGGTCTTACAGCAAGCTTAACCTGTCCTCTAAATCATGGGCAGCATCAATCATTTTATATATCAATAACTATATAGTAGTTATTTTTGCTGTGTTATTCAACCTAAATGATTCATATATTACATCTTAATCATTTTGACTCCAAGGTCCCACTTCTCTACAATACAAAACAAAAAGGCTAGATGTAGCAGTAATGACAAAACAGCTTGTGGTGTGGCATTATATTTAAATAATTAAATACCATAATTCCATAAGTTTATAAAAACTTTTTTTTTCCAACTGTTTGATTAGATTTTTTTTTTACCCACAAAAATAAATTTCTTCATGATAAAATATGTTTTCATAATTAGAATAACTTATTTTCATTATAAAAATTACCTTGACTTATGCTTGACTTTTCCAGGTCTAGAAATTAACCATTTAAAATTCCTTCATATATCCAGGTTTTCCAAGAACCTTGGTTCTTAAACAAAATAAAATAAAAACTGACAAGGGGGAAGAAATTACATTATGAAATATAATATGAGCTTATCTGTATGGAACAATAAACCAGGTGGCATAAACCTTTGATCAGTGCAGTGTTATTTTAGTTTCAGATAATAATACGTTTTTGTTAATATTCCGAATTAGATTTTTTTCTATTTTCTGTTTTTAATTTCAGTTAAAGTTTGACTAATTTTTAACATATATAATTTTAGTTTATTATTATTTATAGTTTATTTATTTGTTTTAATTTGATTATGTTTACAACTAAATAAAGTGTGGTGAGGCCCCCTAGTGGGTCCCAGCCCCCGGGTTGAGTACCACTGTATTAAATAATCTTGCAGTATTGATTTAAATAATCCAGTGAATTTAATAATACACAAACAAAGCGATGTTTACCTTTTATATTTTATATTATTCCTGGTTATTTGGGCAAGAGTAGCAAATCGCAAAAGCAATGCAGTTTTTCGTTAGTTGTCTGATTTATTTGATATCACCCTGTGGATATATTGTGGTAAAAATGCTCAGAACAACACAATGATATGAGCATATGAATGTGTTAAACTCACTGGGAACAGAACGATGGGCACAGTCAGCGTGACGGCGGTGAGCACAGCCAAACGCACGCAGAGGATGAGAGTGTCGTAAGGGTCGATCCTGCTGTATGTGTGCAGAAGCTCGGGCTCAACATTAGCTGCGGCAAAATTCAAGAATACATCTACTTAGTTTGCAGCTTTAATAATGCATGCTAAGCAGTACATTATGATTTGAATATTTCAAGATGATATCATGTGAATATTAAAATGCTGAAATAGTACTAGCAGCTATTTATTAAAGCACCTTTAAAGTTACCTTTAAAAAAAAAAGAGAGCAAAACCATTAAACAAAGAAAGTACACATAACGGAAGTATGAAAAAAGTAAGAAATCTGCAAACTCTCAGTACACATTCTAGCATTCAAAAACAACTAATATTGATATTAATTTATTTTTACAGCCATTATCAGATACATTTCTAAAAATGAACTATGTGTTGAAGTCAACCAAAGCAGGACTGTATTTAATTTTACATGCAATATAACGCATACATAAAACTGGACCAAATGCAAGATCCAGTTTGCTAGTACTTGGAACAGTCAAATATAAAAGTGTTAAACTTACTGTAAAATGTTAGGTATCCAAAGAGAGCAGCAAGGAAGTACATGGTGTACATGATCAGAATGGAGACGTTGGAAACGTGCTGCATCTTCCTCTGAGTTGGGCTGCAGGAAAAAAAAACAATGCAAATTAAATTTGCATAAACATAGATTACGGTCGCAGTGCTGCTTTAACACCGTCGACTTACTTGCGCAGCTCAGTGTAGATGGGCAGGACCTCAGGGTGGCAGACAAACGCGAAGGCGAGAATGGGGATGGTGTATGCAGTCTGTAGGACAGAGAGTGCTGTTTTAGTGTGTTCTGATACATTTTTCTGTAAATGTAAAAGCAGAAATTAAATTGTGCAATACATGTGTGTTGACGGTAAACATCTGCGGACTGCAGTAGGAGTCGTCCTCCATCACATGTCCGTTCTGGTAGCCGTGGTTGTGGTTCACAGTCACGTTTGAATGATCAAGTGTCAGCGTGCTATTGGCTGAAAACTCCTCAAATGGGCACAGAATCTGGAACTTCTTATAGATGACCTAAAAATACAGAAGGCACAGTTAAAATGGAAAATACAGAATATCAATAACAAAAAGACTACTAGTGTGGTCATTTTGGCTATTTTATGTATATATTGTATGTAGTAAGTACTCAACATATAATTCAGTCAAGAACATCAGTACTTCCTGTGTGTATTCCTCTAACTGCCATCAAACAAACTGTACTGCAAAAATGTAAAGAATAAATATCAAAAGAGGTATTTTTTTACATGTTTGTATAAAATTATGTTCAGGCCTCTAATGGCTACATCTTGTGTCAGATAGCATGTCCAAAGACATACAGACATAACAAAACTACAAAGTGGTTAAAAGTAATGATCCCTAACAGCAGTTGAAAAACCAAAAAAACATGAAAATTAACAAATAACATGAGTTCGTCCTGTGTGTATTCCTTTTAATTGCGTCAAAAAAACTGGATGGCAAAAGAATTATGACATGAATGCATGAATAAATAAATAAAAATAAAAAATAAGACCATTTTTGACATGTTTATATATAGCTGTTATAGAATTTTGATCTTGCGATCAATGTTTTAAAGGTGAAAAAGCCATGTATTTATTGTATGTGTGTATTCTCCTAATTCCCCTAAACCATTATTCTTCAATGGGCCGAATACTTCATGACAAACCTGAAATCAAAATCGGCAGCAAGATTAATTTTTAATGAGCCAAAAAGAATACAACGTCACACCTCTGTTTATCAATTTGCACTGGCTTCCAATAGCTGCTCCCATAGAATTCAAGACACTGATGTTTGCCTAGAAAACTACCACTGGCTCTGCACCCATTTACCTAAATTTGTTACTTCATGTGCCCTCTAGAAGCTTGCGTTTTGCAAATGAACATCGCTTGATTGTGCCATCCCAAAGAAGCACAAAGTCACTTTTACGGACTTTTAAATTAAATGTTCCCTTCTGGTGGAATAACCTCCCCAACTCAATCCGAGCAGCTGAGTCCTTAGCCATCTTCAAGAATCGGCTTAAAACACATCTCTTCCATCTTTATTTGACCCTCTAACTTTAACACTCACTATTCCAATTCTATTCTTTAAAAAATCTAACTACCTTTCTAATCTTTTTGTATTCTATTTTCTTTTCATTTATAATGCAATTGTATATGTATGTGTGTGTATGTGTAAAGACCTCTAACTAGCTTGCTCTATTCTTTTATTTTTTTATTCTATCTGTTTTCTTTTTATTTATTATATTAGTTAAAATCCCATGCTACGTGTACTGTGTTAACCTAACTGAGACTTGTTATAGCACTTATATATCATTGCTCTTTTTGTTGTTTTTGATTGCTTCCACTGTCTTCATCTGTAAGTCGCTTTGGATAAAAGCGTCTGCTAAATGAATAAATGTAAATGTAAATGTAAACCTTACACTTGTGAAACATTCTAGAAAATCATAATTTTATCCCAAGAGAGTGTAACCAATTAAAAGCCTCAGTTGTCTTCTTTTGAAGTCAGTCTTAACAAGTGTTTTATGAGTCAGCATTGCTGTGTGTAGATATGATATAATATGCATGCAGCAGATTGCTTCCTCTGGGGAAAAAATGTGCGGGCGAACAGTTATGTGAAGCTGTGATTCAACACACTCTGAATTATGGATGAGATAAAGGGACAGGAAGGTGGTGATTTTTGTTATTAACTATATTTGTAGCAAATAAATGATTTGTGAATGTCTTGATAACTTCATATTGTTTCTCTGGAATAGCATGAACTTATGGATCATGCTTAATAAGGCTGAAGTAAATTTTGTTTTCATATTAACTTTAGTAATATCTGAACTAATGACAATGATGATGATGGTAAATACTTACTGCACTGAGGAAGAAGACCATGCAGCTGAGTGAAAAACCACTGGCATAACCAAGGTATCCTAAAAATTTAAATATAGCAAAGCAAGTCAATATGGCGTCACGGTGCTACTGTCAATCGACATGCTGCATACATGCATTCAAGCCTGAATCCCTGCAACTATAAATGCATGAGCTAAGAAAAGCACAGTGAGTTATCACTCATCTCAAGAGCTAATATGTGCTGGCAGAGACAACAAGACACAAATACTGACAAGGTCAACTTGATTCAATTACAATAAACACGTCAAAACAAGAAAAACAGAATTGTGTGTGGTTAAAACGGACTGTTACCGTCAGATAAACATGCTGTACTGGTTTGGCGTATTGCTTTATATGAGAACAGAACGTGCTTTTAAAGTGCTTGAACTGATGCTCTGTAATATGAACGGTCCAAACAACTGGGTCAAACGTACACAGAAACCCACTTTAATGAGGTGGGGAGACAGATGAGATGACTGAAGTAGAAATGATCGACTCACCCAGCTGTTTCATTAGAGCCAAAGGTAGGATGACAGAGAGAGACACAAGCACCACCAAGTAGTTTCCATTAAGATACCATTCCCTACAGAAACAGACAATTCAAGATATGTCAAATGTCAATTATTTTATTGATTAACACAACAATTTACTGAAAACATCAAACAGAGGCATCATACTGTAAATACTTGTCACCATTATGGTGATTATTGTTCACTTGGATTGTGAACTTATGTACTTTTAATACTTTTCATTTTATGTACTTTTAATACTTGCAATTTTAAATTACAGACATTTAAAAATATATATTTATAGATTATTTGCTCAATATAAGTGCTCAATATAAGTTCAAAAAGTTCTTATTAAGTTTTCATTAAAGTTCAAAAGTTTGGGGTCAGTGAGAGTTTTTTATTATTACTTTTATTCATCAAATATGCTTTAAATTGATCAAAATGACTTTAAAGTCATTTGTTATGTAACAAAAGATTTTTATTTTAAATAAATGCTGTACTTTTGAACATGCATCATTGATATTGCATCAATGATAATAAGAAATGTTTCTTGAGCAGCAAATCAGCATATTAAAATGATTTCTGGATGAACATTTGACACTGAAGACTGGAGTAATGATGCTGAAAATTCAGCAGGAGTAAATTACATTTTAATACATATTCAAATAGAAAAGTTATTTTAAATTGTAATAATATTTTCACAATATTACAGTTTTTACTGAATTTTTAATCAAATAAATACAGCTATAAAGCATAAGAGTCTTTCAAAATATATTTAAATATCTTACAGACTTCCAACTTTTCAAAAGTAGTGTACACTAATATCCAATTATGGTTATCATATCTGCTTAACTTATAGTAAGAGCTTTAAATGAAGTATGAATAAAAAGGCAACAAAATGAACCAGCAAACAGTAGAAAAAAAAATAAATATATATTTATAACTGAATGCCTATTTTTGTCTACTGGTCTCCTTTTCTGTTCCTCTACCTTTGTGACAAACTAACAGCATCTTCACTTGTGTGGCTGTGAAAAACATCTACACTATTCCAGAATCAACCTGTCTAACTCCATCCGATTCCAGTCTGAGTCTGCGATTCTCATGATTTATGAGACGGCATGTTTTAATTGCTGTGGCCACTAGCAACACAGACCATCTAATATCATGCCCAAAGCTGACTGCAGCATGGTGCAGTTTCTGCTCCTGGACTCAAGTAACCAGCACACTGTGAACACGAGGACACACACACAGAGTCACAAGGTGTTGCACAGTGTGTAGATCCAGGCCTCGTTTGAGACTCCTCTATTTTCAGACCCTCTCCACTCCTCACTTGTTTGGCATTCAGACACTAAAGTGGGGGCTGGCATGTTGATTCTCGACCCTCTCGTTCTATATGTAGACTACTATACGTGGAAATGCAACATTATATTGGTGTTGGTGCAGTGGATAAAACACATGCCTTTGGTGTGAGACACCCGAGTTCGAATCCACTGTGAGACACCATTGTGTCCCTGAGCAAGACACTTTACCCCTAGTTGCTCCAGAGGCGTGTGACCACTGACATATGTAGCAATTGTAAGTCGCTTTGGATAAAAGCGTCAGCTAAATGAATAAGTGTAAGTGTTATACATTATATATAGTAGATAATAAAGATACACTATCATAAGGGGCATAAAGATTCCTCTCCAGTACAATAAATGGACTATGTTTAGATATTATATATATGATTTTACATGCAGACTTTTGGTAACAACATTTAAACTCTGCCTGGGTGATAAAACGGTATGGATATTTATCAACGGTACACCTTTGATAATGATTAGCTTTGTTTTGATAATGATTAGATTTGCTTTTGCTTCTGCACTTTTTTTTAAACTGCTTAATACAGAAACTGTATTTCTAACTGGCATGCACTGTTTCATATCCGATTGCGTTCGATCTGCGCAGTGCTGCATGAAGTCGAACACACCTATAGACACGTGCTATGAGTGACACAGGCACGAACACATGCTGAATTGAGTGCTGTTCCTGCCTGTGATGAGGAAATTGTGCATACATTTTTTTATATTAGTCGAATTTTAAATAAACATTTGCATTTGAATGCAAAAATAATAATTAAAATATGTAATCAAAATAATATTATTATTACTATTAGAAATAATTATATATTATTAATAATAAAATATTACAATAAAAATTATATTAATATTAATATTATAAATTTGATTTATAACACACTTTATATTCACACAGAATCCCACATTACTACAAATAAAGACAAGAAACAATATTAAGAATCATTCAAAGGCTTTGCTAAAAAGGTAGGTTATGAGGCCACGTTTAGGTGTGCGTCAGGAAGCGTCATCAGTGGCGCACGAGATGCAATGATGATGATGTAAGTGACGTTTTGCATTTTAACGTTTTGTTTGGAAAGAGATAGTATCAGCCAATCAGCTGCCTTTCTCTTATTAACTGAACACCCACAGTTCACAGAGCCCACAACACCTCTCCTAGATTTTGAGTGTTTGCCCCAGTGGACCACAAGTTTTTGACCTCAGTGGTGACTCGTCAGCTGATAATGACAATATGTCTATACCAGCGGCTACATAGTCTAAAGTCCTTACCCTGAAGTGGTATCTGCTTTCAAAAATGCCTGCAGGACCAGCGGGAACTCTGACTTGATGATGTATAAGTAACTGGACATGGCTATAGGAAAGACAAAAATGAGTAAATTAGAAGAATCAAATTCAAAAGTATTAGCCGTCAGGGGTTTATGCTGATTTTATGCTCGTTTTGCTTGCAACTATAAAACTATGAAACTTAAGAAAAATATAGATTTTATAATAAATATACATATTTTAAGTATAAATATACTTTTAAAATAACTTTTGGAAAATATGCAACTTTGCAATATAAAAAAATGTATTTATTTTGTATTTTGTAAATGTATTTATGCACACACACACATTTATACATGCATAGTGTTAATTATCAGCAAAGAGCAAATTGCATAATTTTGCCAATTCAGAAAGTGTGTGAACGAAAGTACAGGTATGTAAGTTAACTGGCAAAAGCAGTTAGGAACATCTAAAGATGAATGAAATGAATGAAGAGAAAATACAGAATAATGAAGAATAAAACAAGATCGATCGGTCACATCTAGAAAAAATATGAATAAATACACTGTCTGGAAACGGTCAGTTTGGGCTAATTTACTTGTCAGATTTTCTTTACCTCCAATGTTTTGAAGAGTGATAGCGATTCCGGCTGCCAACTTCCCTGTCATTCCGAAGGCCCTGAATCCCAGCTGTTCATAAGATCTGATTCCTGGAAATAAACATCAGTAAAACATGAAGAGAAAGACAAATCTCACCACCGGTGCCAAGTTTCCCCAAAACACTGTATCTCATGTTATGATTGTCATTGCCTGCGATCACCACAGTTTAACATGGAAACTCAGTAAAGAAATGACATCGCAACAATACACAAACAATGCCATCAACTGCATAAAAATGCTTTAAAACTCCATAAGTAATCAACAAAAAAAAGAATTTTTTATTATGACTATTATTTATAGTGCGATGCCACGTATTACGATTATTAGTTTAACAGTAAGAATGGTGAATAACTTCAGTGCATCTGTCCACCTAATGAGGATACAACGCACTGATGGAGAAAAATCCTCATCTTACCCACAACACCAGAAGACTTCAGCAGGAGGTGAATAGAATAGCAGGAGAGACCAGCTACAGCCGTGAGGAGAAACCTGAAGACAAAATACAAGCGTCACAATCACTCCACATCTGTACAACACCTACTAGACCTCTTAGTGCACTTAATGCATGTGTCTCATATAAATAAGGTCCACTATGCTATATACCTCTTTCAGGTGTATTAATACTTTTATTGAGTAAGATTCACTTCTGAATGAATCTTGGGAAAGTGCCAGTGTTTGTATTGGAACCCAAAAAGTACATCTGCTGATAAACTGTTCTGTGAATCCCTGTGATCAAACACACCACCAACCAATTTTACCAATTCATCGTATTCTTTACTTTTAGCGTATGTAATGGAAAATCTGGGTTTGTTAACTTTGAGAAAGGTAATTCTGATAAAAGATTTATCTACACAGAGGTGGAAAACGATTAGTGTACTTTCACCCCAGGAGGCAAAATGTCCCAGATTTTAGTGTATTGCAAGTCTTCTTGGAAGACAGGAACCTGATAAATGGCAAGTGATTAACAATGGGCATGAGCTCTATAACAACTCTATTCAAATGTTCTCATGGACTATCGACAGCTGCCTACCAATTCAGTATTCAAGAGGAAGTCCTCTGTCCCTGTGTGCTCTGTACTCCACACAACTACAGGAGAATTATGTGAGTTTGCATTGTTCATTTAAACACAAATATGACTTTATTATGGCATTATAAACATTAATCATTTTATTTAAAAAAGCTGATGCACAAATACTATTTTCAGCTCAGTTTAGACGAAAATCCATCATCAGATAACCAAACAAAAATCCAGGTCACATTGTACTTTGAAATTGAAAAGAATAAGCAATAAGATAGTTTAGATATTTTAGTATCAATGCGATACTGATAAAGTTTTCATTAATATTTTGTTATTTGCGTTTTAGTACTTTTCTTTTGTGTTTTTGTCATTTTTTATTTTAGTGTTTGGGTTCTTTTATATAATATTATATATACTGTTAGTTTTAGTTAATTTAGTACATCTAAATTACATTAAAATGAGAAATGTTCCCTTGACAACAACCTGAAATAAAAACCTTTTGCACATCGACATCATTTTTTACTGGATATGACCAGGGCATGTTCTTGTCTGCTTTTGTTGGATTCATTCATGAACATAATCACTTGCAAATACTACTTTTCTAGACTGCATGCTTCATATGAAATGCAAACAGTCACAAAATTTTAATTTCAAACATGCCTTCCTTAATGAGAAAGTCAAATCAAAATGTAAGTCATCACCTAATGAAAACTGCTAACAAATATCCCAGAAAACCCATTTTCTCATTTATAAGCCTACAAGGCGAGTCTTTTGTGGAGTTGGAAAGCTAAAACACTGGACTTGATCCAACTGCCTCCTGAGAGGGATGCATGAACTTTCTCCCAAATTGAGGCTGATTAATTTCTTGTTATATACCCGGAAATAAGACTATCTTTGGAGGAAGCAGTCTTGGCCTGTTGGGTAACTTGATCAGTGGTATTCAGTTGCCTGTAACCTGACTGGAGCTACAGACGCCTCAGACGTCTCCCTGCTCCCCTCCCCCAGCCAAAGAAGAAACCAAATATGACAGCTATATTTGGATGGGGGAGGGGCTTTCTAAAAAGAAGGTTGTGTTTGTAGAAGGGAGGAGGTGTGGTCAGCCCAGGTCATGGCCTTTTTGGGGCCATGAATAGATGAGGGGGTGGAGCTAACCAGTGGAAAATTTTAGGAAGGAGGGAAATAAACAGTAAATGGCAGATCACACAAACACATGTTATTAGACACTTAATATATTTTGTATTATAAATGAAATTAGAAATCTTTTTTTAACAATATAAGTGCTATCACTTTTTAGCAATTTAACACGTCATTGCTAAATAAAAGTATTGATTTCTGTCAAAAAAGAAAGAAAAACATTTACTGTCCCCATACTTTTGAACGTTAACATATTCAAAAGATTTCTATTTTTAAACATATTCTGTACTTTTCTAAAGTATAAGAGGTTCCAAAAAGCAGCAAAACTCTTTCCAACATTTATAATAAATCAGCATCTTAAAATGGTTTTTAAAGGATCATGTTCAGCTTTGCATCACAGGGATAAATTATATTTTAAAGTATATTAAAATAGAAAATCGTTATTTTTAAATTGCTATAATATATCACATTATTACTTTATTTTTTATCAAATAAATGCAGCCTTAATAAGCACAAGAAACTTCTTACAATTAGTCTCTCTCTCTCTCTCTCTCTCTCTCTCTCTCTCTCTCTCTCTATATATATATATATATATATATATATATATATATATATATATATATATGTTAAATTTTAAATTATATATGTTTATATTATATAAATACACAAATAATTATTTATTGTTGCAAAATAAATATAATAAATGACAGGCTAACTGCATATTATCCATTTCTTAACCACTTTAAAAACCAGACTGATAAAACATAATCACTTTAATTAAAAAATCTAAATAATTTCATACATTTGCAGTACTTTAAAACCCCTGAAACATGGGCTGATTTAAAAAAAGGCCAAATGGTGGTTTATGTGTCATTTAAAATATTACATAACAGGATGAAGACCCTTTCTGGTACACAATCAACATTAACAGCCTCCAAAAGGGAACACTCAATTATTCAAGAGCATCCCTGGAAAAAAACACATGTAAAACAATACCTTAATAACCATAGCAATTAGACAGCCAATGGTGTGCCAAATGCTTGTCATTCAGATTCATTGAGGGCTGGACGTGACCGGTTCATTTGCATGACTATGAGATGATTCACTGATGCCCAACAATCAATGACTTTTTCCAGCCATTCTGTCATTAAGAGAGTAATGAAGGGATTTCACTTACAAGAAAAGCAGTATGCCAGTATTGGCCATAGCGTAGGCCAATCCCAATATCCCACTGCCCATAATGGCATTGCCCAAATTGAAGACTGACATGCCAAAAGAGGTCTTCCCCTCAAACTAAGAGAGGAAATGAAACTGATGAGTAACCAAAACAGAAAAAATGACAAAAGCACTGCTACAACATCTGACGGAGAACATTAACACAGTCAAATATCATTCAGTTTCTATTTGTGTTATGCTTTCGGTTGAAATGCTGCACATACTCACATCAGTGAAACGTGGCTTCTTTCCCTCGCCGTTGGGCAGGAACTCAATGTTCTCAGTAAGTGTGCTGCCAGGATCATCAAACCTGCTGGACGGACGACAGTCGACATTTAATCGACAATGACCTTGCTGCATCAATTCATTTGGCCTAACTGCATCTAGTAGTCATTGGTTTCCTGTTATTGACGTACCTGTTGTGATGGGTACAGCTGCTGAGGGATGATAGAGAGTGTGAGAAGGTCCATCATCGAGCAGGAAAAATAAGGTAAACATGCACTTAGACAAGTCAACACACCATGCCAGAAGATAAAAGTGATTTGAGGAGTATGCAAAAGAAAGACCTCAGTACAGAAGCACAGAGACACAGTGAAAAGTTGAAAGTTCAAATGGGTTGAAGAGAAAACGCAATGCTAATAATCAAGGAGCAAGAGCAGCTGAGAACCACTGTTTATAAAGTGGCCTGGTTCTTCATGCAGGTGATACAAGACAAAGCAAACACTTCCCATTGTGTAGACACACATGCAACTAACTCCTCTTACAGCACAAATCTATGAACATTTAAAAGTACTTACTGTTCTTCCTCCATCATAGTCTTCATCGGCACGCACATTTCTTCTCCCAGGTCATGACCTTTCCCATTGGAAAGGACACTCATTTCTGATCTGACAGGTTCCATGGTGGAAGTAGTCAATATCCCACGTGCGAGTTGTCTGAAATAGATCAGAATTTAAAACTATATGAATATTAACTGTATGCATTAATTGTAAACACCTATAATTTGTCTTATATGTTCAGGGCTGTTATTGTTATATAAAAACTAAAGCCAGTGTTATTTTAATATCATTGAGATTTTTTATTTGTATATTTAGTTTTTAGTTGATTTATCATTTTTGTTGTGTTTTTTGTCATTTTTATTAGTATGTCATATAGTTTTTATCATTTTATCCTTTATTTTATTAGTTTTAATTTTAGTTATTTTGTGCATCAAGTTAAACTAAATGAAAATCAGAAATGTTGCTTTGAGAGCTAGCTTTTTGTTGTTGTTGTAATTATAAACTTGAAAGAACTTAAGTGAAACAGAAATGTTGCCTTGGAGACTGAATAAAATAAAAAAGGTTGAAGTAGTAAAATTACTAAAACTGAAATAAAAAATATTTAAAGCTAAATATTTAAAACTAAAAATTACACAAACAACTAAATATAAAATAAAATTAAAATGAAACCTTAAAATATATATATATATTTAAAATATTAATAATATAATACTCAAAAAAGAATGATTAACATATTCATGTGCTAGCAATTAGCTTTATACTTCTTAAAGAATACCATGGTATAGAAAAATTTTTTTAATATGGCAAATATTATTTCTTCTCATTTCTGATTCATCTTCAAAACACTGCATTGTGTGCCACCTGTCAGTAATGCACAAATTCATCATGAGAAATCATCTCAATTCAGTCACATCACTACCACTTGATTCAAATTCCTATTTATAAACCGGTACATTCAAGACACTGTGCTTATCTAAAGAAACGTCAACTAAAAATTCACCAAGATTATTCAATGATTTAGTTACTGGCCCTTTCCCCCCGAGTCCTTATTTCCATTTATGCATGCTATTAAACCAACGGTTTATGATGTCAACAATGAGGCACGGCACACCAGGGTGTGATTTTAGGCCATCAGATGTTCTCGCCCTTCAACGAAGAGTCTCTTCATGTTCCCTGGAAAGACAGAAGCTCAATAACATTAACAGCGTTACTGTTTATTTTATGACTGAGGTTTTAGTCCACTGAACTCTGGAAGCTGCAGGAGAATGTGTAAAACAGTACGGCCATTGAGACACCCAGCTGTCATGATATATTTAACACAGACCGCTCACAACAACAACCGTCTGCGTGGGAAGACAGAAGCTCACATGAAGAAGTGTACGAGTGTGTTCGTTTACGGCCTGATAATTGAGGAAAGTCTGGAGTCCAGTCCATTTCTAAATGAGACTGATACAGACTTGAGATTAAAATGTAATACTACTAGCAACATAATGAGTCAAAGCAGCAAGGGAGCTTTTTAAAATATTCTGTGCCTGATTAGAAATCATATGATGCTGATTTATGTGATCATTAAACATCACATCTGTTAATATTGGTTAAGATTTCAAATTAATGCTGTTCTTTTAAACTTTCTAATTCAGAAAAAACTATGGTTTTACATAAATATGAAGCAGCACAACTGTTTTCAACATTTATAATATTCATAAATGTTTCTTGAGCAGAAAATCAGCATGTGACACTGAAAACTGCATTAATGATGCTGAAAATTCAGAATTGCATCCCCAGAATAAATTGCATTTTAAAATATATTCAAATAGAAAATGTATATTTTCACTTGTAATAATATTTCACAATATTACAGTTTTTACTGTATTTTTTGTATCAACCAAATGCAGCCTAGGTAAGCAGAAGAGACTTTGAATGAAGCCATTAAGCCCACATTTCTTGTTTAAGTTTTTTCATCAAGTTTAAATTAAAAAAAAAACATGACATTACATTCAATTAAAACCCCCCAAAATAAACCCTTCCAAATACACCCCCAATCACCCTATCAGGGTTCACTGTGCAATAATGACCACATCAATGTCACTGAGGTATTCTTCAGTTTTGCCTGTATTTGACTAATCAGCATCATCAACAGGATAATGCGACAAGCTTTTGATCAGGCACTACAAACAGCAGCTCCTCTTTGGGGTCCAGAGGGGATTTGAATTCTGGCACGAGCTTGAATTTCACATGACGATGATATGTGAGGGTATGAGAGACATGGAGTCCCGTGGCTGTCTGCTATACACGTTTTTGGCAGCCCCGAAGCTGCTTAATGTCGTGTTGACCAGTAAAGAAAACCGGTTGCAGCCAAGGTCATTAAAGACGTCTATTTGAGCTGATAAATTTAGTAACTCGTGAGGCATTTTGTGGTGGAGTATAGATCAACTAGTCTTTCTGCAGACACAGGAAGGTCAGCAGACGGTCAGAAAAAGAGCATGTAAGTGCATTGTTATAATAATTAGCAACATGCAGGAAAAAAAGCGAACAGAAGGCAATCACAGGGTTAATCTACCATGACTAACTACTTGTGAGATGAGCGAAATATGATAACTCAGGTGTAAAGCTCAGTTTTGTCAGAAGTCCTGTCACGATCAGTTTTATCATCCCTTGCAGCTGTTTCCCACAATGCACTGTCCTTGATGACCATTCAACAATGTGCTGCTGCCTTATCACCATTCACAAATACAGACGTCACCAATCCTAACCTCAAACTAGAGTCAAGAAACAGAACCAGATGGGCTCCAGTCTCTATACACAAATTTAAAGTCTCCTTTACAAATATCTCATGCACAACGCTGTGCTGTGAGGCATATATTTAACAGGCATATATATTTCATAGACAATTCTTTTTACATTATTTCATCCCGTCTCAATTTCTCTGACCTGGACCTACAACAATACTCCCAAACCTGGTTCCCATTGACGACTGACAGTCACCTTAAATGTGTGTGCACGCAGGATGAAGATAACAGGTTTTACCCATTTAAAATGCTTAAAAAGTGGTGCATGGTTGAGTAACAAGTGTGGCTGTCAACATCTGCAGACAGTGACGTCACGGGATTGAATTTGATTTGACCATGCTGATAAATATAGGAAATCATTTGAAAGACATGTGGATAATGTCAATTAAATTCATGCTTACATAAGGGAGATTTTAATTAGGCGGGTTGAACTGTTTGGCAAACAGCGAATCACAAATAATTGGCACTCTGAGACTATATGCCTTCCAATTAATAAATGAGGGCGTCATACCTTTAAATTGGTCCTAAACTGAAGTAGCTCAACATTCAAGGATGAATGTTTCACACAGCACAATACTGCTGTTTTAAAGTCGCTACATATAACAGTTCTTGCTTTCAAAACATAATTTAAAAAAAGCAATCTAAAGCAAATGGCAGCTTTGCAGAGCAACAAACCAACATTAGCAGACAGAAAACATGAATTCTTCTCTTTATGAGCGTCAAAAGGCCACCTGCCCACCGTTTTACATTAAAGCCCCAGAAGCTGCCGAGGGTAAACTGGGGTTCAACACTATCACAACCAGTGCTCTTCACACAAAGTCCTGGTCTTCACCATATGAGGCTCTTAACTGAACCACTTACAAATGAATACTGTGGTAGTTTTACTGATACTAAATAACACCATATGCACATTCTACATTATTGATTCCATTATAATTCACAGAACACCACTCTAGTACCATGTTTGACCTGTCTGAGGTCAGAAGGACCTGCCCTGTAATGATTGCTCTTTACCAAACTGCCAGTTTAGGATTATTTTTCAGATAAAAATCAGTGATGTTCTTACTCTGTCTGTATTATGCATGTTTTTAATAGTTATGTGATCAGTTTAAGTGATTTATCTATCTATGCTATCAAGTCCTTCTGGGAAATACTTTGGTTGGAGCAAGATGTACCGTTTCTACTAAAAAATCAGGGAGACTTTTTAACTCTACATCTGGGAAATGCTAAATAAAGAATGTATTTTTATGATTTTATGTTTATATTCAGTTCTGTTAAATTAACTGTTATATATTTAATCGTAATTGTGCAAAACTGGTATTTTTGGACATGCAACATGATTATTTGTGATTATAAGGCGGTGATTTCTTCTCAGTTTGTACAAATGTGAATGATATGGAAATGTACCATTTTTAAAAGAAAAAAATGTAATCATCAGTGCAGATCGTACAAAAATGTACAAATAAGACTGTAACATTTCATATCAATTAGATACTGATTTGCAAGATCAGAGTGTGATTTGAGTCTGTTGATTTTCTTCTTTAAACATCTTCACATGAGAACACAATTATTTTGAAGTAAAATGTCTTATGAATGCAGCAGACTACAGTTGTGATATATGGTGGGAACCACTAGTATGGAATGATGATGAAAATAAATACCAACACGTGGTCAGTCTTGTGACTTAAAAGCACAGATATGAATGTCACATGGTAAAGTCAAGCTTAAGTTTACAGAGAGAATAATAGCAATCTAACTGAACTCCAAGACCTCTCTCAAATCAGACATGACTGCCAGCTTACGAAATCATATGCTGATATGTGACCCTGGAGCACAAAACCAGGCTTAAGTCGCTGGGGTATATTTTTAACAATAGCCAAATAATCATTGTATGGGTCAAAATTATTGATTTTTCTTTTATGCCAAAAATCATTAGTATATTAATGTTCCATGAGGATATTTAATAAATTTCCTACCATAAATATATCAACACTTAATTTCTGATTAGTAATATGCATTGCTAAGAATTAATTTGGACAACTTTAAAGTCGATTTTCTCAGTATTTAGATTTTTTTGCACCCTTAGATTCCAGATTTTCAAATAGTTGTATCTTGGCTAAATATTGTCCGATCCTAATAAACCATACATCAATGGAAAAAGATGATGTATAAATCTCAATTTCAAAAAATTAACCCTTATGACTGGTTTTGTGGATCAGGGTCACATATGTGGCCTTGGATGTGAGGTCAGTGACCCCTCTGTCAGCACCAGCCCAGGAGCTCTGACCGCACTGGATGCAAATGTTTACATTCTGAACAATGTTTGAGGAAGGGATACGATTGGTCAGGCACGCCGAGCTGAAGTTACACATTTGTCTCTAGAAAATTCTGGGATATACTTGTTTACTCACGGTCAATGATTGTAAAGGTTTCCCAGTGAAGTTCACTGAAAAAAAAACAGATGTTTGCCTCATTGCACAGTCACACCTCTTTAGATATTGGCCACTATGCAAACTATCGATTGATCGTTTCAGTCCATTCACTTTCAAAGTGCATCATACTGTATTTGCCTCCATCCATTACAATATGGCATGAAATCACAATCTGACTTTTGTGCCAGAGTTTTAGCCTGCTTGTGTAATTCCTCAGCAAACTATTGTTGAGACACATCCAAATTTTCCTTTTGTTCAAGTTTTATTGAGTACCTTAAGCTAATTTCCCACTTTCTGTGTCCCCTCTGACCCCTCGTTTCCTGACTGCTGACCATAAGGTCCAGGGAATCCAGAGATTCAGAGAACTTAAACCCAAGTTGGCTCTCTTAAACTCAGCTAGAAGACAAACAATATTTGGAAAGGAAGCTGAAAGATACTAGCCTGACTACGTCAGACTTCCTACTTCCGCACAATTTCATTTTGCTTCTGTACTTCTGTCTACAAAGCAAAGTGACGTAGCAGAGTCTGGTATTACCAGGCTAGAAAGATACACCTCTTGCTGAGAAATCCTGAAGAAGAAGGGACATGCAGCTGAAATATAGGCTACTTATGCATCTCATTTTAACATTTATAAATAGAACTGCCCTTAATTATTAGCACTGTTGTCAGTCTTGAAACAGATCATTTATCTTCTAATCATCTGTTTAGCCACTTCATGGCCCGAGGACAGGAGCATGAACCTTAATATTAATGTCCCATAATGAAGAAATACAACGAATTGCATAAAAACTCAAATAATTAAATAAATAAAGTTAATAATAATAATATGCTTATATTTGTATTATTATTATATTATTCATGAATATTATTGCCAAACTGCTAACATTTGTTTATTTTAGCTTTTTAATTGACTTTACCTTTTTATTTTTATAGTCTTAAGCCATGAAAAAATATATAATGAATAAAAATAAATGATTGAATAAATAAATAAATAATAAATAAATAACTGTAAAGCATGTTCATCATAGAAGAGGGGTATTCAAGTCATTGCATTTATGAACTGCATTTTTAATATATTTCTGAGTAACATATTTAGTCAAAAAAAAATGCACGTGACGTCTCTGTCGACTCACATACAAAGTAAATAAAAAAAAAATAGATATATTTCTCTCACACACACACATATAATACGGTCCAGCTCTCTTAAGACCATCACAAAGGAAAGGGTATAACGGTATATATATATATTATTTTTTTGCATCTACAATAACTGATATATTCACAACGAGTCTATTTTCCCCATAAATTTAATTAAAGTATTTTGTTTCACTCATTTTTTGTTTTCTGATCTTATTAATTATGCATCTCTTTAAGATCTTAAAAGACGAACAGATCACACTTTGCCCATGAACATGTATTACTTACGGGTCAGTGAACTCCTGGATTCAGAGATCTTCACGACTAAAATGAGAAATGCTGTTCTTGCTTATATTTTCCAGTATTTCGGCTTCTTTATGTTCCTGTAGGATTTCTCCTCGTGTGGTTTGGTTACAACAGAGACAAAGCCCGTCTCTCGCTGCTTTGAAAAATGAAGTGAATTTGTGAAGGGCTGTATGGATGAGTAGTGGGGGTTGTTTAGGTCCCGCCTTCTGTGGGTCTCGTCCAATGGCAGCCGACGAGACCCTTCAGTGGCCCCGCCTACTTCTCCCAAGCGCTCCATGAATGTTTTTTATAACCTGTTGGAAAAAAACTATTATAAACGAAAACTGTGTCCACTCAAATACAAGAATTATACTGTATACGAATATTGTATATTGGTAAGCATAATTAATCCCTTCATTTAATATTTCTTCAATATAATTAATTTATTTATTTTAAAAAGTTTCCTCCACCTGTCAAAGAGCAAATATATTACAGTTGATCTTATTCTAGCTTTATTGGATTCTTAGAGGACTTTCATTTAAACATAAACATAAAAAAATAAACAAAATTAAAATATATTTCTAAAATAAAAATGTTTCTAAAATACCGAAAATGCATACATTTTAAATCAATTACATTTATAAAAAATGTAAAATAATTTAAATAATTAAATAAAATTAAAGTTACTGTTTTTATTAAAACTGTCATTTTTATATTTTACATTTCTACAGTTAAAGTATATTTCGACTAAGTTTTCGGAGCTGATATACAGCCTGATCCCTCACCTGTGTGTCTGTGAACAAGTGTCCATTTTCACATTAGATAGGGATGAGCCGTTTAACAATGCAGTGAAAGAGCTGCTGGTGTTCAGCAGACGTCTAGTGTGCCGTTGTCTCCATTAGGGTTAAATATAGTGGTGGAAGTGTGTGTGTGTGTATGGGTGTGTGTGGGGGGTAAGCACAGGTTACATGGATAAAGCTCATCACAGCACTCCGGCTATTTGCGCCATGAAATGCCGCCTGAATTTAGCAGAGCATGGACGTCACAGGAGATAAACCATTGGCTGTCTGCTGAATACACATATGCACAGGTCAATAAACGTTACTGACCTGTTAATTCATCTGTAAAGATTATTTATTGTCTGTTTATAAGCATGTTACTTTTTGAATTGAGAACAACTTGCCATCAGTGTTGTTATTTAACTACTACTAAAATGTTGTTAATTGACATTAAGCTGAATTGAAATAAAAATATAAAATGAAAATTTTAAACTAAACTAAATCTTTTTAAATGTCAAGTTTAATTACAAAAACTACTACCTGAGATTTAAAAATATATATATTTCTTTTATATATAATGTTATAATAAATGTCAAATGCACATGACAAAATTACTCAAATCTAAACTAAAATGAAAGTATAAAAATAAAATTCCAATGTGAATAACAAGCAACACATTTTGGTGCAATAAATATAATGTGGTTATCGTTAACTATATCTAAAACTATTAAAAGATTTTGTAAATTTAAATAAAACTGAAATAAAACAAATGAAACTACTTCTAAGATTTTTTTTTATCTAAAATCACATAAAATTACTTAAACTAAAATAAAACATAAAAATAGAGCAAAAGCAAAATATTGCTAAACATATATAATACTATATAAATAATACTAATAAACAATGTCTTTCATACCGAAGTTTAATAAAGATAGCTGAATGTTCAGATCTTTACACCTGAATAGTACGATGATGCTTGTATTAGTAATAACACTCAATCAGGTTCAGCCCTCTGATGAGACGGTTGCCATGCCAGTTCATTAGATTCTCGTTGGTTTTCGTCACTCTTTCTGCTAATGAAAGACTGCAGCTGCCTTTCCATCACAGAAAACAACACACTGCTTCTGCATATGTGTGTGAGTCACAGCAAGCGGTAAATTAGCATCTGCCAACACTGTCAAAACCACTGTACAGGTCTGCTCAACCAGACTAATTACTCTAATGAAATGTTTCCGTGGAGCATTTGCTCATAATCTGAGGGTAAACGTGCCCTCCTGACTCACACCTGACCAGAAGAGATTACAGAAATCCTTCAGCTCTTTCATGTGACTGAAACATCTTCAAATGTTGTTGCATTGTTTGGATTCTTTCAGATTTGTCAGGTTTGCAGCAGGACTTTTGACTAATACAGCTCATCCGCTCTTTTGATTGTGAAACTACTTTCGCAACTGTCTATTTTTTCTTAGAGTTTAAGCTTTTATCCGTGATGTACTGTTTACAGAGTGCAGTGGGCGTTCGCTCACATGGACTGAGGTGACTGGGTGATCTGGTACAAATCTGAACAACAACCTATGAACATCCACAAACATCCTCAAAACTGATAAAAGTCTCCAGCATGTAAAACAACACATTACTGGATGTTTCCATATGCAAGAGGGTCACATAATGGTTATATTATATTATATTATCTATCCACACACACACACACACACACACACACACACACACACACATATATATATATATATATATATATTGACCCATATATACAAAATGACCCGAAGGCCAAACATGACACCAATTTTTTTGGCGTGTGTGTGTGTGTGGGGGGGGGGGGGGGTCCAGAAATCTTATATTGATCCATTTTTATAATTTATTTTCTAGATATTTATTTAGCTTTTTCTATAATTTTTTTTTGGTGATTTTTATTATATTTACCTTTAATTCTGGATGTTTTTAAAGGGGCCTATGGTGATTTTTAACTGAGTGAGACATGAGAAACATGAGAAATTAGTCTCAGTTTGGTTGTTTATGGATTAAAGTATATATTTAAACATTAAAAAAAATTCTAACTGAATTATAACCTAAATATATGTATATTCCATTCAATTTCATAAATATGAATTAAATATTGAATATATTTTTTAAAATATAAATTCGATATAAACTCAATGGTCTCCACCACATTACCACAGTGTTTAGTAAAAAAAAATTGAAAAATGACAGTCATTTTTCAGCAGAAACATGAAACATTTTATAATGTGTTTTATGGGAGTGTGTGTACCATGTGATTGTCTGTGCATGTGTGTATGTATGTATGTGAGTTTTTTCAGCATTGGGGATATTCTGTAGTCTCAGCCCTTCATTTGGGTATAAATCTTTACTGGATTGTCTCAGAGTATATATATATATATATATATATATATATATATATATATATATATATATATATATATATAAAAATCTAATCTTTTCTCATTAATTCCATTCATTCCTTAGGAGGTCAAAATGACTTTTGTTACTATTTTTATTTCACCCATTTAAACTCTTCGAATCCACTCAATTGTTTTTGTGTATTCCTGGTGCAAGTGTGAAAAAAGTAAAGAAATGCTGGACCAGTACAATCAGCACACGATTTTTAGAGTTTCTTTGAAAATCATTTTCGGGTCAAAATGACCCGAGGGACGGATAATGGTTAAATAAAGTATAATATGTGTGGCATGTTATTAATGAGTGTATCCACAATCAGGCATCTCGAATCAGCATCAACAGGCCTAACAAGCTTAGATTAGTTAATCAGCATCCCTCGTCAGCTTCTGTCAGCAGGGTGCTCTCGCACAGTGATGGGAATGCCAAGGAATGCTGAGTCCAGACAGAAGTCAATTTGGCTAAGAGTTTACTAATGAGGGCTGAACAGCAGCCAACATGAAGTACTTCAGGACTACTAACCCTAAATATTAAACTTTGGCATGCATCTTACACCCCAAAGAAACCAGAACATCACAGCAACCACAAAGCAACACCACCCAACCAATCAGAAAACACGCAACACACAAAGTGCAGGCTCAGTTTGCCTGAAGTGTTTTAGTGGATAGTAGAACACAGCAAGTCTTCAGATAATGAACCACTCCTACTGGGGTTTGAACCTGCTACCTTTAAATTGTCAGAGCTAATCATTATCCACTAAACTCTTAAAAATAAAGGTTTTGAGGTTTTCTAGAGAACCTTTCAGTTAACAGTTCTAAAAAGAAACAGAAGAGTATTTTAAAAACCTAAATTATAAACAACCTTTTTTTGAACGGATATTTGGAAGTTCAATTTTCCTCATCAATGACAATAAAGAACCTAATTTTTAAGAGTGATGTCACATTTGTTACAAATACAACAGAAAAAAAGTCATTTGAATTGATCATCTGTGCATGTTCTTATATGAAAATATATATTTTCATAAAACTGTAATGCAATTTCAACTATGAAAAGACTTTCTATATAAAATAATATAGAAAAGCAGCTGATGGCCATTGACTTGCATATTATGGAAAAAATACTATGGAAGTCAGTGGAAGCACTATGGAAGTCAATGGCTACCGTCAGCTATTTGGTATTCACAATATCTTTTTATGTGTTCAGCTGAAAGATATTCATGCAGTTTCATTAACCTTAATTAAAACCCATGCCAGAGCATTCAGAACTGGGACAGATTGAACAGAAGGTTCACCTTCCAAAAGGACAATGTCCCTAAGCACACAGCAAGAGTGGGTTATAGACAAGTGAATGTCCTTGAGTGGCCCAGCCACATCCTGAGCTTGAACCCAATCACATATTTCTGGAGAAACCTGAAGATGTGCGTCTGCCTGCATCTATCCAGATAGAGCTTGAGAGGTGAAGAGATAATGAGAAGGATAACAGATAACTGCCAAATTAAGATGATCCCCAAGATTTGAGCCTGTATATGGTGCCAAAGGTGCTTCAATAAAGTATTGAGCAAAGGCTTTTTTATTTTTTATTTTTAAAGTTAATGAAAGGTTCATATTTTGGTTTTGGGAGAGAAGCTCAAATGCAAGGTCAAAAAACACTTTCATTGTCTTGTTATATTCACTTATTTTTACTAAAATTTTTTTTACCCTATTTGCTCAACGACTCCCAAACAATTCTCTCAACTATCAATTTTTCTGAACCCCTCCTTTGCGTGACGCTACTCTGTGGTGATTGGTCTCAGTTTGATTGCTTCTTGTCTGTAACGCCTGATAAAGCAGCGTTTGTGAGTGCAGTGCTGCTTTGTTTACAGCATTACCGGGGAAACTATTATTGTTGTTTTATTTTGCATTCAGACCAATTCGAAAAGACCAACAAGTGGCATCAACAATGGGCCTATGCTAATGTTTAATGTTGGTGTCAACATGAAATGGCTTGGAATACATTTTAAAAACGACTTATTTAAATGTTTCAGAATGGACTCTTTCTTCTGAGAGACGATAACTTTATACATGGTGAACTTTCAGATTTAAAACACTGCATTACACACTGCACGAAAGGTATTTTTAAAAAAATCCATAACAGAGACACTTTAAAAAATGTGCAAACATTCCAAACAAACTTCTTTCACATTGTAATTAAGGGGTATTGTTTGTAGAATATTGAGGAAAATAATGAATTTAATCCATTTTGAAATAAGGCAGTAACTTAACAAAATGTGGAAAACACGAAGTGCTGTGAATACTTTCCGAATCAGTGCCCTGTACACTAGGGACAAATGGAAGCCACTGTAAAACTAAGCGATATGAACTGTGGAAAGCTGAAGTATTTCTAGGTCAGTTCAGAAAGTTTAAGTAAATACACATCTGAAAAAATCTAACCGACAACCTGAACACAGACAGAACACATCAATTCCTCATTATTTTCCTAATAAATAGGTCTTCACAAAAGTCTAATCAGATCTAGATTTGATTTTGAGCAATGCTTAGTTTAAAACTCTCTCTGTAGTAGGCTATATAGTAGAGCTGGGCATCCATACAGTGGATATGAACTATTAGATCAAGCTTTGTAACGTCATCAGACGATTCTAAGAAATCCAAACTAAGATAAACAAACAAACCCCCCAAAAAAGGTGCAAAAAAACAGTATAGTACACCAAGTAGAACCAAACAGAACTGGTATTAGATGCTTTCCTAAAGAGTTAACCTCTTGAAAACAAACTCACATGTACGCAGACCTTGGTCTCGTGGGTCCACAGATCAGATCAATGCTCTTTAAAAAGACTCTCTTCAAAGGACCCACACTGGAAAACAAACCCCGACTGATAAACATGCTCCTTCCCAAAGTACATGTCATGTCAGAAAGTTCCAGAATGTCATCAATTATCTGTTTAGATCTGGTGGAATACAGTGTTCAAATACAAGACACAAGGGAACTGAGTGTGAATTTGTCAAGACGAGCATTTTTAGAACCCGAGTTGACTAAACAAACATCAGAAACCAAACATGTCAAATTATTTGGTGTGTGAAAGGAAATCAATGAATCTACTGTATGAACCTTTATGGAATATAAACACACACACACACACACACAAATTTGTAGTTATTAAAAAGTAAAATTCTACACTCCTTCAACTTATGGCTCAATATGTCTTTAATATGAGGCCGGGAAGTTATAAAATACCCAAAGGCACAAATCTGAGAAATGTAAAGCTAGAATGAATCATAAAAGCAAACACAAACACGCACATAACAAACACTAGCATCTCAGTGGCACTGCTTCAGCGCTCTGACTCAGCTCTGAATCACACAGACGGATATTGAAAGCTTTGATTCAGCAGGGGTCATGATGATGGCAGAGATGAGAGACCAAAAACAACTAGAGTGACTCAGGCTAAAGGCTGTTGTGTGCCGCTGCCATTGCCCCTCTCAACCGAGCATGAGTGTTATTATACCAGCGCTGAAGGGCAAACAGCACAGACCCACTTCCACTCGACGGGAGACCACAGGCCAAAGTCCAGCATTGCTGCTTTAACTGCTCTGACTGAGAGACTCCATAACTTACCAATCTTAAATTCAACTGAGTGTTACATTTCAGCCCAGCATCATGAAAAACTTCATTATATTTAAAACTATTAATATTTAAATTTATGCATTTAGCAGACGCTTGTATCCAAAGCATCTTATAGTGTATTCAGGCCATACGTTGTTTTTTTTAAAAGAACTATTTAGCTTTATTATTATTATTATTTTCATGAAAATTAAGCACACTCAAGTAATTTAACTGACATTAAAAATAATTTTTGTACCCAATAGTATAATAGTAAAATATGTTAATTTTCTTGCAAAATACAAATGCTAATGCAAAACAATTCTAAATAACTGAAAAATATCAAAATATTAAATGAAAAATGTGTTTTTAAAAAAAAAATTTTTTAAACTGTGGATTATGAATAGCACATTACTTCTTCATGACAACATGTCTCTGACAACAATTCTGGTTATTAACTCCAAATAAACATATATATTGGGGCAACAAAAAAAAAAGATCATAAAAATGCTTTCTATGCCAAGTAGATTTGGAATTTTTCTATTTTTATTAAAAAAAATAATAATAATATTCAGGCAAATAAGAAAAATCTTAATATGTCTACTCAAAAATGTCTTTAAAATTTCATTTTTAATCCTAGATTTTCGAAGCGGGCACATATTTTGAATCCTCCTGTATATCAGATATTAAATGCATTTTGATGTCAGCTCATGTAGAAGCAGGAGTGTACAGTATATGTAGAATTATAGTCAGAGTACACTGCTGACCTCTAGTGCTTGACATGTTTTTAGCATGAGCTTAACTCAGCTTGAGATCCTGGATGTCACATCATTAAACCTCTGAATAATACATTTGTTTCACATATTTTACAGTCTCATCACAGAGATCTTTTCTGATCTACACCTGAGAAAGATATCTCCAGATTTGCCCTCTACCAATCAAAGTTTGATACATTAGATTGTTGCTGCAGTTGTGAAAAACTAGGTCACATCATCTGAAAAAATTTAAATAAAAATTTAGATAAATTGTGTACAGTATACATCTGTCCCAGTTTACACAGTGACCATTATTAAGAAAGAGAGAAAAAGTAAAACCTGTTAATGGTAAATCCCCTTTTCCCTGGGGTGGTACTCTTTAAAAAGGTACATTTTGTACCTTAAGGGTCCATATTGTTACCTTAAAAGTACAAATTAAAAGGAACAAAAGTTTACCTTTTAAAAAGGTACCATCCCAGTGACATCTTTTGTACCTCTTTTTTTATTCTGAGAGAGTGCCATTTTTTACTGTCAATTTCTGTTCATTTTTTTATATATATATATATATATATTTAGCACAGTGTGGGTTGATTTTTCTGAAACTGTTTTAGGGCATTTCAGACCAGCAAAATTAGGAGCAAACAGAGTCAAGTCCAAAAGAGTATATTATTAAGCTCTGCAAAGAGATTGGAAAATATTATTAGCAACCTCCAGACACCTTCACCCACCACCAAACCTCTCTCCTTAAAGCAATTCTCCTCGATTCCTCTCTGCTCACCATCCACTCCCTCAGTAAGAACAGGTTCCACAGCACACAAACTCCCAGAATGCAAAGTGTTGCCACTAGGAGGCGCCCACTGAAATCAAGAATGCTGTAGATGTAGGGTTGACCAAACAAGTTGGTGCCACCCATTAGCCAATAAACAACAGGAAAAATCCAGACATAAATATGACATAAAGGGCCCCGGCCAGCACAGCGTAGGAGAAGTGGGTGAGATGAACTGGTGTGGAGGACAACAACAGATCAACGGCGGTCTGGATGCTGTTGATAACATGAATGTTGTTGTTGAAGGCTGTGAAGGAGTACTGGTCAAAGAAAGGACTGAATGAATCACATGGATAGGCTTCTTTTTTAAATTCCTAATTTTTTTTATTAGTGATAGAAATTAACACTTTTAGCAAGGATGCATTACATTGATTAAGTGACATTAAAACATTTGCAATGTTAGAAAAGATTTCTATTTCAGATAAATGCTGTGCTATCTACTCGTCAAAGAATCCTTCATTTATCCCAGTTTCCTCAAAAATATGAAGCAGCACAACTGTTTCAACATTGATCGTAATGAGAAATGTCTTGAGCAGCAAATCGGCATATAAGAATGATTTCTGAAAGATCATGTGAAATTGAAGACAATTCAGCTGTGCATCACAGGAACATTGTCATCATATTTCACAATATTACTAGTCTTGGTGAAAAAAAAAAAACTTCCAACCAGCCAGAAAATGTCAATGGTATATGTATAAACTGCAGCAATGGATTTTACTGCAACTGGTTAAATGAAAGTCACAGTGAGAAAACTCACAATATTGCTGTTCCTTCTGAGGAAAGCTCCTGCAGCATATGAGAACAGATTATGCTTGATGTTTTAAATTGAAATCTAATCAGGACATTTTCTGTTGAGCTCATTCTGTTCAAATAACTTCACTGGCTCCACCAGTAACTAACTAAACAGACAAACATATAGCTACATGCATACAGTAATGCATTTATATTTGCAATGCAACTATAACTCATTAACTTCATAAATATATTTGTTGGAAAACACAATGCAAAACAACACTGACTTCTGTGAAAACTCAGTTTGTACTTCTCTTTAAGACTTTTTTTTTTTTTTTTTGCACTTACAATGCAATAGCATAAGTATGACTTACATGTTTGTTTTTTTGATAAAGTCACTGTGTGGGATCTGTGTGGCAATCAGTGGTATCTGTGATCAGCAACACACTGCACAACAATTTACTTCTCATTCTGTGAGAGCAGCATCTGATTTCCAAGAAAGCCCAGGCCAGATTACAGAGAGAAACCAGATAGTAGATACCCATAAGACAGGATTAGATATGGCTGAGAAAAATGAGGAATTTAGGTGCGTTGAAGAGAAGAGCCGTGAAGATAAACCAGCTGAATGTGTAGACCAGCATAAAACATTTGTACAGAAGTCAGAACAATTTCAATTTCATGTTTCAGTATGATGGATTTTGGAGACTAATGTTTACATTTTAACATTTATTTTACACATATGCATTTATTTGCATGTAAATTATAACACTGGAACTGGTGGCATTGCTGACTTAACTACTGTAGTCCAGTGGATCTGTTTTTCTTACAACCAAGTAGATCTGGTTTTCTCTTGGTATCAGAAAAGTGTTTGTTTAAGTCTCTTGGTATTAGTTTAAAACCTTTGGCCTGATTCTTCCAGCAGTGTTTCCATCATAAATATGTGTATGTGAACTACTTTGTCTTCATTCACATAAGTCATTGTATCAGTGCATGTAGTTTAGTGACTCAAACTCACCCATGGCTGAAGCAAGAGCTCTGGTTTAGAGGTGAGAAGGTGGATTTTGTAAATTTTGAATTCCTTTTAGCTCGGTTTTCAACTAGTACCCATGTCTGTCACCAATAACCACTCCTCGTGACTGTCAAAAACATACCTCAGAATTAGTTAAATGCTTGTGATGCCATGCATCTGCATGCTTGGAAGCCAGTTCACATTTTTGTCCAATGCAAAAACAATGCTGTTTGCACATTTGGTATGCATTAAATCATATTTGAAAATACTTTTATTTCCAGTATTTCTGATTTAAAGTAATGCTGTAATTATCAAAAATTTAGACCTGCCATTTAAAGTACTATGACAGGAAATAAATGATGACAGTAAATAAAATGATGTCTTTCACTAACATTTGCAAGAATGCATCCACTGTGAACTGCTGAAGATGCTGCAGTCACCTGAAACATGGATAAATCTAAGGCTCCAAATGATGGTGTTCTTCTACACCTTGACATTTTGATCCATCAGATATGACCGTGATCTCATGTTCATGTGTCCGTAGCAGCAATACAGACACTGCACTGCTTATCTGGGAAACATCTAATAAAATAACTGCAAACCGTAATGGTGAACGTGAATCTCCTGCATACCAACATTAACGCTGAGATGTGGCTAAATGTCAAAATGCTCTTACTAAAAGTACTGTGGAGATACCGTGGTACAGGTATGGTATCAAATGGTGAGCATTGACATATGATCATGCAATTTCGGTCAGCTTTCCCTTATAATTATATTGTATTATTTATTTATTTTATTGCTTTCTCAATTATCAGGTTTTTTTTCAGTGTGTCACTTATTTTACATACATACATGCATAAATATATTAACTTTGCTAGAGAGTTTTGGTCTGATGTGAACAGATTTAACATGGGGTCACCAAAATTCAGCATTAGAGGTCACTGCAATCTGTTACCTCTCTGTATTTGATAAGCGATAAAACAGCATTAATGTTACCCAGATTCACTTTACTCTGATATAGCAGGGTCACCAAATCTGACAAAATCTGTTACCCCTCTGTATTTCACTCAAAATGGCTTTAATGGTCCCTACATTTATGGTTTAATTTACCCGGATGAGCGGACTGCAGATCTATACTGTATGAGTTAACGGTGGAGGGTTATTCTAAATACAGGTGCATCATAATAAATTAGAATGTCGTGGAAAAGTTCATTTATTTCAGTAATTCAACTCAAATTGTGAATACTAAATAAATTGAGTGCACACAGACTGAAGTAGTTTAAGTCTTTGGTTCTTTTAATGGTGATGATTTTGGCTCACATTTAACAAAAACCCACCAATTCACTCTCTCAAAAAATTTGAATATGGTCACACACAATCAGCTAATCAACTCAAAACACCTGCAAAGGTTTCCTGAGCCTTCAAAATGGTCTCTCAGTTTGGTTCACTAGGATACACAATCATGGTGAAGACTGCTGATCTGACAGTTGTCCAGAAGACAATCATTGACACCCTTCATAAGGAGGGTGAGGCACAAACATTCATTGAGAAAGAAGCTGGCTGTTCACAGAGTGCTGTATCCAAGCATGTTAACAGAAAGTTGAGTGGAAGGAAAAAGTGTGGAAGAAAAAGATGCACAACCAACCGAGAGAACCACAGCCTTATGAGGATTGTCAAGCAAAATCAATTCAAGAATTTAATTGAGCTTCAGAAGGAATGGACTGAGGCTGGGGTCAAGGCATCAAGAGCCACCACACACAGACATGTCAAGAAATTTCGCTGAACCACTGACAACGTCAGACGTGACTTACCTGGGCTAAGGAAAAGAAGAACTGGACTGTTGCCCAGTGGTCCAAAGTCCTCTTTTCAGATGAGAGCAAGTTTTGTATTTCATTTGGAAACCAAGGTCCTAGAGTCTGGAGGAAGGGTGGAGAAGATCATAGCCCAAGCTGCTTTAAGTCCTTAAAGTCCAGTGTTAAGTTTCCACAGTCTGTGATTTGGGGTTCAATGTCATCTGCTGGTGTTGGTCCATTGTGTTTTTTGAAAACCAAAGTCACTGCACCCATTTACCAAGGAATTTTGTAGCACTTCATGCTTCCTTCTGCTGACCAGCTTTTTGAAGATGCTGATTTCACCAAAAGTTGGTTAAATGACCATGGTGTTGGTGTGCTTGACTGGTCAACAAACTCACCAGACCTGAACCACAGAGAGAAACTATGGGCTATTGTGAAGAAGATGAAAAACGAGACCAAACAATGCGGGTGAGCTGAAGGCCACTGTCAAAGAAATCTGGGCTTCCATTCCACCTCAGCAGTGCCACAAACTGATCACCTCCATGCCACGCCAAATTGGTCTTATGAAGTATTCTAATTTGCTGAGATTGTGAATTGGTGTGTTTTTATTAAATGCGAGGCAAAATCATCACCATTAAAAGAACCAAAGACTTAAACTACTTCAGTCTGTGTGCACTGAATTTATTTAATACACTAGTTTAACAATTTGAGTTGAATTACTGAAATGAACTTTGCCATGCATTCTAATTTACTGAGATGCACCTGTAAGTGTAATTAAAAATAAAATAAGTTTGCATACCAGCATGTCATAAATGTTCCAGTCTAGCTCAGGTAATAACTAATTAAATGCTAATGTAATGTTGCATGGCTTTTGCTTCTCAAGGTTCTCGCAAATCACCTGCGTGTTCGAACGCGTTGTTTGTTTTTCTGGTTTCATTCATTCATCGCCTGTGACCGTTTTTAATCCACGGAATGCTCGAGCAACACCTTTTTCACAGGAATCGACTTTTCTTTGTTCTTTCAAGAGAACAATTAACTTGTTTGCTTCATTAAGAAACTTGACACCAACAGACTTTCACCAAAGCAACGTAACTTTCCTTTACACAGGAAAATAAAAGTAACCGCATCCCTTTTGTTCGTAAACCATGACGGTTTATAGGCCTACAAACACTATACAGTACATTGTCATGTCCCCATCCTACATCTTAACCTTTATAAATATCTCACAATATTACATAATGGAGTGAATTAGAAAATTGCAGTACTTGTTGACAGAAGTTTGCCTCTTAGGGTTAAACTGAGACTTAATAGCTCTTGTATATCATTGCTGTTTTGTTTATTTCGATTACTTCCATTGTCCTCATTTGTAAGTTGATTTGGATAATGACTAAATGTAAACGTAACATTATGACAACAGTCATAGTTACTACATTCACAGTACAGCAGAAACTTTTATTAAATGTACTTTAAAAGGCCAGTCAGATTTGTTTGAATGTTTAAGTGGATTCAGATGCACCATGCCTGCCTGCAAGTCACCTTGGATAGAAAGAATCTACTAAATTAATATTGTATATGGCACGTCAGAGTTCTTCATATTGAAAGCAAAAATGCTCAACTTTTGGTAGCATGACAGAGAATTTAGCAAACACAGTCATGTGTTTAGTAGAGGCGTTGTGGTGAACTCGAAGAGGAAAGTCTTTTCTAGAGAATTTTTTAGCTTTCAGCATAATAGCTTTTCAGATTTGACTTGTAAATGGACTTATCAAAAACAAACAATATCCTATGAACATTACACCCAAAAGATGAAAGCATTCAAATTCAGTTGAGTCTCATTTATTTTCTTATGTACAAAAAATGAGATCATATATAAACTTTACACAGTTCAAGATCTATTTTGGAAAAAGCAAATAAAAATCTAAATCAAAAACACGTTCTTCACATTTCTCGAGGACTTTGTACATATGTACACATTCTTCTAGTCACATATTTCATGTTCATTAATTGAGATGAAGTCAGAATAAAATACACAATGCTCCTCAGCACAAACGATCAAAGTCACAATCCAGACTTTTTTTGTTTGTTTTTTGTCAAACTGACATGACAGATCTTAACTTATTCCATTTCTGTAAAGCGTGCAAACATGGCTTTCCGGACGGCATCTTTGTAAGTATCTGAAGCAGAGAGGCTGTAGTTGCTTCCTTTAGTTCCCAGACCAGCTCCCTTCATTCTCAACTGAGCCTGCAGACAAGATGACAAAGATTCATGTCATTCAAAATTAACCATCTGCAACACCTGTATACAATTATTGGGTTGCAAAAACAAAAATATACATATATATTTGCAGCCTAGTTCAGTTTTCCCACTACATGTCACAGCACAGGTCATCACAATGCTCACAGCATCATTCATTGTGAAATAACACTATTTTAATTAGTATATTCAATTCAAACAACAAAATTACAAAAAATCTAATTGAAAATCAAATGAAAATAGAAATTATATATGAAAGTTATAATATTAACTCTATACTAAAATAACACTGCTGAAAAGATTGATAAATCTATGCAACTATTTTTTGATGCTTGTCCATGCACGTGTTTTTCATATACTAACAGACACTGCCTACAATGACAAACACATTTATGCTAATTGTTCAAAACCCATGTGTGTTAATCTAAATACTAGGTATACCATGGTAACAGGCGTCGTACCTCAATAGGTGCGGTGATGCCCTGCTGGTTTCGACCCAGACCTTTGCCTTCCTTCCAGCCCATGGCCTGCAGCATCTTATTACCAATATTATCACTGTTCAGACCATCCTTAGTGGGCTGTTCGTAATTTCTGTAAAATCACATGACACAACATGCACTGTTATATTACTACTGCAATTGTATTGTATTAGTAACCATCTCTACTGAAATAAACTTGTGCGTCAAAAACACTTGAACTTACACTACAGGTGTTGGCTGGGTAAACTTCCTTTTCTTAGGCACAGGGGGTTCAGGGATACCATATTTCTCTCTTCTCTCAGCAGCCCTGTCTCTGTACTTCATCTGTTCAGAACAAGGTACAGGAACAGGAGTGTCAGTTACATCCAGAAAATGCTCTTTAAAGGAGGACGTGTGGCTGAATTTGTAATGAGTTTTCACACCTCTGTCTCTTTCCTCTCCAGCTCCTCCAGTTCTGCTTCACTCAGTTTGGATCTCCTGAAGACCTCCAAGTTTTGCTAGAATGCAGAGATGTAGATATTTAAATATGTAAATAATGCTCTACCGGTCAAAAGTTTGGAATGTTTAAGATTTTTAATGTTCCTGAAAGAAGTCTCATATGCTTACAAAAAAATGACAAGTTTTTTAATATTATATTATCAATTCTTATATTTAATATTAATTATAAAAAATGTTTGTTGAACAGCAAATCAGCAAATTAGAAGACTTGAGTAATGATGATGAAAATTCAGCTTTGCAACAGGAATAAATTACATTTTGAAGCAGATTTAAACGATTATTTTAATATTTTAATTTTCACAATATAAGTGTTTTTACTGTAGTTTTGGTCAACTAAATGCAGCCATGGTGAGAAGACTTCTTTTAGAAACTTAATTACAAACTATTTATTTGTTAAAGATGAAGTTGAAATGGTTTTAAAATGTTTAAAAGTGATGGCAATGATTGTAAACCAACTCAAACAGCACAGGCTCATTACCTTGTGCAGGTCTGAGAGCTGTTGATGGCGGATCAAAGCTTCTTTATTGGGGAACTGTCTTCGGCACAGCAAACATGCCATCTTTTTCCAGTCGGTCAGCTTGTCCTCCCGGTCTTCAGCCTCAGTGACCTCCTCAGGCTCACTGTCACCGCTGTACGCCGCCACCAGCCCCACCTGCAGCACAGCACAGAGAGTTCAACTAATCATCAAACACAACTTCATAACGTGACATGTTTTGTAATGGTGAAGAGTGCATCCGGGACCTTTGATGAGGTGATCTCTTCTTCTGTGGCTTTGGATGCCTCCGTTACAAGCCTCTCCAGTGCTCCCGTCTGCTCACATGCAAAGAAAACACAAACCATGCATTATGACAAAACCATCATCATTAAAAGAGATAATTTAAGTGTCTTCAGCTTTCATACCTTCTTCTCAAATAGCGTGAATCCAGCATCTGCTGCCGCCGCCTCCTTCCTCTCCTCCTGACTGATGGGCTGGAAGCTGCCTTTGAAGTTTTCTTTCTGTTTGTTCATACTCTTGGCCCAGCGCTCCATGTCCTTCGCAATCTGACAAATAAAGATATTTTTAGAACCAGCGGAGGACTGAAATAGCTAGATTTAGATCTTCTGAACATGTGAGTGCTGCCAGCATGTTGACAGGGTTTTGTACCTGGCTGCTAGGGCAATGCTAAAAGATTGCTAGGGTGTTCTAATACAATACAATTGTCTGATTCCTAGATTTAAATCCCATGGAGTCTATTTGGACTGTACAACATTTTATAATGCAAACCCAAAATTACAATACAAATATTAAGTGTTCATTTCTCAATGTTTCAAATGTTAGATAATCCAGCTTTTATGTTTGGTGCTCTGAGAAGCCAAGACACTGACTCGTGAATTGCACAAAGTGGCGGGGCTTTGTGATATTTTACAGGAATATCACAATTCATGATTTCATCACTATTCTTTGTCATGTTGGTTTTACTATTTTGCAAACTGTCTGGGCAGTACAGCCAAACTAATTTCTCTATTTTAAAAACAAAGTCTTACACTGTAACAAAATATTAAATAAAATAATATAAAAAGAAACCAAAAGTGGGCAAAGATAAAAATCTTTGTCATTATTTTATATTCGTTTATAAAAAAAACAACAACAAAAGATATGCATTACAAAAACACAAAATAAGTAGGTGTATTTAACATAGCATTCAAGAAATTGAATTAACAAATAAAAATAAAACTATAGACATTAAACATTGATTCTTATTAATCCAACTGTATTAAAATTCTTCAGTCAAGAGCAGTGAATGATTTTTCTCTTCGAGTTTTGTAGTTCACTCATATTAATTCATTTACTCACTCTCCATATGTTTTAAACCTGAGTGAGCTTGGTTTCTCTTCCGTTGAACATTAATTTGAAGAATAAGAGTAAGCAAACAGTCGCTGGTCCTCACAAATTTACATAGTCATTTTTTAAATACTAATCAAAGTCAATTAAGTTGGCCACATTCTTTAAAATAATATGTTTTGTGTTCAGCATAAGAAAGAAATTAATACAGGTTTGGGACAACATGTGAGGGAGTAAATAACAGAAATTAAATTTTTGCGTGAACTATCCCTTTAATGACAAGTGGCAGCATGTTTACTACTGTTCCTTTAAAACTTTCACTCATCTAATATACAGGCACATATCAGTTTTTCTCTCAACTGTTAGACATGAAAGATTAATCAAGTAATCATGCGCTGTGTGACAGACTTTCTAAGGTACACGCTGCAAGTGTAACGTTACGTTCTCAGAAATTGTAGAGATGTTTAGAGATGAAAAGTCAAATCGCACACCCCTAACTGCATGCATGTAAATATACAAGCATTCTAAAATTGCCAGTGAATACTTATATAGTTAAATCACAACCATCATGATTTGACTATTAAGCCACATGACAATGCCCTACAGTCCATTTAATTTATTATTATTTTTTTTTTACCTGTTTCATTGACAAGAAAGCAAAACATGAAGTCTGTTTAGTCTTAGAACACAGCAGTACTTTTAAAAGCTTCCAAGCATATTGAATAGTTATTACCTGCTGAGCTGTTTTGCTTTTAGGTTTCTCTTTCTTCTCTTTGCTCTCCTTCTGAGAAGTGGATGTGGAGGCAGCAGCACTTTGAGCCGCGTTGTTGGCGTCCACTGCTGGCACATAGGCCTGCTTCTCCCCGTCCCAGTACAGATACTGCTGAGTCTGGGAATTGTAGTAGTACTATAGAAAAACAATATTACTTAGAACCCTCTACACACACTCAAAGTATTACATTGTTGAATTGCACATGGCATACATACATGGGTGTTTGGGTCATAGTACAGGCCAGTGCTGGGGTCATAATAATACCCAGAAGACTCATCGTACTGATAAGATGAAGTGTCTGGGATAGCTAGAGGAAATAAGATGGCAAAAGAATCAGAAACCTGTAGCATGAGGACTTCTGATTTGATGATGTGGATTTAATGATCTGCTCTTACTGGCTTGGTTTTCCTGAGAGGTAGCTGTTGCTGTGCTGCTTGCCGCAGCTGTGACTGCAGAGGTTGCTGAGGCGGAAATGGTGGCAGCAGCTGTGATGAGCTGAGCTTTGCCTTCCATCTGCAATGCCTGACAATAAAAAGGGTTATAATGAGATTAGAATGATCATTACACTAGCACAGTGGTTCTCAAACCCCCAAAGATTTTTCTAGCACTTCTGCTGTAATATCAAAGCTGCTTATTTGCTACAAATTTTTGTTTACAGAAACTAGGAGTGGCAATACATTAAAATAATTACAAACAAATCCATCTAATAAGTTGCAGAACTTTCAATAATTGAATGGGGTTTTTTTTTTTTTTTTAACTTTTTTGGATTCACCCATTTAAATCATTTAGGAAAAATCTGATATTGGAATAGAGCTACTTTCAGCCAAGTTCACAAGGTAAGCTATGAGGTTCATGATTACTGGATATTTAAGACTGTTTACATTCACAGATATCAATTATCAAGGTTCATTCAAGTAGCACACTTACAATAATTATTAAAAATGACTTTATTATTTCAACTTATTCAAGGTTGGGAAAAACAAATGCTTAAACAACAAAGTTGAAGCAATGTCTTTTTTGGAAACCTTTAGTCATCTTGCAGCACTTTGAAATTTGACAAAGCCCTCAAGTGCATCCTTGTCCCTAGTTAAGAAGCACTGCACTAGAATATAATAGTTAGTGATAGTAAAAGTTATCTAATAAACAAGTCACAGCATAAAAAGTCACCTGAGCAGCTGGCTGGCCAATGATATGAGGCTGATAGACCTGCGCACTCTGAGAGATCACCACTCCTGTGGCAGCAGGAAGAACCTTCACACCTGGAGCCGCTGCAAATCCAAACACACCAGTTTTCAACTTTTTTAAAATGCTTTTACGCTCATAAAAGAACATGTTGTGATCTGGCAAAGTCCTACTACGATTCCCCAACTAAAATAAATAGACAATGCCATGCGAATGCTACCTCCAAGTAAGCCGTTAGCCTGGGAAGGGTCCACAACTCCAGCCTGCTGCTGATAGTATGCCTGGTACTCCTAAACACAAACCCATCTTAGCTCAAAACAATAGTAAAATGATTTATATAAATGTGCTGACGTTATAGATGGCGCAGCTGACCTGTGAATAGGGTACATATCCCTCCTGCAGGTAGCTGTATTCTGATGTTGGCTCCACACTCTGCTGAGGCTGCAAAGAGAAATCTATTCAATTAAACTATTCATGCATGCATAATTAGGTTTAAACATTGAGGCACGGTTACAATAAAGTTGTACATACCTGACTGGAGGACCACTGAGCAGCTGCAATGGCTGTACTTGCGACCGAAAAAGCACTAACACGGTTTCCATCTGGCAATAAAAGGTCCCTGAAAAACAAAAAGGCATTTTGGTAAACTGAATTATTAATCAAGCTACAGTAAGTGGAAAAATTATTCAGAGTAAATCAACCGCATAGGGATACGAGCGAGAGATGCATACTTTCGAGCACTCTTGGCAAAGTCGACCCCAATAGTCTTCCCATCCAGCTTGAGAGGTGGCTGTAATCCCTGAAGGATGGTTAGGAGCTGTGACGCTTCCTGCAAAAGCACAAACATCATCAAAATCTGATTTAAACAGTACAAAAGTACATGCAGGTTTAATATTATTGATCATTAATCATGTACACTGGTTTCCCCTTACAAGATCAATCTTTCTCTTGATGTTGTCAATAGACCTGGTACTTGGGTACTAAGTTGGTAAAAAAAAAAAAAAGAAAAAAAAAAAAAAAAATGAAACCGTTACGGTACCAGTTTTTTTTTTTTTTTTTTCCTGTACCAGTGGTACAGAGAACCCGGTTCTTGATGTGCTATCCGAGAGGTGCGCAGATGCGCTCTCTTCATGAAAGCACTGAGACATGGTGACATCAAAAGGAGGAAACACACCAAACTCTAAAGACAGACACCCAGATCAAATGAAAGAGTTCTAGCAAGTTAGTTTTATCGCATTTCCCATACATTTGTGCCGTCCGCCATGATATCAAACCTTACCGTCACAAATAGTTTTTCCAAAAGCACATGAGCATGTGTCAAAGTTGAAAAATGGCACGAGTGTTTACACATCACTGTATTTCTGAAGGAATCCGACTGTCTTCAGAAAATTATGTGTGTATATATATATATATATATATATATATATATATATATATATATATATAAATATTTGAATGACCGATTGAAATAAACACTGTTATTAGAGTAGATTATAGAGTGCAGCTAATGCTAATATAATGAGCATTAGCATTAAGTTTCTTTATTAACTATTTAATGCTTCTATAACTTTTATTAGTGTAAAACAACAAAAAGACATGATGATATTTACTATTTTAACACACCAGATGATTTTAAATGAATTATGAATCTAAAATAAGCGTTATGCTGTGTTCACACCAAACGCGAATAAAGTGTCTGGTGCGAATGATTTCAATTTTAAGTCAATGTAAAGACGCGTTTCCGTGCATCTGGAGGTCTCGCTGCGCAAATGAGGCGTTTAGCGTGGCAGACGCGAATTCGCCTCGTTTGCGCGAATGACGTGAATTGAGTGTCTGGCGCAAATGGTGCTTTTGTGCATTTGTGTTTGATGCCAATTCGCTACTGCCGCACAAGTTGAAAAATTGCCATCAATTCATGCCACGTTAACCAATCAGGAGCCTGCTCAGGAGTCAATCATTCAACATGGAGGAATGACTGATGTTGTCAGTGAGCACTCAACCGGAGCTTTATGACACTAGTATCACACACAAGTTCATATTTCAGGAATAAAAAAGGACCTCGCTTGGAAGAGTGTGTTTTGTAATTACACATTGAAGTTTTGAGTCACATACACGTTTTTCAACTCGCGGCCTTCCCACTGTTTTTTACAACCATTTACCCTCTAATATAGCCTACAGCTACTTTTCGCTAACAGGATAATGTGTTTATTCAGAGGACGTGTGCAGGAAAAAGTGGAAAACCCCGAATGCTTGATCAACATCAGCCATCTTGCAAACAGACAAGCACTTGCCCCTCCCACAAGAAGCGGATTTCGCCTCAGACACGCATCAATTTCGCTTCAAACTTTTGCTTTGTACACGTGTCGATTTCGCTGTAGATGCGCAAATGCATTCAAAATGTTCAAGTGGAAATCTATACACGGTAGAAGAGAAATTGACGCTAATTAGCGTTAAGAGAATGTACATATGGTTCATAATTCAAAAGCCCTTTAAAATTAAATAAAAAGCATAGACATTTTTAATTAGCATGTTTTGTGTTTTGCTTTGGTACTGAGGTATGTGGATTTTTGGTACCCGATACTGACATTTTGGTACCGTTACAACACTACTCTCTCTATTTGTTTAAGATGATCTTTGGAACAAAAAAGATTTGTATAGACTGAGGAAGGGATAAAACATACCAAAGGAGAGGCAAGTTGGACGAAGGCAAACCCTCTGTTCTGGCCTGTTTGTTTGTCTTTAATTAGGCGGATGTTGCCGGGCGAGAGGTTGGCGTAGGGGGCGAGTGCCGTCAGAATGGCTTCAACCGTGGAATGAGGGGCAATGTTTCTCAGGATGATGGCTGTCAAAACATGCAAACATATCAGCGTCAATGCAAAACAAGAACTGCATATCACACTACAGGTCATACCCGTATCAGCCAACATTTGCATTTAAATATCAGCCTACACTAGATCATTTTGGTACCAAATTATATGCAATTGACTTTTAGATAATATTTCTTGGTGCATCCCTAATTCAGAGGTGATATTTATGGAAAAGTGCTTACTATCGCCATAATAATCTCCGCTGGGTTGGGCGTCTGTGGTTCCTTTGGTGCTGCTGGACTCAGCATCTAAAAATAAGCACAAAGAATAAAAGCACACTGAGTTTCTTTAAACACAGAAACCTGATCAAACAACATTATACATAATCCCTACAATCCCAGAGACCGTCCTCAGTCAAAACGAGTGTTTTGTTTTTAAAATATTGGCATTATGTAGGCAGGTATTATAAACTAATAATATGAATTCTTATACCTTTTAATCCCTGATTTGACTAGCAAGCATATAAAACATTAAGTGGAGCCATAAGTTACCAGCTATAGAAAAAGAAAATACCAGCTACCAGCTGAGTGATAAAAACAATTACTGTTATATATTAGTTTGGAACACTGAGCATCATTTGGTACCATGATAACACCCCCAATAAAGATCTCATTAGTTAAAAAAAAAAATGCTCCAAAGACATGACTGTGTTTGACTGGACCATCCAGATGGTTGCACACAGCGGTTTCCTGTTCAGGGAGCTACTTACCCGCTTTAGCTGCGCCACACCTGAAGCACTTCAGCCTCCTCCGGAAATTGTACAGGCCACACTGAAAGCAACCGGTCATAGTGTTTTAATTGACACTTCTGCTATGGGGCACCAGGTAACAAGCACACTAGAGTGGCTTGAACACTCACCGTGATGGACATCCACCAAGTGGACCATTTGAAAAACTGAGATGCTTCATATATTAACTATTTTTCCAAAACAAAGCTTAGCTAGGGATGTTTAGACAACATTTCTAAGACCTTAGAGGAGTCATTTATTTTTCTACAGTATCCCATCATTTACATAATACATTTTTAGGATTCTTTCAAAGTTGATTGATTTAAAATAGAAATCCTTCTTAAAATAGTAAGTATCTTTACTGTAGCTTTTGATCAATTTAATGTAACCTTGAGTAATAAAAGTATTAGTTTTTGTTGGCGGGGTTTTCTCCAAAAACAAAAAAACGCTGAACCAGAACCTCTTGGTTATTCCGCCGAAACAATTTAAAAAATATCTTAGAATGAAATTTCAGAATATGAAACTGGTACTGTAAATGCAGTTCAAAATCTTGGGAAGCCCATGAAACTTACTGAGTTGCAGAGCCAGTCCTCAAACTTGTGACGGTTGTTGCTGTAGTGCATGGCAACAGTCTTGCCTTGAATGGAAAGCAGTTTCTGGAAAAGGAAGAAAGGGTTTGGTTATTTCCTCTCTTACGAAGGTTTAATCTCAGCCCAAGAACAACCACATTAGCCACGAGGGTTTAGGGTGAGGATCGCCCGGGAGGGTTTATGTGTAAGATGGTGTGTGTTTGGGACCCGAGTGTCCGGATGGGGCCGGAACAGAGTGTTAAAAAAAAAAAAAAAAAAAAAGGCACTCCTTTCTTAAACGGCGTGTGGGGGGACTTTCAAGACGAAGCATAGGCTTACCACATTTACTTTCTCTGCACAAAACTACTAATTACAATTAAAAACTGTTTGTATATTTGAATAGTGATTTCCATGAAATGTGATGTTCAATACAGCACCAACACTTCTACTTCAAGCCTTGAAACTTAACATCATTTAATGAAAAAACAAACAAAAAACATTTTTAGAGTGTGATGACAAAAAATTGTGGCTTAAACCCCATTTGAGTCAATCAAGTCACACCTGAACTGTATTATGTACTTCCCTTTTATAAAATCAGTGATTATTTTACCCGTGCTAACAAACAGAGTTCTGGTAAAGTTAATAACATGAAGCCAGAGCATCCATCAAATGGCTCTTCTATGTTTTGGTCACACCTTGCCTTCAAAAACAGCGGCTTTGGTCCATTTGTGTCCATATAGTCTGCTGGGGCAGCAACTTTGTTTTTTGTTTTCCTTCCATTTATATTTTTCTACTTAATTTGCATTATTCCCCAGGGCAAAAGCTAGACTTGGTGATTAGGAAGCAACCTGATTGGTCTCCATCCATCGGGTAGCATCTTGCAAGTGATAAAACTCCACGAAGGCGAAACCTCGGCTTATACCTAGAGAGGCATTCAGATATACAGACGGGAGGCGTGTTAGTTTATATGGTTCAGTGGTACAACATTCAAACTCTGTCACAAACTGCTTCGTGACCCCCTTGACCCGGAGAGGCCAAAGAGATGTAGGGGGGGGTCGCCTGGAAGCTTTTACCATAGCAACAGCAGCTAATAATATTATAGCTGTTCTAACACGTTGACTCAATAATCAAAACCAAGCAAACAGTCATAAACATAGCTAGTATTAACAAGCAAATAATATTTATAAGACAGATGCTGCCATCAGATCGAGTTTTGGATGATCTTTAATATAATTGTACTTCAACATAAAGAAGCTACATGACTGCATCTATGTTCATGTAACTTCAATTGGCATAAAACTGTGCCAATTTCGATCCACACAAAACTTACCTCCAAACATGAAATGTGCAACCTTTTTTTTTTTTTTTTTAACTCCGCAGTCTGAAAGAGTAAACCTTGACATTTAACATGTTGCTATGGCAAAAGGCGCTTGAGCGGAAGCAGGTTGGCCCAGTGGACACAGGTTTGTTTGGGAGAGGAAGGATCCGCGGTACATCAGTCTCACCTGTTCTCTTTTTCATCAGCCTCACGTCCATTGGCTTTGGACCCTCCAGATGCTCAATGGCCGCTCGAATCTGTGGATTACAAGGAAAAGTCAGATCAAGTTTGCTAAAACCAAGCCAGCTTCAATTTCGCCTTTCAGAGAGAAATACAGGAAAAAACATTAAAGCTAAAACTAAAAACCTTATGATGCCGTTTTAAAAATTCAGAAAATAATTATTTTAAATTGCGACAAAGACTGGTTGGAATTTACAAACTTTATTTGTAATTTATTTATTAAGATGATTATTTTATTTTCAATTTACTGACTGCATGCCTTGAATATTTACTGAATTAATTTGTTATTATTAATTCTGGGCCTGGATTTTTTATTATTATTATGAATCATAATAATTCTGAAATTTCCAGGATACGATTTCTTGGATTCTATGCCTGGAATACTTACTAAATTTATTACTATTAAATTTTATTCACAGCCTAAAATCCCTAAGATTTATTTATTTATTTATTTTATTCTGGGCCTGGAAATATTTTTTTAAATGTTTGTTACTGTTGTTATTATTAAGTGCAAAAATTTCCATGATATAGATTTTATTCTAGTTCTGAAATGTGCGTTACATTTATTATTCATAATTATGTTTATAGAAATTTCCATGCAATTTCAGAAAACTCTGATATATTCAGGTTTTCCAATACTGTGGAAACCATATAAAACACTGCTTTTGGGTGTTTTATAAATGGTTACAACTTACATCTGCCTCTAAAGTGTTCATGGGCAGACCCCGGAGCATGATGGTCTTGCTCTCCTTCTCGTCAGCCGGGTCTCCTCTGTAATCATGCTCAGAGTAATCACCATCTGAATGGTGTCCATCATCAGATCCATCACTGCTGCGCCGCTTCCTTCCTCGCTGTAACACCAGTGAGATTTGGTAAAGTTAACATCATTCTCATATCAAAAGATATTAGATATAAAAAGACAACAAACACATATATTGGTACAGTGGCATGCGAAAGTTTGGGAACCCCTTGCAGAATCTGTGAAAATGTGAATAATTTTAACAAAATAAGAGATATCATACTAAATGAATGTTATTTCTTATTTAGTACTGTCCTGAATAAGATATTGTACATAAAAGATGTTTATATTTAGTGCACAACACAAAAAAAATTGCTGAAATTATTAAAATAACCCCATTCCAAAGTTTGGAAACCCTAGGTTCTTAATACTGTGTGTGGTTACCCGGATGATCCACGACTGTATTTCTGTTTTGTGATGGTTGTGCATTAGGGGTGTAACGGTACGCAAAAAAATATCACGGTTTGGTACGTACCTTGGTTTTAAAGTCACGGTTCGGTTCATTTTCGGTACAGTAAGGGAAAGAAATGCAAACATTAAACTGCAGATTCTTTATTACTGTAAACTTTTTTTTACAATTAGTTTACACTTTTTATTTTATACTTTTTTATAAGATATATATAAAATAAAAAAAGAATAAGAAATAAAATACTGCTGCAAAGTTCTCCACTAAACAAAGACTCTCAGTATCAAACCAATATCATATAATAAAATATAATGAAAAATATAAATAACTATGTTTACTGTGCAGCATTACCAATCCCAGCATGTAGGCCTGCTCATAATTAAAAAATATAACTTTTCCAAAGTGTAAAATGCAGCATCTACAGTTTCAGTTGTCAGACCTGCTCAGATTTCGTTATTGCGTTGGATCGATCAGAATTAAGAGCAAAGGTCTGTTTAAATGCTGACGGGAGCTGCATTTGAATTACAATCATTTTTTTCCTAGTTGTAGTGATGTTCACACTCGCGTGATGCCTATTGAAAACCTTAGGCCTGTGACACACTGCATATTGCACCTGTCAAACATTGTCTATTTTGCCGTCAATACTTTTGACGGTGTCCTTTATCAGTAGGCTTTATATTTATGCTCAACATGAAGTATAGATATTATTGTCGTGAAGACAATAGCCTGGTCTGTCGGCGGCCTCTTGACATTCTTATTCTGTGCATTTTTAACACGTTTTGTGTTAAATCATATTTATTTTGTCCATCAAAAGTGTGCTTTCACTTTAATTGAGCGTGAGCAGCACAGCAAAAATAGACCGGACACGGACACCCCCGCTGCACTGCTGTTCACGCGACGCTCCTGCTTGACGCTCACGCGCGGCTCCTGCTCCCGGTGAGAAAGCACTAATTGATTAACATTGATGCCGGGAAAAATATGCGCTGCTCACACGCCGCTCATGCTTGCGGTGTTAAACATGGGTTATTAGAATCAGCTGCAGGGCAGGATTTGTGCTGAACGCGGAGACTTCCGCCACTTAATGTTCGTTTGGAAACACGAAAATGTACCTATGTTCCACATACAAAATATTGCATTCGGTACACACGTGCACTGTACCGAAAGCCCTGTACCGAAACGGTCCGGTACGAATACACGTACCGTTACACCCATATTGTGCATGAGTCCCTTGCTTGTTCTGAACAGTTAAACTGAGAACTGTTCTTCAGAAAAATCATTAAGGTCCTGCAGATTCTTCATTTTCCCAGCATCTATGCATATTTGAACCCTTTCCAGCAGTGACTGTTGGAGCATCAGTGAATGTTTGAACCTTTTTTAATAGTTGTGTTTGAGTGCCTCAATTGTCCTCAGTGTAAAAAAAAAAATGGATCTCAAAATCATACAGTCACTGCTGGAAAGGGTTAAAATATGCAAAGATGCTGGAAAACTGAAGAATCTGCAGGACCTTAAAAAAAGATTTTTCTCGTAATTTTTTGCATGTCACTGTAGTCCTCACCTCAGGACTGTCTCTGCTCCAGTATCGATCTCCTCGGTCACTTCGTTCACCATCATAGCGGTCACTTCTGCGGTCGTCACTCCAGCGATGCGAGTCGTATCCGCGGTCATCACGATCTCGCCGGTCCCTACGGTCATCATCACGATACTGATCAGAGCCGTACCTGCCGCTGCGTTCCGTACGGCTAATCCTAGTTAAAACAATAAGCAATGAACATTACCAGGATGTTAAACATATAAATTAGATTACAGCAAATCTATTGAAGTAAAACCTTCATAAATCATAAAACGCTCACCGTTTATCTGCACCCATCTTTGTTTTTCAATTTAAGGCCTGTTAAAAAATATATATTAGTTAATATATACATTGAATATAGAACAAACATAAAATAAATCAACATATAAAAATATTAGTTCGTTGCACATATGACATTATAAAGCCTTGTGCTGGAGTGACGAACTTGCTTCTTAGTTTAAAATACAAATACACGGTCAATAAATTCCACGGTAAGTTACATATCAAATTACCATGGTTTTACTATTTGATAATATCACAAAATTTTTGTAAAAGAAAATACTATGATATTTAGACAAGTTGAATGCATTTCAATGGCGCAGTAACGTTATTTACTTGGTAAAGTTCATATCAATGTAACGTTACGTAAGTTACCAGAATACCCATAAAAGATATATGACATTTCCTTGGCGACATGTCTAAAAAAAAACGTATAGTAGTAGAATCATAATATGTTTTGTTGGTGTGGTCTCTTTTTTTTCGTTGTCTGAGAAGTTCAGTGAGCTACGTTACAGGAAGACGCTTCAAAATGGAGACCTTGTCGTCGAAATGTCGTTGGAAAAAGGCGCAAAACACGCACCAAACGACGAAAACTTACCAGATATATTTCAAAGAAGCGTTGAAATTAAATATTTCTCATATATACTGAGAAATTTAACGGCTGCTGACAGATCCCTTCTCGACGACAGAACAAACTCTCCTTCAGGTCACCCGATGTCATCTGCAGCTTAAAATGGTCTACAAGCTTCTCCTTCCCAGAATGCTTTTAGGTGAGATGGCGTGTTGTTGCTGTTGCATGATGGGAAATGTAGTTTATTTTCTTAAAGCCGCTCTTCCTCTAATGTCCAGCTGTGGTTAGAGAATAACAGTTTGACTGAATGAAATCCTTAAAGTATGTATAATGGTGATTTTATTTTATATTTTTAATCTTATTATTAATACATATATATTTTTCTTGTTTTATAATTTTATTAAAAAACATAGTAGACCGTTATTAAACATATATTATGGAAAAGAGTTAAGTTAAGAGAATTACGCAATTACAGTTCACATGAATTACGTATAGAAAGCTATTACACCTACTCAGAGAAACTACCCACAGAAAAAAAGAAGAAGAAGAAAAAAAGAAAAAACCCTGAAGGTGTGGTTTGTCTTGAAATCTTTGGGAAGTTGAATCGACTCGTTTCATTCTATATATGTGCCCCATAAAACATTTCGCGTATTCGTTTGAATCAGAAGTAGGTTTACAAATTTCCGTTAATTTTATGTTAGCGAAAATATGCTGTTTACCGATCTCTTTTTTAAATATACCGTGTAGTTATTGCATCTCTGGAGACGAATAAAATGTTGTGCGAATCGGTTCGTGTGAATCATTGAAAGCAAACGATTCTATAAAAGATTCGGACGTAACTTTTCTCTACTATTGGGAGAGTTCGGTGCACTTTGCGTGTTGGAAGCAAAGATGGGACACCGAGGTAGGCTACAGAGGAAGCACTCTTCAAGACCATGATAAAGGAAGCAGACACTTGAAACTGCCGAGAGAGGAACATTTTGACATTTTGTTAAATAACGCTCTCATAGTCTCTAGTAGTTTGAACGCATCCGGATTCATCAGTCCGCTGATGATGAGGAGGAGGATGGTCAAGAGAGAATGACAGGTGAGGAAAACTCCAGCTAGAGTCTCATTATGAGTCACACGCATTTTGATATTCATTTTAATAATATTTAAGTACAGTGAGGGTGTGATTTAATAGTTCTGAAATTAATTTACAATATTTGCAGGGTATTTCAATGGTGCGTTCAGTTATATTTATTTATTTATTTTACTGGGGTAGCCTACGTCTTTGACATCAATATGCTCAAATTTGGTGACCAAAAACTTTATTTTGGATTTCCACTAGTACCACAGTAGGCTATTCTTAGAAGAACCTTAAATACTTTTTTTTTCAGTATCATGGTATAAATTAAAAATATCAACTATTTTTACCATTTCTGTACCATTTTGGAAAGTTTTGAAAAATATGCTGATACCTTAAGGTGGTTGTAGTGTAAGACTCGTTGGGAAACTCGTTAGAGTTGTTCTGTTAGTTATTCCAGTGAAGAACAGCCTTACTTTATTACCCACTACATTCATTATTTCAGAAGCATAACCACACCAGTTAAGTTACTTACAGAGAATTTGTTTGTTAGTCACATTAATAATTAACAAAGTCTTTCTAAGAGCCGAATAACAGGCCATGTTTTGTTTTGCAGGTGTATATTTACAGCCGTCGTTTGAATATTGTTCATGTGCAACTGTTTTCATTTCACTCTCTGAAAATTCTTTTGCATATGTTTTGCATATGAACTATGGATTGGGACGACTGGAAACAACAGCCTTCTTGATAAAATAATATTTGAGTAGATGAAAAAAAAAACATGAACATGAGCCAATTATAGAGACACAAATATAAAGTATTACATTTCCTTAATTCAAATGATAATAATCGTAATAATTTTAACCCCCTTTTTGCAGTTCACTTATTCAGCATATAGATTTTTTTTATATTTAAATACTAAATTGTTACATACAAAATAATATAAAATCTATTATATATATAACTGCTTTAAAAAATTTACAAGATTAGAAATAATTGACAGATTGACTAACTGGCACGATAACATTTGCAGAAGGAAATATGAACATTTCAAATTGATTTTTTTTTACTACTGTGTTTTTTTTGAGAAAACTATAAACACTCGAGCATGACATCTTGTTGTAGCAAAGTATGAAGTTATTTTTCATGCTTAAAGCGTGTTATGACTGCGGCTTTTCTAATGGCAACACAAATGTTTCATGTCTAATTGTTATTCTTTTTGCCTCCAGCTCCTGTGATTACATCGGTAACTCCATCTTGGCTCAACGTCACCCAACAACCTAACATGACTTGTGAGGAAAGTGAAGATTTCAAATATTTGGCGTACAAAGTCACATACTGTGTCGTCTTCCCTATTGGATTTATCAGCAACTCTGTGGCTTTGTTTGTGTTCCTGCGTCTCACTCCTAAGAAGACGGCCAACACTGTATTTATGACTAACATGGCTATTTCAGATGTCGGCTTCTCCTTGACATTGCCCTTCCGTCTGGTCTACTATTTTAGGGGTGGTCAGTGGGACTTTCCTGACTGGTTTTGTCGCTTGTGTGTATTTTCTTTTTACGTCAACCTGTACACAAGTGTATTGTTTCTTACAGGTCTCAGCGTGCTACGCTACATCGCCGTAGTTCACCCCATTCGCAACAAGTCCCTGGTTACGGTGCTGAGAGCCAGAATATCATGCTTTGCGATCTGGGTTTTTGTGGCCTGCTCGTCAATACCATTCCTCATGACAGGAACTATAGAGCGGCATAACAAGACGCGTTGCTTTGAACCAGGGAACAACAAGTCATGGAATCTCATACACAGCTTGAATTTCGTGGGGGTTTCATTTGGATTCGTCATTCCGTTCATTATAATACTGGTCTGCTACGGATGCATCATTTGCAAACTCAAAGGACGAAAAATTGGTAACCGAAGAGGAAACACCCGCAGGCGATCTGTGTATTTGATCGCAGTTGTCCTGAGCACATTCCTGCTGTGTTTCCTACCATATCACGTCGCTCGCACGGTCCATCTTTATGCCAAGGTTTTAAATCAGAGCTGCCCGGTCCTTGAGTTCCTGGTGAAAGTTCTGGTCATCTCGTTGTGCTTGGCGACGTCCAACAGTTGCTTCAACCCCTTGTTGTACTACTTTGCTGGAGAGACTTTCCGCACGGCCATCCGTAGAGTGTCAGATCGAAGGAGTTTAGGTTCATTCAGCAATAGTGGTGTTTATCCGTCTTTCCGACGTCGAAGCAGCTCGCAGAAGTCAAGGCGCCAAGGCTTCACTTTTGTACACCAAGACTGTCTGCCCTGCTCCTGCCAAGTCATAAATGAAAATAATTCTGATGGGTGCAAGTCTGACAAGCAACGCAAACTGTCTGACCCTGAAGAAAAGCAAGCCTGTGATGATTTGCAGTAGTAAAAGATAGTTGCACTTGATGAAGAGGAAGAAATCAAAGTGTATAAAATAGATGTCTTTGTTGTCTTGAAAAAGTGAAACTACTGTCGGTTTTCCATTTCCATTTTTTTTTTTTTAAGTTCTCAACTGAAAGACTTAGATGTAAAAGATTCTGTGCTTTAGATAAAATGTGGGTGAATCTTACACAACCTCATTTAGATTTGTGCAGAGATTTAGATTTTGGCAAATGCTTTTCTCCCAAGAAAACCGCATTCTGGACATGTTCTTGCAAGATTCATCCGGGTACACACTTAAAAATAATGTGGGTTTACAGCATTGCCATTAAATAACCATTTGGGTTTCCCAAAAAACCTTTTAGTAAACCGTTCTTCATAGAATTTTTTTTTCTTGGTGTTTAGAACGTTTTAATAATATTAAACTTTTAACACCAAATGTTCTTCGTAGAACCATAAATGCCTGTGATAGCAACCCAAGGGATCGCAATGAGAATCACAGCACACTACAATACCGAAATTGGCTTCTGAGATCGTTTAATAAAAACAGGTTAAGTAAACAAAATAGAAGACATCTTATAAGACTTTTCAGTTTCACACAGAGCTCATTTTGCCATTCTGTTGTGCTACTTTTCCATTGTTTTTTATTCTTTTTTTGTTGCTACTTTTACATTGTTTTTCTATCTAAACGTGCTGGACGGCCATGTAAGAAACAGCAGACATATGTTTAATATTCAACAGCAAGTAGGAAATGGAAAAAGTGTTTTTAGGAAAAGGAAAGAAGAAACAATTATTTCTTGCATCCAAATATGGCATACTAGATTAAATCACTCTCCGTTTATTATAGGAAAACATGAAAAAGGTTAATTTATTTATTGTAATCAGACAGAAATAATAGAGCATGTTTTAATAGAATGTCAAAAATCTGAAAAGGAAAGGATAAACCTCATTAAGAAACATGGTTGTTGAATAATTTAATTTGGCAAGCCTTTTAAAAGAGCTTGCAGAACAATGTAAAATATGGTGCTATAGTAAAATACATTAGAGAAATAGGATTAATCGGGAAAAACACTAATAACAAACCTTCCTCATCTCTCACAAGTTACACAACACCTCAAATGTTGCTCCCTACCTTACATGCATATTTTTCTTGTTCTTTTTTCAATAGAATTAACCCTTTCTTTAGAATAAATACCTAAAATGAGGATTAAAAGAGTTAACAAATAATTAATAAAACATTGTAGTTTTGCACGCTCACTCTGGTAAAACACAGAACTGTATAAACACAATAAAACATGGTAATAAAAGAAAGAACCTCTGTATTTAGGAGTGCATATATAGTTTTACTCAAGTTTATTCAAGAAGATATGTTTTATTGTTACTAGAGGACATTATTGTAAGACACAAAAATCATTGTTCCCTACAGGAAATAAAAGTCACAAATGGAATCTTGTCAGTATCTGAATCTCAGAAATGATTCCCTAGACAGCAATGAGGTTAAATGTTTTCTAGTTTCAGAAGAAATCTAAAAAGTGGCATAGATTTAAGAACCTTTACAAATTTTAGACATCTCCCATCATATTCTTCCAAGACTAAAATGTGTTTTTATTTCATTTTTATTTAATGTATGACAACAGTTGATTCGTTTATGAACTTCCCTAAGCTACACATTTGAACAGATTATTGCAAGTTGCACTTTTAGTCAAGTGTCCAGGCAAGCAGAAGGTGTTTTCAAAGCAGCTTGTTCTGCTGATCGCACCACTGAAACATTCATCGGCATTTATCAGAAATGATTCATTGCGTTCATTTAGATCACTGGATCATATAAATTCCGAAAATTAGAATTTCAAAACTTCAAAGAAACATGCTATTCCAAAAAACAACAACAACTGGGCCTACATAAAAGACCATCATCTGTTTCTCCATTGAGAGGAAATTCAGTGGAACGTATGATGGCTGCAGCTCCAGGTAATGTGATTGAAGACGGGAAGAGTGTGGTTTCACTGATTGCTTCTAAATACCAAGATAAGGTTAATCAGTCTTTAAGTATGCATTATATATTAGAGGCAAATTGTTATAAATTATATCTGCGGATTTGCAAAAAACATTTTGCTTTCTCATTGCATAGGACCAGTATGATCAATGCATTCACGAAGGGATCCTGCAAAGCTTTACTACTTTTGTGTCTTATTGACATTCTTAACATTTAATTTTATACGATGGACTTTTTGTTGCCAAGCTGCAAGTAAAATTTTGTTTGTAAAGCACTATGTGAAGAGGGTTGTTCATGAAGTCCGTTTTAATAAACTCACAAAAACCAAATGATTGGTCTTGACTACTGTTTGAACTATACAGCATGAGAATATTAGTATACTGCAATATATACGGTCTCCTACTTGCTAGCTTTTAAAAGCTATACTTCGTTATAAACATTTCCTCTGCCAGAGTCACAGAAATTCACTCAGAATCTGAATTCTACATTTTGAGACCATTTGAAACCTTTATCAAAGAGTAAAGCATTCTGTGTCCTAATTTGCTTTTAAATAAAGTGGTCTATTTTAGTAAATGCATATGGGAAGTAATTAGCTGGTATCTGATTTCTAACAACATAATCAAGAGTGATATTTTGTCTCAGAAACTGGTTTGTTTCTAAAGAAAGACGCTGCCAAACTGAGGCATCTTCCATACATGTGGCTTAGCATGCATACTTTTCCCAAGAAACACCAATAGGTCTGTCAGATAAGGTATAATTGGCCCAAAATCATTTCCTTTGGAGAAAAGGAGGAAAAACAACACACAAGAAAGAGATCACATCTGACAGTTATTATTGAGGCACGTGTTCTCATCTAAACATTCTCGACCACCAAAGAATATTGCATTGAAAACCATTTATTAACATGCATCAATAAAGCATGAAATCACTGGATATCTTGCCTAGAGACACATAAGAGGCATGATAGCATCGTGTTTTTGACTACATATTCATGTTTGCAATAACACCATGTTTCTTAGCAATTCTGATGCTCGGTTTCTAGAACAGCTGAACTTCTGTACAATTTCAACATGCTCTTATGCACCGAGTTGCTGGTTCATGATTGGCTCGTTAGATTGTATTAACAAGCAGGCATACCTAAAAAAATAAATAAAAAATAAGGTTTTATTATGCTTGTCTGCTTTCCCTGAAGATAACTGCTGACTATTGCATAATAAGTGGTAACAATGAGCCACTTGTACAACTCCACAAAGAATGCATTGTTGTAGATAGCCTACATGTTCAAAGACACATTCGCATGCAAAATTAGCAATTGTTTTTAAATGAAGTCCATTATGTTTTATTGATTTCAGAGCAATACCTGCCCCCTTAAAGGGACAGTTCCATCAAAAATACAGATTCTCCCTCATATAGTTGAAAATCTGTAAGACTTTCTTCTGAAGAACATAATTTAAATCCGTTCAATGAAAGATAATGGAATCCAATGTTATTTGGACACAAACTATCTTCAAAGCATCTCATTTGCTGTTCCACAGAAGAAATAAACTTTTCAATTTCCTTTAAAAGAATAGAATCCTAAAAAAAAAAAAAAAAAAAAAAAAAAAACATTTTGATAAAAATTTACTCACCCTCAGGACATCCAAGATGCAGATGAGTTTGTTTGTTCATCACAACAGATTTGGACAAATTTAGCATTACATCTTTTGTTTAGCAATGCATCCTCTGCAGCGAATGGGTGCCGCCAGAACGAGTCCAAACAGCTGATAAAAACATCAGAACGGACCTTAAAAAAAGCTATTTTACTACGGTTACTTTCTGCTGCGGCAAACTCTATTGCAAAACATCAGCACATCAGAGACATCGCAAACTTGTTTTATTACATCTTAAATAACAGTACATTTTAATATAGTATCTATTTTGCATCCAGCTTTCTGTGGTACACCGACAGACTGAACTTAAATACAAAAGGTGAGATAGGGAGTGCTGAGATCTACAGTTATTAAATGGAGAGAGAAAATAAGGGGAATCCATTTTAATTGAACTGCAATTAATCTTTACTGGTGGCAGCACACACAAATACATCACAATTATTGTACATTATCGCAGAGAAAGAAAAAAAAACAATAAAAAAAAAGTCACAACTATTAAAGAAAGTGCATCTGTTTACAGTGGAAAAAGAACAGAAGACTCTGCCATGTCAGATGCCACTTCAAAACGTTTAAAGAAAAGCCAAAAGGGTTTCTCGCGATTCTCAGATCGAACGTTTTGATTTAGAAAACTCACGCAAAGGTTTTTCTCAAACAGGACATTTCGCAACCGTCGCTTTTTAATTCGAGACAATTTCAGGAAGCATGGCCATGATTTACAGGCCATCTGCAGGAAATATAGGCCTATGTCATTTCTCCCTCACAGTTTCTCACACAGGTGCATAGCTTCGCCAGTAAAAGTAAAGGATGTATGCACAGCATGTCTCAAACTTCAATGGTCAAAATTTCTCAGTTTCATATCGGTTTCGTCGTCCCGGTGGAGGTAAGTGGGCCTAAAGACGTCAGCTCCTGTTTAAGCAAATTCTACAGCATGCGACTACGTTAATTCATGGCAGGTGAAATAAAACGCTTAACTTAAAAATTTCAGAATTATCATTATTTTCAGACATTGATTTGTACAACATTTCATTCACATAATAGTAACTGTATTTCCAAGCACAGACAGGGCTATCTGTTCTCTCTCTGGAACTGGGCTAAAAAGATAAAGGTTTTGGTTTTTCCAAGCACCGATCCCGACACCGCTGAAAAAACAATACAAGAAAACCTAAACACTCCCCGCCCACCGACCAAAATGACCCCCCTCCCCCCCTCCAAAAACAAAAAAACGATCCAGGAATTAAAGCCAAAAGCTCGAAGGAACGTACAAACGTGAGACCAGAAGAAAAGCTAAGGGGTTAGTCTGAACTGTTTTTATTCCGATGAAAGAGAGGATTGCATTTTTTGCAAGTTTTTTTTTTTCCACTTTTTTTTTCTTTTTTCTTTTCTATGTTAAAATTGGCATTCAATGTGATTAACGGCATGTGCTTGGTTAGTTAACGCTTAAAACGTTAGTCAAGTTTCTTATTGTGCAAACAAAGCTGTGACGAGACTGGAAAGAAACATTAGCTAGGATATAATGCTGCATTCGCGTGCAAGTCAGATACCCATATTTACAACGGCCTATCAAAGATAAATGAAGCAAGGACCTCGGACTCAGAAATGGCAAAGTATTTCAAAGAGATATGGCATTTTTATGGCATTTTCTTTTTTTTTCTTTAATGACAAGGGATCAGGATTCACACTGAAAGGTAACTAATGCACAGATCAGGATTACATTTTTTTTTTTTTTTTTTTTTTTAGAAAGCTAAGGCTGTTCTTATTAGCCAGTGATCGGCAACAGCCTAGCGATGTTAACAATCAGAGGTGAGCGCTGTCTGGGGATGCCCAAAAATATGAAAATTAAGCTTTCACAAGAGGGCGCTTGAACTTTACCTCTAGCTCAAGTAATGTTCATGAAAAATACACAACCTCTAGTGCTCACAAAAATAACAAAACAAAACACATGATTGGCATCGTCAAAAAAGCTGCTCTTCCTTCCTGGTCTAGTTTCAGCATTTTACATGACTCTTCTTGTTTTCACATGGTTTTATAACAGGATTAAAATATTTTACTAATCAGAAACATATCTAAACAGAAAAAAAAAACAGGCGGGAAAAAGATCTAGAAGATGGAACTATCAGATAAAAGGAACTAAAGAAGAAAAAGAAAAAAAAAAGTTAAATAATTTGTACAATTACACGCCAACATTTGCTTTCTAGACACATGGTACATAAGCGTAGGATGATAGTGTTTTGTGTTTTCTCTTACAGGGTGACAGAATGGTCCGAGAAGGAATGCAAGTTATTCATTTGATACCACAGGAAATCTTCTTTTCTCTCTCTTTTTTTTTTTTTTTTAGTTTTTTTTTTTAAGTTGGGTGATAAAACAAATTGTGCTCTTCTTTGTGTAGGAAAGGCATTGTTTTCCCTCAGAAGTTTTATTTCTTTTCATGGTGGTGTCAGTCAGTTTTATAAGGTGTTTTGTTGTTGACGATGCTGTGAAATTTAACATTCTAAAGTTGGAATGGTCTTCCAGTCAACTTTGGAGCTCAAATGATATCTGCGGACAGATAAAAAAAAAAAAAAAGACCAAAATGATAAAGCAGATATTCATAGAATGACTCATTTAGATCAGACAACTCTATATAATCCTGCGTTATAAATACACAAGTTAAAACGTAACGTTTCAATTATACTACAAGAAATACTCTTATTTGTAAATTGAATTCTGAGAAACTACACCATCAAAAAAATGTCTTTCTACTTCAAAATCTTTAAAATGTTATGTTTAATTAAATTTTTCTTTGAAATGATTTGTACAATTTATTCAACAATTCCTGAATCAATTAGTAAACCTACAAGTAAACATGACACTAAAATATTATGATTGACTGATTGATTGATGGAAAAAAATTTTTTTTTAAATGTAATTAAATTACAAAATATATTTATAGATCACATTTAATCATAACATTTTATAATGTGTGTATATATATATATATATATATATATATATATATATATATATATATATATATATATATATATACACACGTGTGTGTGTGTGTGTGTGTGAGAGAGAGAGAAGAGTTTGGTTTCAAAACATGATACGCCATTTTTTCTTTTTTTGAGTACAGTAAATCCAAAATCAGTATTGTATCTGGTCTGTATTAAAAAGTAAATTTATTTCACGCAAAACGCCATATTCACAGAGTTATTAGGTCATGTTTTATCCCTTTTTATCCAAACCCCGACAGATGCCAGTCTCCCTTTTTTTGCAGAATACGATATATCCGCTCAACCAATCACATTGCACCATTCCACACAATGTAAACAGTAACAACCAATCACAGCGCACCATTCCACGCACTTTAGACAGTAATGGCGGCGCTTTGAATACACCTGGCATCCTAGTTTTCCTCATCTACTTTGTTCTTTGTGATCAACAAACAAGGGCTGCACAATAAGTCACTTGATTGTCATGTGCATCTCGTCAGTAAAATCAATTCTGTTATTAATAGTATTGGTAAATCTCCATTACGTGCTTTCAGATGGAGTGGCTCTTATTACATTAAGTCATAGAGCACCAACAAGCTATGAAATATCGCGATCATTACATGAATCGCAGTCGAGAACGGGATAGTGTAGCTTGTCAATGTTTTTATTAATTCCATTTATGTTTGTTAATACAGCATATAACACTAGTCAACTAAATGAATGTAACATGGCAAAGATAAATACACTTTTAGAAGTTGAATGTAAGGGAAATTACATTTTGGAATTTCTGTGGTCTAATGTGATGTTGTTATTGTTAATGATGAAATTTTATTTAATTGCTGTAATTAAATTATAGCATTAACCAGATGGTCCATTGAATTCATGTTGGGATTGATGACTGATGAACGTATTTTTAGTCCAGTGCCTGTATATGAGATTAGTATTGACCAAGTTTAGAGGGTGTCATATGTGGATCAACTTACTATGTTGTGTATTTTCAACTGTTTCAATATGAAAAATAACTTTCATATTGATTCAATAGATTTATAGCATTTTGGAAAATAATAAAACAATTTTATAATAAATATTTGAAAATCAGAACCTGGATTTACATTTTTAAATGGTATGTGAAAGTTTGAAACTGAAATATAGTGGCTTTCATCTTGACACTTTTTCTTGGAAAAGAAAACACATTTTTGCTCAAATTAATCATTGATTTATTGCGTTTTGGAACCAAACTCTTCACTCACACACATATATATATATATATATAGATAGAGAGAGAGAGAGAGAGACACAGAGAGAGACAGAGCGAGCGAGAGATTGATATAGATAGAAATATATAAAAAAAAAGAAAGTATAAACATATAAAAAGTGGCCATTTTACATATCGGCCCTCTGATCTTCACTAACGTGTAGCCAACAATAGCCGAAGGTGATACAAGGACACATTATAAAAGCATGTAAAACACACAAAGTATCTCTTGTTTGACATTAGGTTGTGCTGGAAGAGGCTGACTCTTACTGTATCGGACACGATGTATTGAAAGCACCTTCAGCGTTCAGTTCCAGATCTTGAGGAAGCTGTCCCAGGACCCTGTAGCCACTGCCATACCGTCATCAGTTACACCCAGACAGCTAACTCTGTTGTCGTGGCCAGCCAGCACACCTGAAAAAAGTCCATTTGTCAGCATGCTATAGTCTTTTATTCACAACTTTAAAACAAAAATTTGTTACTGGAAATAGAAATATATATGCACAGTACAAATGGTCAGTTGATAAACAATCCACATATTAAAGTCTTAAAAGGTAATGTTTTAAATTTTCAAATGAGCTGGAATACAGTTCGCTTGAAATGTGCATGTTGCCATATGCAAAAGAGACAAACCAATGTAGCACGTTAGGAAGCAAGCATTGACCATATATAAAACAACACCACTCTGTGTATGTGTGTGTGTAGTACAGTTGGTTTGCTTGCTTTTGGGGCAGTCACCAGAACACTGATAGTAACTATTACTAGCATATGTTTGCAGTTTTTCAGCCATCTGCATGTGCGTGTATCTCACCAGCACGGTCAGCCTTGAGGGTGTCCCACACATTGCAGTTGAAGTCATCGTAGCCGGCGAGCAACAGGCGGCCGCTCTTCGAGAAGGCCACAGAGGTTATGCCACAGATGATGTTGTCGTGAGAGTAGACCATGAGCTCCTGGTCAGCGCGCAGGTCAAAGAGCCTGCAGGTGGCATCATCAGAGCCAGTCGCAAACGCATTTCCGTTGGGGAAGAACTGTGGGGGGAATATAAGCTCCTTTTAGCTTCAATTCTTCAGGAAATTACATGCAATACAGCGCCTATTCTTAAGAACACAGATTTAAGTTTTAATCTGTACTGTTGCTAATCAGAATGAGGCAGGGACACTCACACAGATGGCGTTGATGTCCGACTCGTGGCCAGTGAAAGTCTGTCTGCACATGCCCTCACGGACATCCCAGAGTTTAGCGGAAGCATCGCAGGCTCCTGACACAAACAGCCTGGTGTCCGGAGCCAGAGACAGACTCATCACATCACCGGTGTGACCTGCGAATGTGGTCGTCTGCTGACCGGTCTCTATGTCCCAGAGAGCACTGCGGGAAAGATCACAGTCCTTCAAAATGAGCTGCAACATTTCTCAGAGCTGCAAAATCTGATCATGTCTACATTTACAAGAAAAATACATGAAAATAATAAAATATCTTATCATAAATATTATAGGTTTTATACTAAATTGGTTTATTATCGCCTATATCTTATTACATATTTTTACAATCTTATTATTTGTATTTAATAATGTATTCATAAATATCAAAATTAACTTAATGAAACAAAATAAATTGAAGATTCAGTCTATAACCTTAATGGGCCCTAATGTTAGTTTGTAGTTTATGATATAAATTTTTCCCATAAATTGAATTTGTCTTTGATTATTTTTCTTGTGCACAAGGAAGCAATTAACACCATAAATTGGGTTAAAAATGTGAAGAAAAAGTGAAGAAATTATTTTTGTCCTCACTATAATGTTGTAGCAGTGGTTCAAATGATTTTACTTCCTGAGTGTTGATTTTATAGAATGGTCTTTTATTTATAAGAGAACGCAAACATAACGTGAATAAAGCGCATGCCATTTAAATTCTCTTTTATATGTATAATCTGATTCCTGATTTGAAAGAAAAATGAAAATATAAAAATATTCCTTTTGGCACAAAATCTGGTCCTAACTGCAGATGTAAGCTTTAGTATATCTGAGATCTCCAAGCTTTGGTTTGCTGGGATACAGTTCCTCACACTCACCAGGTGGTGTCGCCAGAACTTGTCACAATCTGGTTGTCATCAAGGAAGCGGCAGCAAGAGAGGTATCCTGTAGACGGGAGAAAACTTAACACATGATTCTTCTCAATCTTAAGAAATGTACAATACTTTAAATAATATTTGAAAGAACAATAAGTCATTGTGAGGAGGATGATTTATATTGCCGTATTACACTAATGATAGTTTAAAGGGGAAAGGTGCTTATGTCATGAAAACATATCACAAAGTGAGGAAAAAATTGTCCTAATTTATCCAAAACATATTTTCCCATTTTTCTCTTGACTTAGGGAAAATATGACCCGAACATTTCTTCACCCATAAAGCAACTGAACAGAATGAGAGTGCATTATTTAATTGCTGACGCTGTCATTAAAGTCCATCAGATGCAGTGCAGTTTCATGCTTTAATTACAGCTTTGCTAAACACTGATCTTGGCTATTGTGAATATACACAAGGGTCTGAGTGTGTGTGTGTGTGTGTGTCTCAGGAGGACACGTCCTGTACCTGTGTGTCCGGCCAGCTCACGGCTGACGCGCACGTTCCCCTCGCGAGTCTTGAGGCTGTAGATGGAGCAGATGTTGTCTAAGCCTCCACAAGCAACGTAATTCCCTGAAGGAGCATAGGCACAGGTCATCACCCAGGAGGAGCGCAGAGGAATGGCGTGGACCTGAAACAACACAAAAATGCTCAGGAAAGACATATGGAAGAAAACAGGAAGTAATACAAATCTGTAGCAGAAACCATTTCAAATAGCTGATCATCAGAGGGTCTATATTACTTCGTTTTAGGGCAAAACTGTAATATTTATAAGGACATAACAGAAAAACAGTGTTAACAGTGTTTGCCTATGCAAAAGATGGGTCACTTTTACTGAAGTGATTTGAGCATTTTAGGTTTCAATTCTGCAACAATGGCACAAGGTATACATACACAAAGATATATATAAAGTATATATATATAAAGTATATATATTTATTTTCACATGAATTTTTTTTATTTGGTTGATAACAATGGATGACACGTTTAACAGTCATTAGCATTGTAAATCCTCTGAAATGACTACAACAGCTGCCTATTTAGAACAATTCCATAAAAATAAAAAAAAATCAGTATGGCTGCAAGTATCCACCCTAGAAAACAGGTGCAACTTCTCAAAACTCTTACCAAAACAAAATGTTGTGATACTTAAATATCTCTATACGACATTCAAATTCTCAAGTACAAATATAATACCTTATTTGTGGTATAACTGTCCCAAATAATGAGTTTTCCATCCTGGGAGGCACTGACAAGCAGCCTGCACAGAAAGCAGAAGAGCACAATTGAGTGATGCATCCCTAAGAGGGTACATGGATGTAAAATCACAGCCTGAACAACAACAATCAGGAGGATTGTCTCCCAGAACAAGCCGAAACTATTCCCAGCACCATTCGGCACAAAAATGGTACCGTTATGGATTTTTCTTGGCTGTAGCTAGAATAGTAACAGCATGCTTAGTCATAACACCTACTTACAACCATCGCTCACCACCTACTCAAACACAATAAAAGAACATGATTCAATGCAATAGGGATAGCATGCAGTGGCCACCACTCGAGCCATGAACCCATCCACCTCCACTGTGAACGGGAAACCCTGCGGTGTAGCTCACCATGATGTACAAGGATGTTTTCAAAGGGCTTAAAAATAAGGTCATGCCATCATGCAAATGAGGTGACGGAGCGGTTCTGTACCTGGAATCGGTGCCCCAGTGCATGGCGTAGATTTTAGCCAAATGTCCTCGCAGTGTTCTTCTTGTGCGCATCTGGATTCGGCCAACAGGGTCGATGTTGGCTGTGATCTGAAAATGAGTGTGAGAATTAAAAAACTGTGGAATTATCCACACACGGCAGCGGTAAAGAGATTAATCTGTTTATTTAAATTATGTTTGCTTAAATTAACACATTTTAACAGAACATTAGAATCAAACATTTTCTTACCTGTGATAGTGTGGCATCTGCACAAGCTTTCCTTGCATCCTAGAAAGATAAGAAATGGAGAAAACAAGTTTTGATACTGTAAAACAGGGCATTGTTTCATGATTATGTAATATTTAAAATATTTAGGGTTAATGTTCAGTGTAAAATAACCATATAGTAACATAAGACATGTCTTAACAGTGATATACAATTCCTTCTTTTAAAAAATACCTTACTAAATGGATTAATCAAATTGGTAGCGTTATTGACCTGTTAATGTTAATCTAAAAGGTTAAAAATTAGAGACAAATTTGGTAATTTTATAACACAATAGTTTAGGATTGGTAAAATATCTCAAATGTAAACCGGCTTCATGGAGGAAGTATCGGGTGTAAATACTTTCTGGAACTCAGTGAAAAATGAGAACAGTAGAGTTACAGTAAATGTTTATCCTGCATAGTTTAGAACTATGTAAATAACCACCCTCTGTATTTAAATGTCTTTTGGTTATCCAAATACTTTTGAGTAAAAGAGACTACCAAGTAATCAGGCTGTAAAAACAAAAACAAACATGCACATACTTTACAGCTAGACTGGAAATATGCTTCGCTATTTTAAATATAGCAGACATGTCAAATTCTCTAATCATGAATGTGACAGTTATTTTTTTCCTGGTGGTTGCCATTTTTTACAACAGCAACTGGAGGTTACACAGACCTCTTCCAACCTGGAGTCTTGAAAAGATAGTTTACCCAAAAATGAAAATTCTGTCATTCTGTTTACTCACCCTCAAGTTGTTTCACACATGTATGGGTTTCTTTCTTCTGCTATACACAAAAGTAGATACTTTGAAGAATGTGGGTAACCAAACAGTTGCTGGTCCCCACTGACTCCCATAGTGTAAGAAAAATTACTGCGGAAGTCAATGGAGACCAACAACTGTTGGTTAAATAAAAAATTGAATATATCTTTTGTTTTCAGCAGAAGAAAGTCAGACACAGGTTTTGGAACAACTTGTAGGTCATTAAATGGCAATTTTACCTTTTTGGGAGAACGGTCCATTTAATTTGACACTGAATAATCAGTAGATATTTTTTTCTATTTTTAAAAAAAGTAATAAAATTATTATAAACCAGGCCAATCCATATTTTGCAATTTTGGAGAACAATATTCATTGTCAAATCGCCATTCATACGATTTTAGCAACTTTAAGTTTCAATAGCATTATACCATATACATTTTGAGTAAATGTTGCAAATTGCACGTCTTGTGTTCCAGGTATGGATTAGGGATTAATGAATGCAGTTGTGTATGAGAACAGAGAGATCCTCACTCTGATCTGGTTCTTCAGCTGCTCGGCCTCCTGGCGTAACTGGTCCAGTTCACTCATTTTCCTCTTCTAAAGCTCTGCCTCACTCCTACTGCCAGGACACGTTCTGATCTACAGCAGAGAACAAGAGAGAGAAAAGGTTATCCCTTCAAAAGATATTAATGGGAGGAATATCTGGCCTTTAGTCTGAAGTTCCCGTTTGAAAACAATTAAACTGGTTTTAAGATATAGAAACGCCCATATTGTTCACACTAATATTGCACTCAGTCTGCATTTACCATGACACATAACATTTGTTAATGGATCGCTAGTAGATGTATATTTATCAACACACAATCTTATAAATTCAAGATCCCACCCCACCACATTAGCTACTGAAAGCAACCAAAGAACCATTTCCTCTTGTGGTGAAATGAGTTGTTGCTCCTTAATGAAAAATGCAGAAGTACAAAGAGAACAACAGCAAGAAACGAGCTGTGATTCTGTCCTTTTATGATGTCAATAATTCGGCAAAGGAAAAAAAAAATACCTTACCCTAAAGTCTGGCATGAGAAAAACATTTAAAAGACAACATAAAATGGCATTTTTCCCCATAATGTGCCAAAGTACAAGTGAAACAAGATATTCAATGAGAATTTAGGGCAGAACTCGATTTTATCCATTGGGAATTGATTGGATGATGAAAACTGGGCGCTACATCCGAGAATGGGGTCATGTGGTTGGAGGGAGGGACTGAAAAAAAATTAAGAGCTTGATGACATCAGCTGAAAAGCAAAGTCGTTTCAAAGGCGGAGCAAGTTATTTAATTTAAAGGAACAATCAAGCAAGCAAACAATCGGGCATGTGAATTAGGAGAGTAAATGAGGTCATTTTCATTTCATCCCAAAGACTAATGGCAATCAACTATAATAGCTAGAATTAAAGGTTAATATGCTGAAATGTCCATACTGGTCAACTATTCTTTGTCTGGTTTCCAGGATGAAATGCTGATTCCAAACAGCGATTCCTTTATAAAAATAACCCGATGTACTCTGAAACACTTAAAGCCTGTCCGTTTTAATCTCGATTTAGAGATTCTAGTCCTTCTAGGCCAGCTCTCATCCTATTAGTGTTCCCAGCCCACAGCAGTGTTTTCACACCTCTCTCTCCACAGTGTCATTGACATAATCCTGGGACACGCTTGATTCAGCTCCTTCAGGCAAATCCAGTTAAGACACACCGGGGAGACTGATAGGAAGAGCAGCACCTATCCTGCTGACCCAAATCCTTCCTGCGCTCAGACGAACGGCTGATGAAGGCAGCTGTTTTAATGGGCCAACAGTGTATGCATCTAACGCTGGAGAAAGGCAGCTAATGATGGGATTAAATTTTAGAGGTACGTGAAGAGCAAGGAAAGGATCTGCAAGCTGCAGGAGATGTAATGCCAGACAAAGGTTTCAAGTTAAAGCAACTGTGGCACATTTGTGGTCTTCCAACGATATACTGAGGAATATTTAGATGAGTAACCAAGGCCAAGTTGCATTTATGGTTGATTAATTTAAGGACATACCATTTCTGATAGCATATTACTAAAATAAAAAAAAATTAAATTAAATAAACTACTACTACTATTACTACTTTAAGGTGCTGGTGCATACAAAAAAATAGTGATTTTTTTTAAATGCATAAACATTAACCTTTGCTCTTTAGCAGGAAACTGAACAAAGGATGCATCGATCCGATACTCAGAATTGGTATCGGCTCTGATACCAGCATTTTATGCCGGATCGAGTATCAGTCAGACGAACCTATCCAAATCTGATATTGTGCGTATACCATTCTGTGTCACTGTAAAGCCCTACGAAAGCACAAAAACACTATAAAGCACCATAAAGTCAAAGTCCAAGTTTAATATACCATTCCATAGTTTAATGTGAGGTACAGATATATATTTAGGTCGTTATATTCGAAATTCATGTGAACTCTTCTCTCAGCTGTGTCTATCATCCTCCATTCAGCTTTCAAACTGCGTGCTGCGTTCGGTTACTACAGTCAAAACAATGAAAAACTCATGAAGAGCGCTCAATAACTGAGATTTAAAACTGTTAAAAGGCTCAATAAACTATTGCACAGATTTCACATACTATGCATCCATATTTCTTTCTTTCCTCTATGCAGAGTGCAGTGCATTGTGACTGCATTGCTTCAAGCGCATCATTCTGCGCACAGGATACGCATAAGCGCTTTGTGCCACTCTGTATTGGAGCTTTTCGTATTAGAATACTTTTGTGCAATGGAAGATTATTTATAGCGTTTCTGTCCTATAAGGCTATTAATAATCTCATGTATAGCATAGTCTTGGAGGCAGTAACATATTATAGACATGACTCCTATCATATTTTACTGCCTTCATTACTCTGCTATACATTTAAAAGAAATGGCTTTTAATTTTATAAATTATAAATAAATACATTTACTTGTTTTCATTAATGTATTTTACAACAATACAAAGAGCAATGTGTAACACTTTACCAGATTTAGTCCTACAATTGTTCACTTTTATTTGTTCCCCACTAAATTTTATTTCACTACGCATTTAGATTTTATAAAATTGTCTACTCATGATTTTTATAGAATAACTTTTGCTGCTAAATTAGTTGTCTATATATAGCAGTGTTTAACAGACAAAAGTGTGACTATCAGGTCAACACACAGAGGTACAGAAATTTTACATTGATTTAAAAGAAAAAATAAACGGCACTGTATTGGATCAGGAAAAAATGGTTTCATTGCATCCCTGGACTGAACATCTCATGCATTTCAATAAATACCATTTTGCACATCAAATACTGTCTCAGGTTCTAAAAAAAAGTGAATGGACCATTCTAGGCCAACATCGTATGACCTACTTTAGAAAAGAGTCCTGAAAAATGACTTTTAATTTAAATATAGAGCAATTTGGAGCTGCACAAAATCTCGATTCTCAAGCAGCTGTCATCTTTCCCATTAGCCTGGTCTTAGTCATCCCAATTTGAGCAAGATGAATGCAGGTTCAAGCTTGAGTAAAGACGGTTTAGAAGAACATCAAGACCAGGGAAGGAATGATTAAAGAAAGGATGAAGAAATCATGACAATTACACTGCATGGGTCAGCTGAGGAGCGTCAGACAACGATCAGTACTTTTGAGTGATATTAGCAGTACAAATCAGCGAAGCCACACATGTGCTTGTTACTCCCAGATGTCTGTGGTCGGGCAATCGAAGTGGAGCACTAAAAATTTGGTTGGATCCATTTCCTGTAATTGCCACTGCCCTCTGGTGCATTATGCCATGTCCTAATTGTGAAATCAATGGTTTCATGTTTGAAAAGTGAAAGGCGTCTGAGTGAATGAGCAAGGCATATGTGCTATCAAAAGAATAATCTCTAAAACATTTCTATACAGGTTTTTTGAATGTCACCCCATTAAAGAATTAAGCATACCATGTAAAGCTTCCTGGGTGATCAAACGGTTAAAAAAAACATTTGGGAAGTTACACGGATAACAAACATAACTCAAAAACTGATAAAGGCAGGCAACTGATAAGAAAACATACTTAAAATTCAATTCGCTTACAGAAACAAAATACTTAAAAGTATGTTGATTATGACAAGCACTTGCAAGTAACTTCCTGCTAACTTGCCAAGAATTTCCTGAGACACCAGAATCACTGTCTTGTGGCCGAGAGCTTTAAAAGTTTCAGGTTATACCCTGAATTTCTTACCTTATGTGGCTTGCACAAGGCTCCTTGTGTTTGACAGCCAGAAAATGTTTCTCTTGGTGAACGTCTTATTCTTTCCTATACACTTGCTTCTTCCCGATTGGCTGACCTCTTAAATGGGCCTGCATCAAGACAATACGCCTAAGTCCTCTAATCTTGCTGATCAAAATTACTTACAAAAGGTAAGTCCCTCATCTCACCTTTAGTACAGCACAACTACTCAATGCTTTAATATCAATCCAAACTATCCCAGGAAAAAAAAAATTGTGTGCCAATAAATGTAACGGTCTATGCTTTTATAACACAGCATAAAAAACAAAAAAGCTTAAACTGAAAAAAAGTCCCTGATATTATAACAAAAGCAGAAAAAGACTTTTCTTAGAAAACAGCATAAATAAAATAAAAACATAATAAACAGCTGAGAACCATGTATTAACCATTTATAACTATTATTCCATCAAAAACAAGGAATGGAAAAATTAAGCCAGGATATTACAGGTGTACAGTATCAGAATAATCAGGATCATGCTGATCATTTAAAAAGTAAGATATAACAAATGATATTTTCATCGATATACACAAACATGATGTAGTTCAGTGTCACAAAGCCACATCATGAGCGGGGTTCACCCTTTATTGTCTGCTGAAATAAAATGCACAAATACTGACTTTTCTGTGTCAAAGACCAGAGTATAAGATAGCACAAAGCAAAGTCGAATGGTTGAATGCAGTAAGGCATCAACATATGTGCTAGCAGAGCTCAATCTCACCCTCTCAACAAACACTTGATCAGAGTCAGCTGATTGCAGGACAAACAGGGGGCTGTAAGAAATGGCCTTAAGGTGCCACAGATTGCGTATTCACAGGTCACTTTAGGGCAAATCTTTCTTAGATCCTTTTAGAAAACATTTATTTCACAAAACCCTTTGTAAATGATCCAAACACACTAAAAATGTTTGATAACGCATGCCGTCGCTGATCTCCAAACAGAACTTTATTCCATCAACATAAATTATTCCAACTGCTGGAGGATGATGCGGCTTATTAGGCATTAACAGAAGAAAAATAAAATGCATATCGCTAAAGCTGGATCACAGGAAAGACAGTAACCAGCACTATCACTATCCAAGCCTGTAATCCTAAAAGCTCAAATCCTCGTACAGTAAATCTGTAATCCCCCTCAGCGTCACTCATGGAAAAAACAGCTGTCCGGAGCTGGGCTTGCAGTCGAAGAATTTGTGGGACTGTTTTAAGGCCTTGCACTATGCATTCAACAAAATACTGAACTTTTGCTATTTGTCATATTGACTTCTATGTATATTTCTTGCATAAAAGAAAAAAATGAAGTTGCTTCGGATCCATGCCACAGGAACCGCCTTTCTGGAAAAGGTCACAAATTTAGGAGAAAGACACACTGATTTTACATGAACAATCTCGATATCTGAATGACAAAAGGGTGTCAACCTGAAAATAAAAAAGGATATTCAGAAACTCTGATATCTGAACAGAAATCAATTTAGCCATCATAGCCCCCCACTTAGCTTCTAAGGCATCCAATGGGAATCAAACTGATGCTTTTAGCTTCCAAAGCAAATCAATGTGTGTATTGCATATCATAAGTGAGCCATTCAGAATGATTTCCAACATATAAATGCATATGGATTACAAATAATGCGTTAGCAAATAAAGTTCAATTAAAAATTGAACAACATTGAATATAATAAATAACAAATGAACTCAAGGGAACTAACTCTGATGGACAAAAAGCAGGATGTTTGCCTGGCTTTCACAACTATAAAATCAATATTTGCCATGCAGCACACACTTTGCTTTTCTTTTGAATTAATAAAGCATTTACATTCGCATTACCAAAACACGACATGGCATTGTGAGCGTTATGTGCACGTTAATACACAAACCTCTACAGATAAAACACCGACAGAAGTGCAGAGCACCGAATAGCACAAGTAGAAATCAAAAATGTGTTTGATGGGTTAACGATTACGTCACGACGTACACCAAATACTATTCGATACGCGATTATTTCACAACTGATTTTGGCGTTAAATGATGGACGTGCAGCTTAAGTGCACTAGACACGTAATAAGCGTTTCATTCCAAAAATGCATTAACATTTGCATCGAAATGCTTACCAAAGCTCTTTTTAAAAATAAATCGCCGAGTTAACAGCGGAAAGGTGCATTTCCTCGCCTTTACAGTGGGTTAAATGAACGGCATGCTGATATGAGTGCGAAGAGGGAAGCCGGAGAGAGGCTACGAACGCCATCTTGTTCTTGGGCCCCACATTGAAGAATTCATTGATTCCGTTTATTTATTCATGAACGGTGTTCCTTTATCTAAATGCCAGCGAAGAGAAAGGCAAACTCGATCGGTAGGGGAAAAAAGGAGGGGGGCGCAACATATTTATCCCATAGCCTATATTCCCCCGACCAATCCCTTAATAGTGACCTCAATACTGAGCTGCTCGCCCGTTCTTAAAATATTCCAGCAGCGATAATAAAAGCCATCAGGCTCCATTAATTTCGCGTAACGTTATCTGAAGAGCTACAGCGCTTTCTGCTGCATTACTGTGATAAATGTTGGCCGGTTGGTTTCGCAGGAGAAACCACATTTAACATGGCTTTATCATCAGCAGCAAAAGCAGTTAAGGGAGGATCGTAGTGGAGCATCAGTGAGATGTCGGGTAGGGAGGCAGTGCACCTATGTACCTGACCAGCAAGGCCTTTTAAATAGAGACTCCTACGTTAAATAGTTAAGGAAATCCAATTAGGTTGTTTTAAAGACTAGTTAAAAGCAGCAATGCACGCTTAATGCAATAAAGACAAACACTTACATGCTAAGTCGCTTAAATGCACTGTGAGGATTCAGGTTAAGCCATTTGGTCATGTGTAATAAATCCATTTGCACGTACGTTTCGTTACATATAAATAAAACACGCGCACGCAAGAATACCTTGTAATATTAAGCCAGATGGTGCATATTGTAATACACAATCAGGTGAACAAATAAATGGCTAATCTTTATATACCGACTGCAAATCGATCAATATTCACATCCAGTACATACAATGTCTTATCCAGTATTTGGGGAGCAAAAATCATCGATTCTGTAACACAGAGGAAGGCCTAGCTGGGTTGAAAAGCCAAATATTTTGCCAGCAGAAGCTCCTGTAATTAGCCAGTTAGCTTACAGACCAGCTTCTTAACCAAAATCCCTACCACCCTTCCCAAAATTGACCTTTAATGCTTCTAAAACAGCCCTAACCACAACCACACAACTGATTTCTCACAAAGTGTTTGATTTCTGAGGTAACGTTAACGCCGTTTTTTAGCAAACGGACTCGCGCAAAACGGCCTTCAGTGAAGTCGGCGGACTCCATTAAAGAAAGAAGCGATTAAATTAACTAAAAATTGCAATAAACTCAAATAACTGTTCGAAATGACATTTCGTTTCTGGTATATTTGCCTGGTATTGTGTATGTAAATCGGTCGGCTAGCCGCTAACGTTACCTGCGTCTCACCCCACCCCCCTTCATTCTCTATGGTGACCAGCATTTTATCAAACAAATTCGTTTGTTTTAAACGAAACAACCAGTTCCACACACTTTAAATAGGTATTTAGTGTTCCATACCTGTTCTCAGTCGTAAATGGGTTTTGTTTATATGGCATTGACCGAAAAAAAACGATGGTGTGGCTGTCAAATCCACGCATCAACGAACAAGACGAGCTAGCTCGCTAACTAGCAGCGGGAGAAGTACCGAGTCCAACTGCCACAGCGACAAAACTCGCTCCAGCGGGCGGGAAATGAGCCTGTTTGAGAGGGGATCTCAACTGCGATGAAAAACTGCAGTCATTAATGTCCGATTGCAGATTTTGGTCAACGAATAAATCCGTCGGTGGCCACTTCCCGTTGCCTTCCTTGAAGGAGCACTTCTCTCCAGTTCAGTTCACCTCTCATCCGGCCATCAGACGGAGATGGGCGCGGTAACCCTGCAGTCTGCTTTGGGAAACCCCGCGCGCGCGCGCGCGCGAGCGAGAACAGCGGCGCTCTTACGCAGGAATGGAATTGGCAGAAACATTTCAAAGACAGTTTAGCAAAATTTATATACACAGGTACATGTCTTCTACAGTTGCATAGAGATGGTGTTATTATAAAACAGATACACAATTATAACAAACTTATAAGATACGCTTGAACAACAGTCTTTTTTAGAGGAGAAGATGGGGCTAGTAGTCACACTTTTTCAGAATCAGGAAGAGATTTATTGCCAAATATGCTTGCTTTCACACACACAAAGAATTTGTCTGCAAACAAAACGAGTAAAAATAAGATGCTGAATTCAAAGCATTTTTAATTCACTCCTTGGTCTTATTAAAAGGCGTGGAGGAGGGAATCTATAGCACCACATTTTGGCAAAAGTGGTAGTAGTGGTGGTGGTGGGGGGGGGGGGTAGTTTTAGCTACAGACACCAGACTCGGCAAATAAATTGTTCTTGTAAAGACGGACAACTTCCAAATTTAGAGTAATGAGCTAAGACCAACAGGAATTTTGATTTAAATGTTAATTTTTCGAAAAATATGGCTGTGAATTAATGCATACTCTTCAGAGGAGAATTACACTATACACACCAAACTTTAAAGGAACTTAAATTGCGGATTGGATTTTGGATAGCTTGAAAGGTTTTGCTGTGGACCTGTGGTGGTTTTTTAAAATAACAGTAAAAAATTTATTGTCTTGTATTTGTAAATTGCAGCTTTCAACCACTTCAAAACCTTTTTTCATACAGAGAACAAGTCATTCTGAGGGAATATGCATAGGTGACAAAATAAGCTTCCAGTGCACAGACAGGATGACAAGTGACAAGACACAGATAACAAAATAAAAAAGTTATTAAAAATAAATGTGAAAACAATACACAATAGACACAAAGACACTAGACAATATATTTTACTCCATGTTAGGAAGTCAGTTTATAGGCATACATATTTAAGACTACAAAAGGCAATTGAACATTTCCACCATTGTCATAAAAAGAGATATTTAACAAATGTGGGCCTTTTGTGACAACATGCCCGGAGCCTGTCATTAAAAACATTTAAATCTACCTTGATTATATAGTTGGGAAACTAATAAACGATTACCAACACATTGCATTACTCATGAGACATGGTACCATTGTAATGCCATGTTTAACAATAACAAGTACTAAAAGTACTAAAATTTACAATGGCACTACTATACCACCCATTAGAAGCATCACTTTCTTGCATTGAAAATCATAATTTCACCAACCTTCAAGTGCAGTTTTGAACTAGGGGTTTGAGACCAGCATTTGACATGTGACAACAAGCCCAATTCTTTTTAAATAAAAATAAAAACAACATGAGGACAAAATGAAACAACTTCTAATAGTGGAGGAAAAGCTTTAATTTATATAGAAAGCTACTGAAAGCGATGCTTCTAATGGGAAGTATAGTAGTGCCATTGTACGTTGTAGTAATTTTTGTACTTGTTATTGTTAAACATGGTTTTACAATGGTAAAACCTCATGAGTCATGCAGTGCGTTGGTATTCGTTTGTTTTCTTTGACCATCACTGACCAATATATTTGCATTGTATTTCAATGTATTTCAAAAGAATACCTAGTATTATGTACCACGCACAAAAACAATCAAACAAACAAATAAAAAACTATGGCAATTTAAAGGGAAAGTTCACCCAAAAATTAAAATTCTGTCATTAATTACTCACCCTCATGTCGTTCCATACCCGCAAGACATTAATTAATCTTCAGAACACAAATTAAGATATTTTTGGATGTAATCCGAGAGCTTTCTGACCTGCCAGGTCCTACCATGTTCAAGACCCAGAGGGGTACCAAGCAGTGATTGCACGGGTTGATCCAAAATGAGCGGGTGCCTTTGGTCACCTGCGGTTAAGAGTCATCCAAAAATATTTGAAATGATATTCGGGTCGCGGTTGGTCGGGTCGTTTGAAATAAAGATGCAAATTAAACCTTTGTAATTAATATAGTACTAGACACAATTTTGAAATACATAGGCCTACACTTTATTGGCTGAAAAACTGGTGCGAAGATGACGCACAAGCTCAGTCTGCAGGTAGAGATGGAAGCGGCAAGAGAAAAGGTGAAGACGCTGTTTTTGGTAAAGCATGATCAATGTTTTATCAATCAGTGGCCCGTATTTTATAAATAAGAAGCAAATATATAGCAGACAATGTAATGAGGCGCCGGCACGATCACCTGCATTGCATGTGAACTGGAGGGCACCGAAACTCAGCTTGTGCCTCACAGATTTGAGAAATATAGGCTATATATTACAGAAAGCTCGAAATTAAATGAAAACATTCAAACCAAAATAAATAGGCTACTCTCTGATTATGTAATCCATATGATTCCGCATCGTCACCTTCATCTTTGCAGCAACACAGAAAACACCAGTTTATATTACTAAACAATTAAATGACTCCTTGCATATTTTCGAACCAGCAGGCCATTCTGGGTTGAGAGAGACCCCACGGAATGAGCGAGCGGAGCTCAATATATGGAGAAGTAAGCTCTCCGCTCACGAGCTCTGATCGGAAAAAAACAGAGCCTCACTGTCTGCTGAACAGAAACATCAGAATAGACAGAGCCAGACTAGACTATTTTAGAACAAATTATGAGCTTATTGACATTTTTTTTTTTATATATAATTCTTGACAAAATTAGAATGAAGGATTTTTTTTTTTTTTGCCTAGTTCCTACGTCTATGACCCAATGACGCTATGATGAGCATTTACTACTTTCGGGTACTATTTACTATTGTCGGGTACAATATTTTCTTTTCCTTTTTTTGCGGTCCGAGTTGCGGGTAGGTTAGTTGAAAACATTGGTCAGGTGTGGGTTATTAATACATTGACCAGCGCATCACTGGTACCTAATCATCAACAAAATAAACAAAATCATTTTATGAATGTACGGTCTGAGGTCTTAATGACAGATTTTTCATTTTTGGGTGAACTATCCCTTTAACAGCTCTTTTAGTGTTGAAATGAGGAATTACAGGAACTTCAACCAATTATGTGATGCTTTTTGTAAAGTATTTTCATCTGTTATATAGTGACATTTAGAGGAGCTGTGGTAAATTTATCCAGAGCTTCTTTGTAGTCAACTAGAATTTAGGCATCGAGTATTAGTGTTTCATTAGTGTTTATTAGTGATGAATATATAAAACAAATGAAACAAATGTTCTGCTTCTCTTTTCAGCTGAGATCACAACTCTTATTTTTCATCTTTTGTTCTCAAACCACCTGTCATAAAGAGAAGATTAAATGTCAAGTCAATTTCCAATGGATAAAATCAGTTTACTTTTTTTGCACCGAATTTCCCGTTTTATTCAGATATATATCACAATATGGAAATAAAATGATTATTAATGCTATTGCATGTTGACTTTAATCTACTTAAAAGGTTATTTGATATATATTTCACATTAGACAGCTGGAATTAGCCTAATAACATCCTGTTTGGAGAAAAATATTGTTTAGACCTTCGTACTGTTAATATCATCCGACTTTTCAGACTTTAATGTGAAATAAGAGGGAAAACATGCTTACGCTAGTCTTGATACTATTCTATTTTCATATTCATTTGAAACCATCAATATTTATTTTATATTATGCTATTTAATATCAATGGTGCTGTATAATCTAAAATTATACTAATTGATTTAAATAATTACTAAAACCAAGGTGTGCTTTTGTTTTTAAATTAATTAATTAATTTATTACATTGGCCTCTCTAAATAACAACAAAAATAACGGATGTCTAAATCCATCAGTTTTTCAAATATCAACTTTTCCACTCAAATTGCTACATATATAATATAATTTGTAACAAACTATTTAAAACTAAAGTATTTTTAAAAATTACATGGTACACTGAGTGTTGCTTACATGTATTATCTTGTAACTAAGCATTATATTTACTTTGCATCTCCTCCTCTTAGCATGTTAGACAGTTAATTTGAGAGCAGTTTGGCTTGTGTTTCATAAACAGACAAATAAGAGGATTAGAGTGGATGAGCACTAATGTATTGTCACCGCTAGGAGGCAGCGTTGACCAGAAAGATATTTTTAAGAGCATATGGACGACGCCATCTGCAGATTGTGTACTACAATGAACACATGACAGTGGCATTTTAATTGTTACAAAACATTAGGCAACGGATGTGATTTAGTCTTCAGCCCACTTTTAGAATTACATCATTCGTAATCCATCCATCTTTTGGATTAATTTTAGTCAACAATTCATTTTAATCAAGGATTTGTTGTCCCACATACAGTGGCTAGCACTTAACATCAACACATATGTTGGATAAAAGGCACTTTAGTAATATTAATGTTTAATACTGATAATAAAATGTAATTTCACCTTTAAAAGTGAAGGCTGAAGGGTTTTAATGGTGCTGTCCCATGTAAGAGACTGAAAAACCAGTTAAAGTTAAAGGCCACACTGACACACCCTCAAAACTTTGTCATCAAACAGAGTATCATTTTGCATGTTTTTATTTCATTTTATTTTATTAACAAAAAAGCACTTGACTTGAGAACAAGCAGAAACACTAATGAATAATATTTAATAAATAATAGTATTGCATATTTCATTTTATATGCCTACAATGAAAAAGCAAACAAATTATAATTATAAAAAAAAATACTTTTAATACTTTAAAAATACTTTTACAAATTATTACACAAATATTATTTAATTCTCTTTAATAATCTTTAGATTTCAATAATATTATAATTATATAAATTAATTAAATTCACATATCATTATAAGGTTTTAGCCCCCTTCCTGTTTTTTTTTTTTTTTTTTAGTATTTGAGTATTTGTCACACTTAAAAGATTCAGATCAAAATTTTAATATTACACAAAGATAACCAAAGTAAATACAAAATGCAGTTTTGAAATAATGATTTTATTTATTAAGGAAAAACGCTGTCAAAACCTACCTGGCCCTACGTGAAAAACGTAATTGACCCCTACATTTAATAACTAGTTGTGCAGCAACAACTGCAATCAAGCGTTTGTTCTAATGAGTCTTTCACATCACTGTGGATTAACTTTGGCCTACTCTTCTTTGCAGAATTGTTTTAATTCAGCCACACTAGAGGGTTTTTAAACATGAATGGACTGTTTAAGGTCATGCCACAGCATCTCAATTGAATTTAAGTCCGGACTTCGACTTAGCCAATCCAAAACCTTTTGTTTTTCTTGAGCCATTCAGAGGTGGACATGCTGCTGTGTTTGGGATCATTGTCCTGCTGTGTAACCCAAGTGTGCTTGAGCTTGAGGTCACAGACAGACAACTAGACATTCTCCTTCAGGATTTTCTGATTGAGTGCAGAATTCATGCTTCCATTAATTCAAGTCATCCAGGACCTGACCACAGACCATCTCATTACCCCACCAATTTTGACTGTTTGACTTCTTTTAATGAAATAATGTGTTGGTTTTACACCAGATGTAACGGGACACAAACCTTTCAAAAAGTTACGTTTTTGTCGCATCAGTCCAATTACTTTGCCCAAATGTCTTGGGGATAAACAAGATAATTTTTTGGCAAATATGAGACAAGCCTTTGTGTTCTTTTTGTTCAGCAATGGTTTTTGGAATGCATCTTTGTGTAATATTAAATTTGTTCTATGATTGGAATCTTTTAAGTGTGGCAAATATGCCAAAAAATAAATTAAATAAAAAAAACAGGAAGAGGGCAAAAACCTTTTCAGGGCACTGTGTATATATATATATATATATATATATATATATATATATATATAAATATATATATATATATATATATATATATATATATATATATATATAAATATATATATATATATATATATATATATATATATATAGTTTTTTTATGTTAAATTTATATTAACACTATATTAATGTTTAGAATTTTCTAAATATGTATTATGTTTTATTATATACACACACATTTTTCACCTTGGGTGGTTATTCAGGTGTCCATTGTTCATCTCCGTGTTCCGGAGAATCTCAGATGGCCAAAAGTGTTTATTTGTCGTAAACGATCAGTGCAGATGTTATGTGTGTTAAAAGAGAAAGCTAAAGTAAGTAATAAAGTAAATAAAATAACAATCTAAGTGGAGCATCCTCGATGGCGTCTGAACTTGGTGGTGAAATTTTAGATTTTTGGGATATTAACATAATACATACATCTAAGAAATTAAAAATACATCTTTAGAAGGAAAACAGAAGTGACCATGACATGTTAATTAATAATTAATTAATATTGAATAAAACAACTAAAACTAACTACAAAAATGCTTTTCAATAAACGTCTGAGACCCTAACCATCACTCATAACTCATCTCACCTCAGTTCACATGATGCACATGTGAGGCAGCAAGGGGTTAAAATCCCTGAACTCTCTTCCCTGGGCACATTCACAGCATCTGGTGTGTCCAACCAGTAAATCCTGTCCTCATCCCTGCTAAGACAGACGGAGAGCCTGACGAGCCAATCACAGCCTACAGCTGCCCCACAGCCATCCAATAGCAGTTCAGGAAAGGAGGAGGGACATTACCGGATCACATCACATAGCTTGGGTTTGTAGCATCCTTGTAGCTCCTCAAGTCTTGTCTTTGAATAAAATGCTATGAAAGGAAACCAAAAAACAGCTGAGAAGGAAGAAACGAGACGTGACTTTGTATGGAGTGAGAAAATGTGGTGAATTCAGGGGCCTAGAGGGGAAAACCTTTCAATTTACAGCCTCTCAGCTGCTCTGTTCTAGCCGAGGAATGAAGGAGGAGGAGTGAAAGGAGAAATTGCCTCTCCTTTTTTCCATCGGCTGCCTGGAAAACATTGGAAGGACATCAACCGTGGCAACATTTCTTCATGAACAGGTCAGTGTCTCTCATATCACCAGCCTTTGACAAGAGACAGTTTCTTATTAGACTTCAGCTTATTTAGACTCAATTTACACTTTTTAAATGCTGAATACAATTCAGTTCATGCTGAAAAACTGTTTTTTAACTGATAATGCGAAGGGGCTGGCATGTTATTTTGGTGTCTTCTTTGTAGGTATGTCTATCTTTGTCTTGTGGTGGCCCCTGATTGGTCGAGGAGGCAGGGTTAAGAGAGCCCAGAGCGTTCTGATTGGCTGAGGCACTAACATGTTCTTCATTAAGCGTGCAGACTGTTTGTGAAACACAGTGATGAGACAGGGCGTTCACTCTAAATGATTATGTAAGAAGATAATTAACACCCCTCAAATACACAGATTACTGGGATCAACTGCAGATATTCCTGTCTCCTGGGTTTAAAAAGTCCTTTAACAGGGAAAAAGATCAGTAAACAGGAAGACGAGGACCTGTAGGAGTTTTGGCTACTGTTGTTAACTATTTCAGTGTTTCTAAACAAACTTGCAGTGGAAGTCTATAGAGCAATGCACTGCACCAGGATCGATTTAAAATATATAATGTACTTTTGAAAGCACGTGCAGCCAAAAGACTTAAACTAAATAAACAAAATGCAGCCAAAAGACTTAAACATACATATGTTAACGTGCAAAATAAAATCACAGAATTACTTGCATGTGCTAAGTTAGACTATATCTTATATAAAACCCCAGAATTATATGTATCTCCTGTGATGACAATAAAAAGGGGCAAATCTGTATAATATGTGCAAGGATCTGAAAAGAAGAAAAAGAAAAATAAGTAGTTTTTGCATACAGTAAACTTCATCCAGGAATTGATGCATAATAGAATATTTAGATTTTAACAACTCAAGTAACACATTGTGCACAGAAGTATCATTCAGAGTGCTTTAAAGAAAACGTAAGCTGCATATTTCTGCTTTTAAACACTTGTGGATGTGTTACTGGAAAGGCAGTTTTGGCTTTTTTATGAGGGACGAGCGGAAATTACTGTTTATGGTCATTGCATCAAGCAAAAACTAAAGCTGTTTATTAAAAAAGAATATGATTTTAAATTACTAAAACTGAAATACAAAATTAAAGCTATCTATCTATCTATCTATCTATCTATATATCTATCTATAAAGAACTGTATAAACAAATGACTAAAACATAAACTATAATTAAACTTAAAGTCTAAAATAAAAGCCAATTCAAAATATTCATAAATTCTTTATATAATACTTTATATAATAATAATTTCTCTGTATAATACTAAAGCAACACTGGTTTTAGTTGATTGCTGTGGTATTCTGGGTATTGTTTTAGGTTATTACTTACTGGTTAGCATTAAGGTATTTTCTTAGTGTTCAGAGTTTGTTCAAATAACTTGTACTAAGTTAGCCTCCGCAAACAACATTCAATTTTGCTGATCATCTAAAATATGCAAGTGTGTGAACATATAAGAAAACAGAGTCAGCTTGTCAGTCGCAGGTGGCCTGGGGCCTGTGAAAGCAAGACAACATACATCTGCGACGTGCATCTCTTACGAAACACATCTCTTTTAACGTGAGACTTGGCTTCCTAGATACAGTATCAGACTGGTGCTGTCTCTTTCTCTCTCTGTGCCACCCTTTACCCACATCCTGCCACGACACCCAATGCTGCCCGACTGCTGCAGGGAGGGTGAAAACTACATAACGGCAACAAAAACGCACACACTACACCTTTCAGGAGAACTATGCATGAATCTCATGTAAACATGTCTAATTTAAATGTCTCTTTAAATGAAAAACAAAAAAATATATATTATGTAAAACATATTGGGAAAATTTAAATGACAATTCTGTCATCAGTGTATTTCCAAAACTGTATGATTTCCCTCCTTCTGCAGAACACAACACAAAAACAATGTGAATTATTCCTTTAAGATCTTTTTCATTCGTCATGAAAACTAAGTACATTTTTGTCCCAATTTTTCATTATTCAGATTTTTTTGTTACATTTCAAGCATTCAGCTAAATTAAAAACAGTACAAATACAGTATAAACAATTTAAAGTATAAAGTTGTTTTTTTTTTACGTTACAGTTGAGATGTTTTTGCATGCCACAAAATATGGGTTATTATTAAAAAAAATATTAAAATAGTATTAAAAAGACGCTTGGTTTTGGGGTGAAATATTACACTTATGTCATTAGAGTTCAGAGATACATACAATACTGGGAACAATAAGTTTTGATGAATGTTTTTGAAAGGTCTTATTCTCACCAAGGCTGCATTTAATCACTTGAAAATACAGTCAAAACAGTAATGTTGTGAAATATTATTACAATTTCAAATAAATGTTTTCTATCTGAATATATTTTAAAATGTAATTTATTCCTGTGATTAAAAAAGCTGAATTTTCAGCATCATTCCTCCAGTCTTCAGTGTCACATGATCTTCAGAAATCATTCTAATATTCTGATTTGCTGCTCAAGAAACATTTCTTATTATTATCATTGTCTTTGAATAATACAAATTCACAAGAACTGTCTTTACTCTCACTCTTTGATCAGTTTGATGCATCGTTTACTGAAAGTATTAATGTCTTTCATATTTTTTAATAGTATCTTATTGGCAGAATAAAATTAGCACTATTTACAAAGTGCCTCAAATATTTCAACTGTACATGTCAAATTTAATATTAAAAAGGCTGTTTATCTTTGTTTTAAAAGTCTTGTATATTTGTGATGATCAAGTTAATATTTATCAGAATTGTCACTTTTGAATGGAGGAATTTTTACATCCATTTACTGAACTGTATGTCATTCTAAACCCATATGAATCATGACTTATAATAACACTGCTTTTGTCCACACAACAAAGTTTGGACGAAAAGCATCATAAATGTATCATAAAGTAGTCTGACTCATGCACAATATTCTTCACAACTGAATCTTCAAACTTCAAACAATATCTTTGTCTCAAGAAGACATTAAAATTTGAATTTCAAGTAAATGTTCAGCAAATATCAAAGTTATCATGTGGCTTCAAAAGAATTCCATTCCATGACTTAAAGAAAGGCATACAGATTTGGAATGATATGAAGGTGAGTAAATGATAGCTGAATTGTCGTTTTTCTGACATGTCCCTTTAACTGCACAAGCAGCTCTTTGTGAATGGAGACAGGCTGTGGTTTAGGAGATTTCTACATTGTCATTCACATCCACCGAGATCTCAACAGCAGATTCTCCTATTCTCTATTTTAAGCGTCGAACCTCGTTCCTGCCTCCAGCCCCCACATCCACAAACGAACATACACACGAATCCTAACGGTTGTAATGTGGAAGGAAGCTTGCGGTTTGCCAACAGTATCTTAAAAGCTCACACATCCATATGTTGTCCACAGGGTTTGTTCTCGTGTACTCACACACACACACAAACCCACACATTCAGTCAAGATCATGCAATCACACACAGATTTTCTCACTGATAGAGCCGATGCTTTCCAAACACAAATGTCTAAAATCCCCTTTTCCCCTTTGTGAGTTTCTAATCGATTAGGTGCTTTCAAATACAGTGACTTAAGTTTGAATTATGTTTCTTAGTTCAATCTCAGATGTTCATTAAGGCATTTTCTTTAAGGAGTCTTATAAAACTCCTCATTTTGACCAAATCCCATCTTTTGCAGATCGTCTGGGGTCAGTAAGATTTTTTGAAAGAAATTAATCGAAACTGACGAAAAGTTCTCTTTAACTTTCTATGTATCAAAGAATCCTAAAAAAAAAATCAGTTTCCACAAAAATGTGGAGCAGAATACAAATAATAATTGTTTCTTGAGCAGAAAATCTGCATATTAGAATGATTTCTAAAGGATCATGCTGAAAATTGACAGAATTACATATATTCAGATAACGATAACAATTTAATTTGTAATGATATTTCACAATATTACTTTTCTGATTTTGTTGTTGATCACACAAATGCATCCTTGGTGAGCAGGAGAGACATAAAAAGCAATATATTTTCATGTATGAAGACCCAACATGTGAAAAATAAAAACAATTATAATATGTGTAAATTATGATCTTGAAAACATTTATGGTTTTAGGTTTCTTTATTCTATTTAAATACACAAACCTGAAAAGAAAGAAATCTATGGCTGTCAACAGACAAAAAATAAATAAAGAGATTATTCCCATTATTTTCAGTCTTCAGAGTGAATGAAACATTGTTGAAAATAAAATCTAAAAATGAAATACACGTATAAAGTGTAAAAATATTTTTACAGTTTCATTGTATTCTCTGTTTTTCTTTACTTTTCCACAGACCCACTAGCTGCCAGGTGTGTTAGTAGTCAGGATGTTAGCTCACTAGTTTTAAAAACAAAGCCAGATTGTATCTAACATCAACTGTTCTTTCACAGGATTCTTGCAGGAGTTCAGGATCACCTGAGCATCATGGCCGAGACCCGCTGGAGGACTGAATCTCTCTAGGGTTTTCTTTAAAGCGAACTTGGCTCACCCAGTGTCCTGCAAGAACCATGTCTCTAACCACCACCAAACACGATAGGTTCACTTCCACCCAAACCCTGAGCCCGTTCCCAGCCCCTACACTCCCCATCACCACCTTCATTCCTGTTCTCACAAGTTCAGCAGAGCCCAGAACTGAGCCGGAGAATGTGACGTTCAGGACCACCTTCCGCTCCTCCACGACGACGTCCGCCAATGAGACCGGCCTGAACTCCACGCAGCTGCCCGTGGCATCGGTGGAGGGCGCCGGGATGGGGATGGTGCTCGTGCCCTTTGGCATCATCACAGTCATTGGGCTGGCTGTTGTCATGGTGAGCAAATTCAATGATAATAACAACATTAATTGCCCCAAATTTTGTAATTTGCTGAAAAAACTTCAAATAAGATCGATCAAAACTGACAGCACAGACTTTTATAATGCCACAAAGATTTCTATTTCAAATAGGGGACATGGAATTCTTATTTCAAACTCCCTGATTAAAAATGTATCCGTTTTCAAAAACGTTATTAAACTGCACAACTGTTTTCAGCATGGTCTGATAATAATCAGAAATCTTTCTTGAGCATCAATCAGCCGATTAGAATGATTTCTTAAGGATCATGTGACAGTGAAGACTTGAGTAATGATGCTGGAAACTCAGTTTTACATCCCAGGAATAAATTAGATTTTAAAGTGCCCCTATTATAGGTAATGAAATGTTCATATTTTGGTTTTGGGAGTCTCCAACAACAGATTGACATGCATGCGAAGTTAAAAACACTTTCATTCTCTTATAATATGCATCTATTTTACCTTACATGCTCAACGACTCCCAAACGATTCATTTTTCCAGACCCCTCCTTTGTGTGAGACTACTCTGCAGTGATTGGTCCGATTGGTCTCAGTTTCATTTCTTCATGTCTGTAATGCCTGATAAAGCAGCGTTTGTGAGCGCAGTTCTGCTTTGTTTACAGCATTACCGTGAAAACCGCTATTTTTACCGCTCCAAAAGCGGCACCTAGTGCCAAAGAATGGATTTGCATTATCATTCAGACCAATGCGAAAAGTCCAACAAGTAGGCGGGAAATATGCTAATGATTTATGCTGACGTCAACATGAAACAGCTCCTGATTCGTTTTAAAAATGACTCATTTCAATGATTCAGAAGCAGCTCTTTCTTTTGAGAGACAATGGGCTCTATAATACACCCGGCGCAATGCGACGCAACGTGTGTTCAGTTGTTCATTGCTATTTTAAGGAGCTGAAAATAGACTGCGCCACAAACCAACTCAAACCTGGTCTAAAGTCTGGCGCAATGTTTTTTCTTTGTCGTTAAGATCATGCACCCAGGCGAGCCAAACATTTTTTTGTTGTCAAAATAGCAAAAGTGGATTTGGACACACCCTGAGTGCACCTGTGCCGTGCGCTTTACACTTTGCGTTTAGATCGTTAAAGTAGTGCCCAATAACTTTATACTCGGGTTGCTTTCAGATTTAAAACGGTGCAGGATGTTTTCATTCAGTAGAGCTGTGTTACACATTGCATGGGAGGGAATAAAAAAAAAAAACCCATAGCACTTTAAAATATACACAAATATTAAAGTATATATACAAATATTTTAAATTGTAATAAGATTTCACAATATTATATTGTTGATTAAATAAATGGTGATTTTTGATCCCAAACTTTTGTTTATCTAAAAGTTTCCTTTAAGTACATACACATATTTAAAATGACTCTTTCTCTTTTCTGACAAAATAATTGAGGCATGTAATTTACTGAAAGTCATAAATATTAATAGAGTTATAAGAGAATACATTATAACACATCTATTTGACTAGAATACTACTTAAATTTCTCTCATCACTGTAATCCTTCACACTTGAGTATCATTGATTTTTCATGATAATATTTAAGACATGCTAGACTTTCTTCTTGAACATTTTTATTTATTTAAAAAGTCGAATATAATATGATATTAGTATTACAATTCTGAATCTTACATAACATATCTGCATGTTCCTCTCCTCAGCTTCTGTACATCAGGAAAAAGAAAAGGTATGTACATTCCTTTATCAGTCCGCTACAGTCTTTAAAATCAAATTTTCTTCAGTGGATATTTCGTTGCAAGACTGAAAATCCCTTTTTGGTTCTAAATGGAACCTTCTGATGTTTCCCACATAGAAGAGTGTCCTTAATGAAGCTGGGATGGTTTTCTTCTACAGGCTGGAGAAACTGAGACACCAGCTGATGCCCATGTATAACTTTGATCCAGCTGAAGAACAGGATGATCTAGAGCAGGAACTCTTGGACCACGGACGAGACGGAAGCCCAGCAGGACCAAACTCCAAAGTAAGAGGACACCACATTAGATTCGATTCGATTCAACTTTATTGTCATTATGCAGAGTACAAGTACAGAACTCTAACCAGATCATCTAACCAGAAGTGCAAGAATATAGTGTATTATATACATATAAGTGCAGAGTAGGTGAAGCTATGATTTACAGAATGTACAGTGGAGTTGCTATATACAGTATTGAGCCGAGTATATACAGAATATAAATAGGAATGCAATGTAGGGATCGTATGTACATTATGAACAGCAATGTAGGATTATATACACATTATGAACAGCAGCAACGTGAGAACAGTGGTAATAAATACAGTTGTATTTATTGTACACTATCTACATGGAAAGATAGATAGATAATAAGGTAGATAGATTCCGACGATATAACAATATACATAAATTACACAGACACTAATTAGTTAATTGATTTATATACAATTGAATTATTACACAATTAAGACAGTGGTGAGTCTCCTAAAAAACTTTTCTTCCAATCGTTTTTGAATGTTTTTTCTTAATTTCTACCATTCTTATTTCTCTTAAGTTCTGACACCAGGCCATGTGGTTTATTATTTGTGGTAAAGTATTATTCACTGTAAATGTGTCAGTTACCACACATCCATTTAATATCACTAATTATTACACGGCTCTGTGGAATACTTGATTCTGATTGGTCAGTCGCAACATAATAACATCAATAACAACCTGTTAAAAGCTGGTAACACAGGCTCATCCGGGTAACTGAACTCAGCCCTGTCCTCTTGCAAGGAACAGTTTTTCTTGTTGAAAGCTTTGCATTTGTTTAGCTAATGAAATATAAAAAATGTGTATAATTATTTCATTATGTCATGCTGGTATCGCGGACTTGCTCTCTCGTTTTATACAAACCCAGCTGCTGCCATCTTGCTACGATCGTTTTGTACACTGTAATGGATTATAAGATAACTAACTAACTGGTAAGGTTTTAAAAATGTTTTGTCTTAAATTTTTTATTGTCTTAATATTTATGAGGTGAAATGTTGCGTAATAAGTGGTTTGACCGAACCATCTCCTTTAAATGTCCGTCTAGTTTGAATTTGCAACTACTGAGTTCACGGAAGCTTTGTGTTCAGATATTTCAACTCAAATCAATATTTTGTGTCAAACTATTGACTTATGTGACAAGAAGCCGTGTAATAAGCGGGATAATGTACACCCAGCCAGTTGTTATCTCAGAATAAACCCCGTCAGGCTGATACAAGACCCCTCCACCATCACCCTGTTGAGGTTTATTCTGAGATAACAACTGGCTGGATTTACATTATCACTTACTCGTCATACTACAGCTGTGACTGAATCCACATTTAACTCTCCTCCATTTGTGTTCTGGCACCAGGAGCCTCAGTAGTCTCATTCTCATACTTTCATCATAACAGAATTTATTTTATTTTGCTCATTTGTTCAGTGTTTCATTGTAGGACTAGATTTGCATTTTTATTAATTATATTCTAAAATGTTCATGCACGTTCAATATCCCGTAGTGTTTACTTACTTTAACTCTCTCTTTCACACCACAGACACTGACCACAAGTCAGGGAACAACTCAAAAACCCAGTCGACTTGTTTTCACTGACGTGGCTGATGCCATTAATGCATGATGCCACTCAACGTGTTGCACAGGAAAAAAGGGACACAGAATTCTGGACAGCTGGACACTGGGATTCAGGAATATTTGGTATGATATAGTACGCTGCAAAACATTGGGTTAACTGCTACCATTGTAGTTAATAATTTCTTAAAACCAAGTTACAACCTGCAGCGTTTAAGGAGTAGTTCACTCCAAAATGTAAGTTTGCTGTAAATTTACTCACCCCCAAGCCATCCAAGATGTTTCCTCATGGGAACAGATTTGGAGAAATGTAGCATTGCATCACTTGCTCACTAATGGATATTCTGCAGTGAATGGGTGCCGTCAGAATGAGAGTCCAAACAGCTGATAAAAACATCACAATAATCCACAAGTAATCCAAACTACTTCAGTACAAAAATAAATCCATCAAAAAGACCATCTCCTTTTGTCCTCTCACATCAAAATCCAACCACATATTTCTATAGAACCATTTTGGCTTGTAAACGGCGCTTGAACTGTGCATATTTCTCTCCTGATTCAGACCAGGTAACATTTTCACTTCAGAAAGCAATATTACGGATAGACGATAATATCATATTTGAACTTACTTCTGGATTATTGTAATGTTTTGTCAGCTCTTTGCGCTTTCATTCTCATGGCACCCATTCACTGCAGTGGATCCAGATATCATAAACTTTTTGACCACTTTAAATTTATGATAAAGAACATAAACTCAGAATCTGCAAGTGACAGGACTTATTGCAACAAATAAACATTGATGAAAATATTTTTTACAGTGTACAGTGACAAATATTACATTATACAATTTAAGGACACTTAATAAAAAATCTGCAAAAAAAAAAAAAAAAAAACTGCACTACTACAGAAGTCAACTGGATCTGTCCAATGGTTTGAACACTCATGCAATATGGACTTTATTTTCATCTCAAGCTGTAAAAAGCCTCATTAGGGCAACATGAGAAGAAGGAATGGTTCATAAAATGTGCATAATGTGACAATTTACAACACAATAATTTTAGAAACATTGAATGAGACTCATTGTGTTCCTTTTTCTTTTTTTTTGGAATGACAGATTATTATTTTTTTTTTTAAATACGGACTCCAAATGCAACTTTTACCCCACCCCACCATTTTTTGTTAGAATTCTTTAATAGTTTAGCTTATTATTTATTCATTGCTAAAATTGTTCTGTAAACTGATGAGTTCAATAAAAGTTACATTTGTTTAATTTAAATTACGATGAAGTATCAGAAATGACATTAGTTAGCCATTTCTGATGCAGTATTATAAAGATCTTCCATGTTTCTGTTCATTGAAACACAAGCGTTCTGTCACAGAGACTGTGAATCTGCATAAATGATGAATGTTGACTGATTACACAAGATTTACAATGAAAAAAGTGATTTTTGTGTGTGCGTATGTGTAAGCAAAATGTAACAATTCTATGTACACCACAAACCAGCGGTGGATAATTTTAAAGATGTTTTTAACTTTTATGACAATGAAGGACACAATAAAAATGATATTTACACTATGACGTGCAGGTGTTATTGAAAACTAGGGAATCGTTCTTGTTAATGCAATAAAGACAATAACTGCTGGATGATGTAAACATGTCTCAAACTGGAACTTTATTCATTGAGAAACGGCTGCATAAACAGCATTACTGGCCTTGAGGAATATAAAAAAAGAGGTAAGTTACCTGAGCCTGTATTTATAAGGCACATTGTCAAATGTTTTAACAAGTAAATGACTGAACTGACGACATATACCATGATGCATCTGAACAATGAATTGACTTCACACCAGAAACTTCCTGATCAGAAAAAGGAACCATTACACCTGTTTTTAAGTGCATCTACTGTAAATGAACTATAATATTTAACACAACACACCTTTGTTGACATTAGGAGATTCTTTAAACATCAGTCCCATATCAGCGCAATAACACAGTTCATAGCAGTACAAATTACACTGGATGATTTAAAACAAAAAGTTAATTATAGACTGCTAAGTGACAATATATGCATTTAAAAACAAATGTCAAATCATCCATAGAATGAGCAAACAAAATCTTTGAGGTGTCTGATGTTGAGGTACTGAGTTTCACCATCATCATGTGAATTTTAATGATTGTGGTTTTACATCTTTGATCAGATCATTCTTCTTCTTTGGTGTAAATAGATGCAATTGAATCTATTCTTTCCATTGTAAACATTAAAATAAAAGAATAAAAAGAACATTACATAAGATCAATGATTTAAAAAGTTGATTGAGGAGTAAATTTCAAGTTTTGGCAATACAATGTTTCTAGAATCCTGAGAAGATTAAACCTATATAACCCAGGCATCATCCATACACTGTGATGATTACAGCTTCTACATTTTAAAATCCTTTTTAATCCCAAGATCTTGAACATTAAATAAAGGTCCTAAGCAAAACAAGTTCATGGTTTTTTTCTTGTTATTTTGGAGTCATTTCTTTAAAAGAACAAGGCATACTACAGTTTCTGGATGCCAAACTGCGCACAATAAAATATGTTTTAAGTTCAAATTTGATTTCTTGTTGACTACAGGAATAGTTCACCCAAAAGTGAAGATTTGCTGAAAATGTGCTCACCCTCAGGCTTTATTAATAGATTATTAACTCTTATTCGAGCCAGAAGCAACATCTTGATGGATATGTTTCTTACAAACACAGATTTGTTTTACTTCACAAGATACTAATTGATGGGAGTCGTATGGATTACTTCTGATGTATTTATTAGCTGTTTGGACTCGGATTCTGACGGCACCCATTCACTGCAGTTGATCCACTAGTGAACAACTGATAGAATTCTAAATTTCTCCAAATCTGTTCTGATGAAGAATCTACATCTTGGATGGCCTGAGTGTAAGTGCATTTTCAGCAAATTTCCATTTTCGGGTGAACTACTCCTTTAAGAATCCAAATAATAAACAAAAAGAGAAGATATCATTTCCAGTTCAGTGTAACTTGCAGAAAGGTGTTCATCATAAAGGCTTGTGTTGGTAGTACACAGATTTTAGGTGTCACTTTTGAAAAATGTAGTCTGATCTTTCCTGAAATTTAGGGCGTGATTTGAGCACTGGCACATTTTCACTTTTAACAGTGTACATGGAGGCAGCTGAGATGGAGAATTACCCCCAACGTAGTAACAAAGTCATCACTGAGGTAGTTTTAGTCGCTCTCCTGCGATGCTAACGCAGCAGGCGGAGTCTGAATGGGCGGCTCCTCTGTTGACTCCGCCCCTTGAACCGCAGGATGAGGCTGGGTGGAGAGGAAAGAGAGCACATGAGGAATGTGTGTGTATGTAGATGTGCGTGCATAACCTGAGAATCATGACAGTTGGGACAGGAAACCAAGAAATGTAGGGAGCTGTACTGGGTTTCCCTTCAATGCACTGAGTCATTTATCTATGTACTAACCGTGAACTGTATGAGTAACGGGGAGTTTTACACGGTTTCTGAATACATTGCCGGTTTCAGATTTGCAACTCTAGACAGTCACTGATTGACATGTTTATCAGGTTTAGTGTTTAACGGAATGAGACGATTCTCAGACAGGACTTTTCATTTTGTTCATCATGGGTTGCAGGGCTGCAAACAACTAATCCACATGATCGATAATAAGTAATCGACTCGACTAATCGGGTTTCATTATTCAATATAATTCATGACTGAAAACAATTTGTAACATGACTTTGATGCACCATTTACATGGTAATACAATGTTTGATTTTAAAATAGGATGAATTATGAGATTTTAAGTTTTCAAGTGATCATTTCTGATGATTTCTAAAGTGTGATAGAGAAAAGGCAACAAAGAAGACTTTTTTTTTTTGACAAAGGTCAGAACTCCTGTTATGATGTAGGTTTTTGAGGTGCACTCTTGCCATAACTTAATCTATTTCTTTTCATACATAATTTTTTACAACAAAGATTGGTAAAATATCTATTTAGGAGTCTTAGACCTTTCCAACGATATATAGTTTGTCATGATTAGATTAGGATTTAACTGTAATATAGTGAAGTAAACGTAGGCGTCCCGTATACGGGACGGGGTGACAGTTAATGGGTTAAAATAAATTGTACTGCTTTTATTCAGCAAGGATGCATTAAAGTGATCAAATGTGACATTTATAATGTTACAAAAGATTCCTCTTTAAAATAAATGCGGTTTCTTTTCTTTTTTTACTTTCTATTCATCAAAGAGTCATCTTAATTTCCACAAAAATATGAAGCAATATCACAAAATATCCCAACTGGTTGATAATATTAACAAATAAGCATATTAAAATGGTTTCTGAATGGTCATGTGACAGTAATGATGTAAAGAATTCAGCTTTACATCACAATATTTCACAATAGAAAAAAAAGTTGTTTTAAATCAAGAAGATATTTCACAATATTAATGTTTGTACTGAGTTTTTGATTAAATAACTGCAGCCTTTGTGAGCATTTCTTAAAAAAAATCTTATTGACCCAAACTTTTGAAATATCAAAAAGGCTAAATTTGTTTATTCATTTAAAAATATTTTGACTGTGGAAATGATAAAAGTGTATACTGGAAATGATATGGGCTTAACTAAATGTTATGTGTTTTTGTACCTGCTGTTCTTCTTGATGAACCGTCTTCTGAGGCTATGAATTAAAGAGACAAAAAAGTGAGAGGAAAAATAAGATATTTTTACCTTCAAAAATGGCCCAGTACTCTCAACCATAAAAAATAGCAAAACAGGTTATTTAAAAATAAAAAAGATATGCATTTTACAATAAAAACAAGAATATTAAATCAAGTAAATAGGGTAATGTTTGATTCCAGGGATGTAAAATAGAAAAAAGTATTTTGTTTACTCTTTTGAAAGAGTAAATAACAATTAAGACATACTCTACTAGACCATTTACGAAAGCGAAGCAGCAGAAACTGTTAATTTATTATCATACGTTTTAATACATTTAATGTATTTTGTTTAATGTATAATGTAATGTATTTCTAAGCTGCAGAGTTTAAAGGAAAGGGTGTGTGATTCTTACCCATTTTCTTGGTCTACCTCGTGGTCTCCGTTCTCTAGGTGGCTCTACCTGCATCCAAAGAAAGATGAAGGGATGAGAGAGGTGTGTATCTGAAACAAACATCATTCAGCTCAAGTTTAAGTGCACTCATGTAAGTTTTCTTACTTTGGCTGTGACTCGCTGGCCTTTATTTTTACTGCCTCTTGGCCTTCCTCTCGGCCTCCTGGGAGCAGAAGCTTCAACAGGCTCCTGAGGGATTCAGTTCACTTGCTTTTATTCAGTGCATTTCATTCTTCTAAAAGGACTCTATCTATCTATCTATCTATCTATCTATCTCAATCATTGCACCTCTCTGACCTGTTGTGGTTTGCGGGGTCGTCCTCTCCCACGTTTGGGAGCTGGTGCCTCCTCCTCTGAGGCCACTGTCTCCACCTGACCTGCTCCGGTCTCCTCCACGTCCATCCTGATCCCAAACCTTCTCAAGCATGCATGGACACACACAACCTGAACCAGATGAATGTGGAAAAGAAAGAGCTTTACTTCAGTGTAAAAGCCAACAATATGCCTTAACTCACAAAGCATAGTAGAGAGCTCTTTATTTTGTGATAATGACCGGCTGACTGCACATTATCCTACTTAAAACAAATAGATAAGAAATATTGATTTGTGCTAAAATAATCGTATAAAGTGAGAGGAAGGAGTGTGGGGTGATATGAAACCAGTCAAGCTAGTGCATGAAGGTCAATTCTAGTTCAATCTCAATTATGCATACATATTTTACTAAATATTTTTGCATATGAATGCATCTAAAATTAAAACACACAACTACTTACGAACTAACAAACAGTTAAACTGATTAAAAATCACTGTGTTTTGAGGCATGATGGGTTTAACTCAACACAAATCACGCCTTAACTTGAGTTACGTCCTCATCGGTCTTACAGATTTCTTATATTTTACCAAAAACCTCTTTCTCATAATTAACTTCTCATCTTCAACAGTCAATGCTGCTCTGACATCATCTCATTCCTACAATTACACAGACATTAGTCATAATTTTAACACTAACAACTGGAGAATATTCCACAGAAATGAAGTCTTTCTCTTTTTCTGTCTGTCTCTCTCTCTGTCTATATATATATATATCATGAGGCTATAAATCCAAAGAAAACATGAGTAATTTCTAGTGTCTAAAAGTATTCACTGCAGACTCTTCGGTTCTACTTCTGCACGTTCATATGATATGTGATTTACTGGCTGTGAATGTATATACACATGGATTTCATCAATGACAGCTTATTTAACCCCTGCTGGCAGAGAAGGATCTTCTAGGAGCCTGTTCAATGGCATCTATTCACATAAACCATAACTTTCCATGTTCCTCTCATGCATATATAACTAACCGCTCTACGCCATAAACTACGTCTCAGTAGCTGCTAATAAGTAGACCGAATAAGCTACACATGCGGCAATATTATTGTACTATTTGTTTAGCATTTTCACATGCAATGTCATTTAAAAGTCAATGGAAGGTACTTCATTCCCATTATGGTAGAATTACAAAAAGCAGGGATTTTCCACATATATTTTGGGGTAATGAGGTACTTTTTGTACCAGGCATCACCAACAAAATAAGAATCCAAACGTACCATAGTATTGCAACATTTTACAGAAAAGTACCAAACAGTATAGCTTTGTCCTGTGGTTTATCGAGGTAACCCTAAAGCATTCTTGGAAGTACCACAGAGTACTACGTAAATACCATGCTACATGAATTTCAGTACTATAGTGTACATCGAAGTACAACGATATCTAAAAGAAGTGAACACAAGAAAAAAAATATATAATATGAAAGAAAAAAAAAGGTCTTTAATAAGAAAGGAAATGGCAAACAAGCTATTCAGTGAGTGTTTTTTAGTGGTCTTTAAGTTCTTTTTCCATATGGTGGGCAATTACGACAGCCCACATTCTTCACATATTTTCAGACCTACAGAAAAATGTAGCTGGCGGTTGTGAACTACAGAGCGAAACGAGCACGCTTGTGGTGTCCTGAGGATGTAAACACAGCCCTAGCAACATTTAAACAGGGAGAAACAAAATATTATTAAAGACACTAAAAAAAAAAAAACAACCCCAACAGCCACAGAAGAGGAAAACGGCAGTGATTAACACAACAACAGAGCACAAATTACTAAAATTAACTACAAGTACCATGGCATTACCATGTTTTTGATTTCCACATGGTAATTTAGTGTTATTTTAAGTTCTATGCAAATACTGTGGTACATTAATATGGTATTGTATACTTTGGTCCATAAAACCAGAAAAAACCTATTCTTGCTAAATGTACTGTAGTGATACCATGGTACAGTGATAGTATCAAACATACTTTGTATTTAACATAGTACTGAAACATTATGTACCATGGTATTTACATGGTACTTTCAAGTATTAGTATTCTTTTAAAAATACTTATTTTTAAGTATTAGTATTCTTTAATATCTGTCTATTTAAAAAGTACCAAAAAGAACACTTTAAACATGAAACATGCAAAATCAAAACTTATTCTTCTTCACTTTGACATGAAATCTGCGAAATCTTGATAGTGGTATCGTCAGATAACGTTACCTCTCTCTCTCAGGACTAATAACAAGACAACTGTAGCATTAACGAAATTGTTTTGTAATAAAAACAATGTTGTAAGTTGTGAACACCTCGTGCAGACCACCTTACCTCGTCTGTGTTGTCCCCAGCACTGGAGCGCGTTCACCTGGAGAAGCGGCTTCTCATGTGTCGAGACCGCGAGTACGTAACTAATGTACATCAACATAACACGATTGACATCATTTCTGGCCCCGCCTCCTTTTACAATCATTCTTCTCAGATCTGCGGGGTTGAAGCGCCACGCCTTATTCGCTTTCCTCTGCAGCTCTTCTGTTGCTGTTTGTGATGGCATTCATGTTCTTCTACATCGCTTCCTTTTTAACAACACTGACTGCACGCGAGCGAGACGCCGCAAGCACTTGATTGGTCAAACTGGATGCTGACGTCAGGTTGGGTTGCGTTCTAAATAGTCGCGTTTTCTTGCCGCGTAGGAAGAGCGTGTGGCGTCGCGTAACATACAAGAGTCATGAATTGATGCGATTGCTAACTTGTTCGCACCTGCCTTAAAATAGGTTTATGACGACCATATACTCTTATTTTAAACGCAGGTGCTAAACAACCAACAGGTTAGCAATCACATAAATGACGGGGAGTTTACTAGTATATTAATAAGTTCTATGTGCTTTCTCAGTGACGGGATAAATATTAGTAAAAACGTCAAGGAATGAGTAATCAGGTTTTTTTTTTTTTAATCCTACATAAGTATTTCAAGAAAACAAAATTAGTCACTGGTAGAATAATGAGAAAGCTATTGCAAAAGTACCCAAAAGTACCATGGTATTACTATGAAGTAGCTTCTGTGATGTAGGTTATATATCATGGTTTTGATATAGTATATCGTGGTAGTGGTTTTGTTGTTTTGATATATCGTGGTAGGCCTACTTAAAATCAATTAGCCTGGTTTGTCTAAGAATAACGTGGTTCATGTCTAAAAAACCATCATAGTAGGCTATCATGATACTACCCATGATACTAATATATATATATATATATGTGTGTGTGTGTATAAATGTATATGTATATATGCAAACTATGGTACTACCATGTTTTACATGATGTAATATGTGACACATTAAAAGAATATTGAAGGGTAAAAAACTGAATTTTGAATACTTTATTAATAATAAATTCCAAAAATTCTATATAGCTCAGACTGATGTCAGGTTTAGCTCAAATATATGTGCACTTGTATATCTTTATATTTCATAAATGCAAGCATACATATTATGTTAATTAAACCCCAACACAGAATGTTAGAAAAAAGCATACATCATTTTATAAAACAGTATTTTTTTTTACGTATATTACATTCCAACTACTTAATATATTTATATTTTAGCTTATAGGAGATTGAGCCATTTGAAACATCTGCTTAAAGAGGTGCTGTTGCATGTTACAATGCAAGTTTGTCTGTCATCAGGTCATCTCCATGACCTTCTTGATCCAATCCACATAAAAAGACACACGGATGAAGATGTTTGGTTGGCCGGGATGTCCACAGCGGCGCATTGGTATGATGACTCCCTCTAGAACCCAACAGTCACTGTTCTGACAGGCCAGAGGACCGCCATAGTCTCTCTGGAAGAGCGAAAAAGAAGAACGTTACAGTGCACCTGCACCCAGCACGTCTTACTCATTTCACAATCCCCACTTACATCTATTGCAAAAACAGAACCTAAAACTAGCATAGCTGCACAGACGGATGGAAAGGAAATGTTTGAAGCTCTAAAAGCTTCATACACATTTTGAAAGCTTTCTGCAAGCTAAGCAATGTCTAGATCAGAGGTTATCTAGTTTTACTTCAGGAGCCAGAGTTTGCACACCAACCAAAATTATCACAAAAAAAAGAAAAGAAAAAAAATTAAATTAAAAGACTAAATCTAATTTTCTACCAAAAGATGGATGAACCCAACTTAAATAGATTTTCAACTAAAATGCTTAAAATTAAAAAAATGTATACATTCTCCAACAAAAGACGGGTAAAATCAACCATAACTTTTTATCACACAAAAATCCTAAAAGTAAATAAACAAATAAATAACATTTTCTACCAAAAAATGGATGAATTCGACCAAAAGTATTTATTATACAAAAGCCTTTAAAATCAAAAGATTCAATCTATAAAATAATTCAAAAATAAATAAAAATATGTACGAAGCCAACCAAAAACTTTTTATCATTCAAAAATCCTTAAAATTCAAAGATTAAATAAAATTTTCTTCCAAAAAAAAAAAAAAATGAAACCAACCAAACTTGTTATACAATTCAAAAATCCTAAAAAATTAAAATATTAAACCTAATTTTCTACCAAACAAAAAGATGAAACCAACCAAAACTGTTTTACAATTAAAAAATCCTAAAAATTAAAATAACAAAACTAATTTTCTACCAAAAAAATTAAACCAATCAAAACTGTTTTACAATTCAAAAATCCTTAAAATTAAAAGATTAAATAACATTTTCTACCAAGAAAAAAATAAATAAATGGAGGAAACTAACCAAATTTGTTTTATCATTCAAAAATCCCTAAAATTAAGAGCATATTTCAACATACTCCAATGATCATTTTACAATTAAAAAAAAAAAAAATCTTTTTTTTATTTTTTTTTTATAAATGAACTCAAAGCCTTTGACATCAACAACAAATTTTATGGGATTCCTTCTTTTTAAAAGGTTATGCACTAACTTTGATTTATTTTAAAGTAACTTTATATTTTTGCATTTTATTATTTGAACTTATTATTGCATTTTTTGTGTCAGAACATACTAAAAAACATTGGCCAGTAGTACTGTAAACTTTACTTTTATTAGTGATTCATAACATATATGGTGTTAAAATGTAAAAGCAGAGAACAAAAAAAAAAAACAGTTCAGACATCTACCTCACAGGCACCAACTCCGGCCACGAAGGGCATAGTGCACATCTCATTCTCACGGACACGGCCCTTGAAATACGGGTTACAGTCTTTATTGCTCAGTACAGGCATCTGAGCCACATTCAGTACAGTCTCATCCCCCTTTCCTGAGAGAGAGAAGCAGAGAGGATCAGTGCGGAAACTAAGAGAAGTGCGACAAAAATGTGTTTCCAACAAGTCTCTTACGCTCACAGAGACTGATCAAAAATACAGTAAAAACAGTAATATTGTGAAATATAATAAGAAAAGTTTTGTATTTGAATATATTGTAAACAGTAATTTATCTATGTGATCGAAGCTTCATTTTCAGCATCATTACTTCAGTCTTTAGTGTCAGAAATCATAATTATATGCTGATTTGCTGCTCAAGACAGAAAATCTTCAGCGACATCATAAATGTCTGTACTGTGACTTTTGATCAATTTAATGCATCCTTCAGGAATAAAAGCATTCATTTCTTAAAACAAAAAAACAAAAAACATTTCGGAACCCAAACTTTTGAACAATAGTGTATAATAGGAATTATTATAGATAAAACTATAAAACTGATATTATAGATATCACCTTTAGTTTCTCCCCAACCAGCGATTTCACAGAAGGTTCCCTCTGGAACAATGTAGCGCTCAGGAGGCAGACATATTTGAGACACGCGCTCATTAAACTGAGCAGGACTGCAGGAGAAGAGCAGGATATGTGTTATTAGAGGGACAATTTTGAGTCAAGACACTTTTAAAGAATGGCATCCAAAAAATACTGCACACTCTTACAAATAAAGGTTGTTTATTGGCATTGAAGGCCACAAGAAGAAACTTTAACACCCATGAAACCTTCCCAAGTTTCTTTATAGTGCATACTATGAAATGGTTAATTTATTATCTGTTGACTAAAAGGTTCTTTGGGAACCAAATCTGGTTCTTCTATGGCATCGAAAACCTCTTTCTTTATTTTTAAGAGTGTAGAACCAAAGCATGTTGTACATTGCTGTGTTTGTGTGTGATATGAGGTACGTTTCTAGCTGAAGCATGACCAGGTGGGATTCAGAAGGACCACAGACGATCTTGGTGAGAGGAATGGTTTGTCTGTCCGGTTCACCTTCCTTCGGATCACGGAACAATGTGCCCATGGTAGCACTGTATCCGGTGAGGTCCACATAACTGCATCAAATCACCAACAAGCATTTGCATATTTAATAAAACACCCTTACTGTCCATCTCTGAACAGTAATCACTGAAGAAGGTTGAGTTACCAGGATGAGAAGCATTGTTTAGTGCTGATCACCCATTTGGAATTGACCAGAGAACCTCCACAGAAGTGGTTTCCTTTCCTGAGAAGACAAGCAGTGGCCACAAATACATTTGTCAACAAGAAACACTGTTTGCAAATCGATTTTACTTCCATAAAGTGACATCATTTGGGACGGGACGGGTTATAGTACAACTAACCGGTCTCGAAGGCTGACGGTCCAGGGAGAGTTTCCAGGAGTGCCGCCCACTATTCTTAACCTGCTCTTCCCAGTCCGGTCGTCCCGCTTCCCACACTCGTTAAACACAACCTCCGCTTTATACACACAGTGGAGAGCAGGTTAGAAGCACATCAGAGTCTGTATTGTTCACTGTATGCTGTTTTTGACTTACTTGTTGGCCCGATGATTGGCACCTTCTCTCCAGCTATTATAACACACGGAAGTACAAAAATATAGTTTAATTAATGATTTAATAATAATTATATTTATTTAAAATATATGACCATTAATCTTTTATAATAAATGTATTATAAATTATTTGAGTAGTATTATTAAAGTTGCCCCAATTATGGATTGTTTTAAAATTACCTTTCATGCAGTGTGTAATGAATGAAAACATCCTGAAAACATCCACCGTTTATAAAGTTATTGTATCTCTAAAGAAAGAGTCGATGCAGAATCCCAATTCTCAAATCCAAAGCCTTTTTTATGTTGACGTCAAACATAAAACATTAGCATACTGCCCTCCCACCTGTTGGGCTTTTCACGTTGGTCTGAATCAAAATGCTAATTCATTCTTTACCACTAAGTGCCGCTTATGGACCAGTAAAAACAGCAGTTTCCCCGATAACATTGTAAACTAAGCACTGCACTTACAAACCTGCTTTATCAGGCAGTAATGTAAAAATAAATGCATTAATGAAAGTGTTTTTGACCTGGCATGCATGTCAACCTGTTAACCAAAATATGAACCTTTCATTACCCATAATAGGGGCACTTTAAATAAAACTATTCTATATGTCTATAGACATTGATGCTTCACCACACTGCTTGATGGCACAGTAGTCGAACTCAGTCTTGGGGTCAGTGGTGTAGCACCAGGGCCCGTGATGGTCTCCGTCAGGGTTTCTGCAGTAGTTGTCGGTCAGGTTGGCCTCTGGGTGTGTTTTGGGGTTTATCCTGCAAACAGATGTGCATAAATGACCTTTATACTTCAGATCAACTTTAAATGAGTCAAACAAGAATGGGATTTTATTCTTACTTGGTTTTGTGAGGTGTATTGAGGCTCCATTTCTGGCAGAGAATACCTTTACGTGTCTTGCGGACAACACCCCGATAGTTTTTGCCGATTTCATTATAGCAATCTAAGTTTGAGGAGAAGAAAACATAGTTATTTAAACTGCCATTCCAAACTTAATGGCTTCAAAGAAGTCTCTTCTCCTCACAAAGGCCGCATTTATTTGATCAAAAATACAATTAAAAAAAAATATATATATAAATATATATATGAAATATTATTATAATTTAAAATAACTATTTTCTATGTGAATATATTTGGAAATGTAATTCTTTACATTGATTCTTGATTTTCTTTAGTATTCCTTGATGAATTTCAAAGAAGAAGAAAATACAAAAGAACAGCATTTATTTAAAATACTCTGTAACATTATAAATGTTATTTTTATTAAAAGTATTAATTCCTTTCAAAAATACATAAACTATTGACACACAATTTAGAATGGTAGTTTATATACAATACGCATATTAAGTACACATGAAGCATTCATTTTTCTTCCCACAAAGACAAAGCACAGTCAAAATGTCTTTAAAAATGAAAGTGTAGTTGATGTTTTTAATCACTAGCAGGCGCAACTGTACCTTCTGCCTCAATGTCATCAGCACAGCGTTTGATCTGCAGACAGAGAGCTGTCCTCATCTCAGGGAGAGACGTGAAACACCAGGGCGCCTCTGAACCGTCCGGGTTACGGCAGTAGTTCTCCTCCAGACCCCTAGAGGTGGAAAGAGCAAAGACAGAGAAAGACAGAGAGTCACAATCAACCAATCATTACCGGTATACAGTTCTGATGAAGTTTGTTTCTTTTTCAGAACATATTTAGGAGAAATGTAGCATTCAATCACTTGCTCTCCAATGGACCTTGAATGGGTGCCGTCAAAATGAGAGTCCAAACAGCTGAAAAAAACATCACAAGTAATCCACACCATTCCAGTCCGTCAGTTAACATCTTGTGAAGTGAATAACTGGAGTTTGTAAAAAAACAAATCCATCGTTAAGGTGTTTAAACTGTTGCTTCCAGACAAAATATGAGTCTATAATCCATTACAACACTTCCTAAATGATGGACTGGAGTATTGTGGATTACTTGTGGATTATTGTGATGTTTTATCAGCTGTTTGGACTCTCATTCTGACGGCACCCATTCACTTCATAGAATCCTTTTATGAGCAAGTGATGCAATGCTACATTTCTCCAAATCTGTTCTGATGAAGAAACAAACTCATCTACATCTCGGATGGACTGAGTATGTAAAAATTTCTACTATTCCTTTAACTCACTTGCACTCGTAGGTTTTAGGGAAAAAAGGGTGTTCGTGGGGTTTCTGTGCGTCCCAGCGCTGACAGGGGATTCCAGAGGTGGTTTCGTTGACTTTGCCCCTGTAATCTTCTCCTCGACCCCGGAAACAGTTAGTGGTGTAGCCGGAGCGAGAACGGCGCTTGGGAGATTCAGCTACAGGACGGAACAGAAAGAAGGCAAGTCATTTATTAAAAACATTTGAGATATACTAAAGACATCTCACAGATTGATCAATTTTAGCACACGGTAAATGAAGAGAGGAAACTAGTTGTAAATAAGGCTGTATATCGGACAGATGCAGTAATTTGTTGTCCAATCATGTGTCAATGACAGAAATAACAGATTTCAGCAACTCCACTTTAGCAACATTAATATTTTTAAACTCAACTGTGTAAATGTCACACATGCTCCCAACGGATCAATCATTGCATATTCATAAAGAATAATATTGTGTTCTGTCTTGTGAACCCAATGCAATAAACTGCTATTAATCTTGTGCTCTCAAACAGAACACCATATGCAAGTTTCTGACTTTCAGTTATATAGCTGTCTTTTTGACAAGCACTGACGCGATTGGAAATGACAGCAATGTCCCCAGGAAGATGAAGATCTTTGTCCTTTAAACAGAATGAATGAATAATAATCCAAACGATTTGCATGGAGACTAAAATCCATGCACTGCTAACAGAATGCAAACAACTGTGTTGTGCAAACATTTTAAAGTTGACATTGCATCAAAAAATGGCCTTAGAAGTTCTTTTTTTAAGGATTTCTTCAGTTCAATCTCTGCTATAATCTTTGACTTTAAAATAATGTTTCAGAAAAGCTTCTCTTGAATAGATGAACTACAAAAATAACATTTCTTAATTTAATTCAGTTTAACTTGATGTGGTAAACAAAAACTATGAAACTAAATGGAAATAAAAAGTAATAGCGCTTCAATAAATATATAAAAAAATGCTTGAAATGACAAACACACACAACAAAAACGCTATCTAAAATGTAAATTAAACCAGAATATATACAAACAAAAAAACTGATTCAAAATATTAATTAAAACTATAATTAATATTAGTTAATAATAATAGTAACTATAGTAATTATATGGTTATAAAATGCATGTTTTGTTTAATCCATAATGCATGATGACCATTCAAAAATAGCTGTGTAACGTTTGTACAAGCAACATATGTATTGATCTTACTACAGTAAGGTTGTTTTACCAGTGCCTATTTAGTTTTGGAGTTTCCTAAAAGCATGAAATTAATTAATTAGTTATTGTTTTACACATTGTCATTCATGGCAAGAACAAAGTGAATAACACAAGTCAAACAGTGACAAAAAACCTAAAACATTTCAAATATATAATTTTTCAAATACCATGAAATGAAATATCATATCCTTGTTGTTTGGAGCAGAAATACTCACGGCACTTGCGTATATCACAGCTCTCTCTCTCCACCGTCTGGTCAGTGGTGTAGCACCAGGGCACCGGAGACGCATCCGGGTTACGGCAATAATTATCATCCAAACTTTTATCAGGATACCTGGTTGCACAAACATCAGATATGAAGTTATTATATCAGCACCCGCATAAAATCACTGCAACACCACATGATTGATATATTGATACCCACTGCACTTCTATTCTGATTTCAGAGCTTTGGTACATGGTTATGTCATATTTACTTCTCTGGCTGGTAGATGTGTTGATGTGGATACTGTTGGTCCCATCTCTGACACTCTTTCCCGCTCACTGTGTGATCCACCTGACCTCTGTAGTCTTCTCCATTACAAGTGATGCACACCTCTAATAGAGAAACATACACAAACATCTGCTCAGAACAAAGCGCTTATGACTCTGACAGTAAAACCACTGCAGTGCAAACACATGTTACTGGTCGTCCTACCGTCTTTGCACTGGGGAATGTCACAGCTCTCATATCTGGGTTCAGGGTCAGTGGTGTAACACCAGGGTCCGATGCGGTCACCGTCCGGATTACGACAATAGTTCAGCTCCAGGCCATTAGTAGCAGACGGAGTCCATCTATTCCAAGCAGTGGTGACATTATTCTAATATCGCACTTGAACATTCAGCCATTAAGAAGATCTTAGTGTAAAATAAATACACCACTGTTTATTTAGGAAAGATGCATTAAATTGATCAAAAGTCTAATTTTCTAATTAAATGCTGTGTATCTGAACTTTCTATTCATCAAAGAATCTTGAAAATAAATGCATTTGATTCCAAAATTGTTGAATGCAATTATGTTTATTTAATATATTTGCTTTTGTTAACCATCTACAGTGACTCTGGACAATATGAAACTGACCCTGTTTATGTTTTTAATACACAGGACTCCATCGGAATAAATTATTTTGTTTGTAATCTTTCAACAAACAAACAAACAAACAGACAGAAAAAAAACATGCTTGCAGATGCAACTTGATTTTATATTTTTATCAAGTGCACTGACATTCAGATAGTTTTAAAAGTGTCCAAATACCTTTATGGGCTATTGTAAGAATTTAGTAAGTATTGTTAAATAATAATTAAAAAACATATTTCACATACAAATATTTTACATGAAGTTTGTGCAACATTCTACCTGTGATCATGAGGGAATTTGGACCACCACTGTTGACATGTTCGTCCACTCTTAGTTGTCGACACTTTCCCTCGATAGTCTTCTCCTTTACCCACAATGCACTTCCTTACATAGACTGAGTAGAGGAGAGCAATATGAACATGTGACTAACATGTGACAGTTATATCAAGCTGTGGTAAGGCCATATGGGTTTTTAATGGCTGATGACATAGTACATCTTATAATCTTTCAAACTGTCTTATACTTTCAAAATCTATTGAAAAACATTTTGAGAAGCAGTTTGTCACCTTTCATCTCATAAAGGTCACAGTTCACATTTCTCTTGACATCTGCATTGTCTCCGTCGCCCACCCAGGGCAGATGTTTACACACCAAAGATGGACGAAACTCATAATTAAAAGCTCTGAAAAAAAAAAAAAGAAACATGCTTAAGTGTATTCAATGTGCACTTGTAGTGTGCTGTAAATTTTAAATTATATATATTTTAAAGTGTATTTCCAGAAGATTTTCACTTGCAGATAATATGAATGAAATAAAAGGCCATTTAAATGTACTTAAGGTCAGACAATTACATGACTGTTTCATAAAACTTTCAAAAAAGTGACCTTTGTAATAATGCCAAATTAAAAGTGCTCCTTTAAAATTCATTATGTTTTAATAAACTTCGTCATGCTTTAAGGAAGTACACTTATTTTAATGTGTTGAATAATATTTTAAGAACATTTGATTGTATTTGATTTTGAAAATATCAAAAGACAATAGCAGTAATGACAAAATTACACAGAAAGATGTATTAAAGTCAAAAAGTTATAGTTATAAGTTAAAGTTCAACTTATTGCATTTAAAATATTTTTTATTTTATTTTAAGGTCCTATTCTCACTATTAACTAACTATATTGACATTTTTGTCTCTATTAATTCATATGCAACTTATTAAAAGTTAGCAAGGCTGTAGGTATAGGTTAAGATTAAGGGAAATAAAATATGATCATGCAGAATAAGGCATTAATATGTGTTTAAGATGTACTAATAAACAGCCAATCTCTCTCTCTGTCTCTTTACTTGCTTATTATTAAGACACTGCATAATAAACAGCCAATATGCTAATAATATGCATGTTGGTTAATAGTGATAATTGGTCCTTCTAATAAACTCTTACCAAATATATATTTTATTTTAACCATAAATAACATGCATTTAAGTGTGTGAAAACATTTAGTTTGCACTTTACTATATTATTTAAAAATACATATTTCTGTATATATATATATACTAAAATACACTTCTTTCTCAGATTAACGGACAATATAATGAAATAAATACAAAACAAATGGAACTGTTTGTCAAAAAGGCAACTTATGTGTTTTAAATCATTCAGTCATGCAGTGCATGCTGGGAAAGGGAAGTGGGGATATGAGACCTGCATTCTGGACTCTCTGTGCAGCGTTTAGCACAATCCTCCAAAGTGATTCCAGGAAATTCAGTCAGACGGTTAACATTCCAGGATTTCAGGACCAGCTCTCTCCCCTCGGATCGCTGGAAATCATTCAATGCGCTGCGGAATGCTGTGAAAACACATCAGAAAGATGCACTAGTCATTTTACCTCTTTGGATTTATTTAGTAATAAAGAAAATCAAGTTGAAACACACAAAACCAAAATGAAATTACGGGATTTTTTTTTTGCAACAGGAGATGAAAACAATGACATGAAAGATGTTTACAGTGCATGTTCAAAACATCCCACAGAACATTCCAAATTTTTTTTTATAAAAATACAAAATGTTTTTTGCCGTGTTGTTATTGAATAGCAAACTTTTTTTGCCGGTTTAAATGTTGAAACGTTGTGTGTGTGTCCTTAAAGGGGCTTAAACACACATGACCTTTGGATCTGTAAACTACATCTGTTCCACAATATTCCCAGTGGCAAGGTGTGATCATGAAGTGATGCCTAAATAACTACACAGTACACAGAAACTGGCACAGTAAGCAGTCCACAGCTGTACACACATGCTTATGTTTAAATTCATTATATATGAATATCTGCCTGTATGCATCATGAAAAAGGGCCATTAATAACATAAAATGTGACAAGAATATGGTGTCTAACAGCAACTGATATATACCAAGGTAATTCCATGTTTTCCACAAGGAATGTTTGTAAGAGTAACTCAGATATCGTGAAAAAACTCTCTAGCTAATTTTTATTGTGATTTTTTTTCCTTGTATACCATATGGCAACCATAGTTTCTGCCAGAATATCACTGTAGTTTTAAAATAATATTTATATTATTATACGATCTTAAAGATCAGGAAACTTTCATATTCTGTCTGTAATTAATGACAGTGTTGGATAATACTACCCATAGTTTGATTATAGTGTAATGGTGTATAGGAGTAACATGTTTGCTGGCTGTTTGGGAGCATAATCAATTACAGGCTGTCTAGAAACAATTCACCACCATATTAAATGCATCAAAATACTTCATGTTAAATAAAGAATCATTAATTATGAGAGTATGGATCTTACCATGAGCTGTGTCAGGCCAGAGCAGCAGAACAGTGAGAAAGAAAAGTGAAATCATAGTATAAGAGCTCCTTTACTCCAACAGCAGAGCTCATAAGAGGACTTTGATTCTTTTCGACTGGAAGAATTGATGAAAGGGGTGGTGTGTGTGTGTGTGTGTGTGTGTTTAGGCTACTCCTCAGATGACCTGACAGAACAGGACATTTCCACATAAATTTGGCCAAAGTAAACAACAACTCTTCACTTCAAACATATGCCCAAAACAAACTAATAAGAATAATACCAATACTAATACCAAAACATGTTATTGTTAATAACTTACAATTTGAAACAAAAAAAAATTGCTTTTAATTATTATTATTTATTTTACAAATTCCTCGTATATGTGAACATACCTGGCAATAAAGCTCATTCTGATTGTAATTAATCATTGTGTTCATCAATCAGCCTACTCATTTTACTAGTGTACTACTAATAAACAACTACATGTTATTACACAATATAATCATATTGTTAATAATAAAAAGTAGGCTAGTTATGGATAGTTATGGAAGTCAGTAAATATGCTTCACGATTGAGTCATTATATCATTAAACCGATTTGTTTAGTCTTTAACGACTAAAACCAAAAGCTAATTTTCCTTACAACTTGTACAACAAACCTACTTTAATTCCTACAATTTTTCCAAGAGTATTGCTTTTATTAAAAATAATCAATCAGTCGACCAACCAATCAGTCGTAGCTTGCCTTGAATAGATGGTGGTAATAAATTATTATCGACTTGAATGATTGAGTGAATGAAAAATATGACTACAGTCAGGGCTGGACTGGGACAAAAAATCAGCCCTGGACTTCATCCAGACTGGCCCACCATGCATGTAAACATGCGCGCGCGCACACACACACACACACACACACACACGCACACTACATGTCTATACATACATTAATCTGGATGTAAAATTACTGATTAGAATGTATTACTATCAAAACCAAGAAAAAACTATTAAAATAATAAACAAAGAAAATGTAAATTATTTTATCAGGCTTTATTTTAAATATCTAAAGGTCTTATTTTATGTGCTTCTTATTATTCTAATAGAAATATTAATGCTTAGGGTACACATTTTCTGCTGTAACTATATTTCATGTGCTGCAACATAACACTTTTTTTTATATTAATTCACACAAATTACCTCTGACCTGTTGGCTGCTTATAGTAGACTAGTATTAAGACCACTGAACTATAGTAAGGATTATTTATAAAGACCACTGATCTACAATAAAATAAAAGAGTAATTAAGACAAAGAACGTTGTGTAGTGATTTATTTTAAATTTTTCATAACATAATCAAAGGCCTTTAAAAAGCTGCAGCATAAATGGCTGCCCACTGCTCCGGGTGTGTGTTCACAGTGTGTGTGTGTGTTCAGTGCTCTGTGTGTGTGTACACTTCGGATGAGTTAAATGCAGAGCACGAATTCTGAGTGTGGGTCACCATACTTGGCTGTATGTGTCACGTCACTTTATTCAAATGCAGAGCTCAATGCTAGGGTTCAGAACTTTTCTTGCCCTGCCAAAAAATAAATACATAAACAGAGATAAAAATAAAATTGCTATTGTTTTCTTTGTAAATAATCTGCAATCTCATTTCACAATTGTAATTTCAATACCACAATAAACACTAACTATTAAGTTCAAACATTAATGAAGACAAGTGAACAGTCAGTAATAAAAATGTTTAAAAATTATCATAAATAGCACCGTTTTCAGGTACAGATATTGCATAATCAAATGTAAAATACTTCAGGTGAAAATATAATAAGTATGTACTGTAGTGCACATATTTAGCAAAATACTCCTTTCTTATGGCTATTTTTCAATCTCAACTAACCTGCTATGGTCTTTAAAGGGCTTTCTTGAGGTAAATGTAACATTCTGTGAAATAATTGTTCTCCTGCTGTTTTGACTGATAATTGATCGATATTATTTCTGAGGCATATATAAATTTCTGTAAGGTGTACTGTATCTTTAAACAGAAAGTAACAGATGATCGGTTTACTTGAACTGAGGCGCTAAAGCGATCTGTCACGACACATTCTCTGACGCCAAAACGGTATTGTCTGAATTTTGTAATAAAATAGACAGAACTTGAGAGCTGAGAATTTTAAATGCAATTTATATAGATCAGTGAGTGGTGGCATATTACAGCTAGAATATCCTAACTTTTTGAAACAAAACAATGCAGTAGCCTCCGTGTATCATTACATTTCTGTCTCACCTCAGCAGTCAAGTCCGCCCTGCTGACGTCTTCACTTAAGTCTTTTGCCTTCCAGCAAATAATTTATTTATCTTGACACATTTGGTGGCATCTGCCTCAAGTGCTTGTCGTTTTCTCTCTCTCAACCTTCGGCCCCTCATTTACGCCTAGATATTTTATTATTTAACATATTGAATTTCGTCGCAGTTGTAATGGGCCGCTTTTCAAGGCTATAACTTGATTCTGATTGGCCAATGAGCAGTGAACACGTCACGTCTCGCAGCTCGCATCAGCATCATGCGCACGCGTCGTTTTATCTGTTCTTTATACTGCTTTTTGTAATGTTTTAAATAAATTATTGTGACTAACGTAAAAAAAAAAAAAAGCATCTTGCAGCTTCATGAAAGAGACACTTAAGGCCGGAATTGGACTGTACAAAAATATACTTACGAATATATTTGCGATAAATAATGATTTAAAAACAAAATACATAACGCACCGGCCCAACCAGACCGCGGCCCACCGGGAATCTCCCGGTAGTCCCGATGGCCAGTACATGCCTGACTACAGTGAACTAGAATGATTCGTTCACAATTATAAGAGAGCTGTTTGACACAATGACCCATTTACGCCTGATATGAGGGTGATCTGATCACAATTAGGCCTATATAAGACTAAACCACACGTATACATGTGTAAATGAGCCCTAAGCGCATTAATTGCGACGGAATCGCTCCATTCAGAGGTGATCAAAAACCGATTCTCACCACAAGTACTAGGCCTAGCCTAGCTATCTAAAAACCGTTTTACACTTCAGTCTCCATACAAATGGGAAAGCTACATATGAACAATTTAATGTAATTAAAACCCGAAAATATTTTAAATAATAAAAATAATAAAAAAATAGGCTAAAAGCTGCTTGCAACTCAGTTAATCGAGAATACATTAATTGTGAATGAATAATTAGCATAAAATATATGGTTAAATGCACTAGGGGACTCGGGGGCGGGGCAGTGACGGCGGGTGTAATTGTTGTCAGAGCCGCTAGAGGGCAGTGTGTCTCTGGTAACACTGACACAATCTTCCGGGACTCAAACCTCTTCAACTGTTTACTCTGGAACAAAAATATTTTACTGTCATACTCTGGTTCGTAGGTAAATTATTAAACTTTAACAAAATAACTTGGTGGAATACTTTATATTCGAACTTTAGCAACTTATCAACGCGCACGTTATTTTTTTTTGCTTTTGAACTTTGCTCCTGTTTCTCCAGAGGTTTCGCTCTCGTGTGTATCATCATCATGTCTTCGGTTGAGGTGTCTGAAGACTCGGTTCTGCTGGAGATCTGCGGAGATCAGCCGCTGTTCTACCGACAGGCGCTTCCGTCGAGCGGGGCCAGACTCTGCGTGCTGCTGCTGCACGGGATCCGGTTCTCGTCGGAAAACTGGCTGAAGATCGGGACTCTGGAGAGCTTAGCTGCCGCAGGTTACCGAGCTGTGGCCATCGACCTGCCAGGTGTGCTTCAGAGACACTAACCCTAACACTGAGCTCATACCATGCTACAGAGTCTACAGAGTTAGATAGAAACATATGGTACTTAAAAAAATTACCATAATTATGTGCCACGGTATTTACATAGCATAGACCATGCATGGAATATAGCCAAACTCTTTTGAATGATGTCAAAAATAATACCATGGTACTTTTAGTCATTTTAAAATGTTTTATATTTTTCTTTTATATTGTTATTTATTCAATTTAGTTTAAATCATTATGATTACATTGAACTTTTATAAATAAGATCAAATGTATTAATCTTTATTATGCACACTTTTAAGTGCTCTAAAGCATTAAATGTATATAATAAAAATAGATATGCGAGGAAAATGGTCCATAGCCGTGGAAACTATATTTTAATAAATCACTATTATTTTATGTTGATTGCATTGTTATATGGAACTTTTAGCCTACTTTATTGTAGTATTATATTTAATTATAAATAATTATGATGACATTTAATAGCCTTTAATATGTACAATATTATATTTAAAACTATATAAATATAGTTTATAAAAAACGAGTGTATTATTCCATATGTAAAAAAAAATCTATATATTTTACCATAAATTTACCAAGTCAAAACCTGTTGTAATACCATAATACTTTATTTTAATATATTACTATTTTATTCATTCATATTGTTAATATGGTAAAATAACAGATTGAGTTTAGATTTATTAGAATTACATTTACCCATTATAAATAATTATAATTGGCACAATGCTTAAGCTCTTAACTTAAGTTAAAGCGTCTGGTTCATGTCCTCAGGTTTGGGTCAGTCTAAGACGGCTCCGGCCCCGGCTCCAGTGGGTCAGCCGGCTCCAGGTGTGTTCCTCAGACAGGTGTGTGAGGCTCTGCAGACCGGCCCTGTGGTGGTCATCAGTCCGTCTCTCAGCGGCATGTACTCGCTGCCCTTCCTCTTCCAGCACTCCGAGCTGGTCAAGGCCTACATCCCTGTGGCTCCCATCTGCACAGAGAAGTTCACAGCAGAGCAGTACAGCAGCGTGCAGGTGAGACCGGAGTGATCCGTCACAGAACAAACACAAACACACATCCATCTAATATCAAATGTGCTCAAATGAGTGATGTTCATGCTTGTGCACCTGTACAGACTCCAGCTCTTATAGTTTATGGAGACCAGGACACTCAGCTCGGGGAAGCGTCGCTAAGCAATCTGAAGAATCTGCCCAATCACAAAGTGGTGGTAATGAAGGGGGCGGGGCATCCTTGTTATCTTGATGATCCAGAGACCTGGCATAAAGCGGTCCTGGACTTCCTACAGTCGTTGTGATCATGTTAAAAACCCTAATCGTTTAAAACATATGAAGTATGTTTAATTTCATACTTATCTGATTATGTAAAAAAAAAAACACTATCTTTTATCTATGTAAGTCTGCATTAATTGGCTTTTTTGTGTTATTAGTTGCAATGTTTTTCATTTTCAAGACCTAAAGTTGACACAAGTTTGCTGTTTTCTGAGTTAAAGAGGATAGTCAATGAGAAAAGAACAGGATGGGACTTGATGTTATCCATTGGGAACCGATAAGACTGAAAAATTGGTGTTTCTTATCAATGGAGCCTTTTTTCAAAATTGTGTGCAAGGAATCATTTTTCACAGTCATTAACAAAAATCATGCATAAAAGTAAATAAGAGTAACTCTTGAATTTTCTTTTTTAATTCAGAAATGGATGCAAGTTTGTGATATGTCGCCTTTTAATATGCCTTTGACAATATAGTGTATTTTTCCCCAAACTTTTTTACTATTTAACTTTATCATAGTAATTTTGTGTTTTTAAAAGAGATTAATAGAAACTGCAACTTAAAAGTGAATAATTAAATATACTTTTAAGAATGTTTTAATTGTATAAAAGAGTATTATGATGCTATACATGTTAAAATAGGGACCAGTGACTTCAATCACATTCACGTGTTTACGCATCTCTAATAAGTCTCTGTAAGTTGTTGATTGCATCAGAAAAATAACCACTACACAATGCACTGAAGTGAAAAATATGAACATTATTTAATAACTGATTCTCTGTAATAAACAATTTGAAAATATTTTACAAGGAGTCACAGACACAATATGTTACAAATTTTCCCTTGTCTTTTTTTGTTGTCTGTACAAAAAAAAAAAAAAATGGAGCAACATGGACCCAGAGACGAGGCACTGAGCCCCCAACACACAATCCAATAAACGAATGAAAGAAAAAGCTCACCATGATTTCAGACCTCAACTCATGAGTATTATTAGCAGTACTGGTACCTTTTTTTTTATTGTTAATACATTTTAAAACCTCACTCATGTTAAAATCATTTTCTCCTTTGTACTTATTTTTTTAATATATATATTTTTTTGTACACATTTGTCACGGAGCACCAGACTAAAGACTACTTAATCACATACACACGTCTCGCTGATGGAAACACGCCTACAATGATGTTGCTTTGTAGGGGGAGGGGCTAGGGGAGGGTCTGAGCTAATGACTCCTCCCAGTGGGCAGGTTATACATCAGGCCCCTCCCCTTGCACAAGCTGCTTCCTCTTTTAGCTTTTCTTTTTGAATACTGTTTTTTTTTCTCTTTTTTTTGTTGGCAAAAGCAAATCTTTCAGACCACTTAAAAACAAGGACTTTTGTTCCACAGTGTACTTGGAATTGTGACACAAGCCCGACACATTCATGATCATTTAATCGCAATGTCTTGCCAAAGTGTTTTTCCATAATTAGGGCAGTTCAGTGCCCCTGTACATCGACAGTGTTCCAGTTTTAAGACAATTACACACTTTTCCCCCAAAATAAAATACAAGAATAATTAAAAAAAAAAACGTGTTGCAAAGTATTAAAACAACTCACCAGAATCAAGAACAAGGCATATTTCCACGTTGCGAAGCGCTCTTTACCCTGATATGAAATACAATTGCAGATTGTTTCCATAATCAGGTAAAGAAAGAGGTACGCATTAGCCATTTAACATGTTTCAACATTAAAGTTGTGAGTTAGAGGGATAGCTCATCCAGAAATTAAGATTATGTCATCATTTACTCATTCTCATGTGATTACAAACCATTTTTTATAAAACCGATAACATTAATTCTTCTCAGTGACATATGGACAAGCTTTATGGTATTTTAATTGAGCATTTATGTCCTTTTAAGAGCTGGAAAGCCCCTGGTTGCTATATTTTTTATGGTTTATATGAAAACACTTATATTTTGTCTATTACTGGGTTTGGAAAAACTTGAGGGTGAGTAAATGATTTTTTTCTTTTTAATACTTTTATTTTTGGGTGAAATATCCCCTTATAATTCGCTGATAATACTGAAGCTTAAACAGTCTGTTTAAAACTTTTTTTGTGGTCTTATTACAGTACCACATATGACCTTGCACTTATATTTCAGAAATTGTGTTTTTCCATTTCCGTGTCTCAGTGGGGTCGAAAATATATATTCATACTGTAGATGGATTCTGGGTTATAAACAGGAATCATATGTGATATTGTCAGGATGAGGACTGCATTCAAGTTTAAATATCAGTGATATGTACAGTCCACTGAATGAAGCGTAACATATATATCAGTTCTGAAGGTGGATGACAAACAAAGATTCATGTCCACTAGCATCACACATGCATTTTCACCTCTCAGATAAGGTGTGTATAAAATACATGACATCCTGACAGAAAATAAATAATAGTTCTCCCAAGCTGAATTCTCATTTACTCACCCTATGTCATATGAGTTTCTTTCATCCATAAAATAAATGGAGATGTCCTTTCCATAAATTTGTTTCCTACAGATGAATGAATGTCACACAGGTCTGGATCGACAGGGTGAATAAATGATCCATTTCGGGTTGAACTAACTCTTTAAACAGACAGACAGAGGGAATGTTTAACATGTTAAGTGCTGTCTTTTAAAATTGCACAGGCGACTAAAACAGGCTTTAACAGATTTTGCCTCGAGACAGACAGATATTTAACATTCGTTTGACACAGATCATTCCTTCAACACCAACAACTGACAATACTTCTCATAAAATCATCTATTTTCACAGTTATTTCACATAACGGCAAACACAGATTCACTTCCTCAACCATCAGCACACCTCAAATAAACTCTCGCTCTATTTACCGGACAAATAAACTACAGCAGTAAAGCCATTCCTATATTTATGTACGGATCCGTCTCTGTTGGGAAGCCAGAGATGGACTGAGGTTATGAAGAGCAGTCCGTTCAAATCCAACACCTACTTTGCCAAAAGTGAGAAGCTTTTACAAAGACCGATGGGCTGTTTTTAAAAGAAGCACTGAAGCCGATGGTGACACACGTGCAGCTGAGAATCAGTCAGAGAGGTTGAGATTTAGCTCCGTTTGCTGACAAAATAAATGCATATGGTGCTCGTCAAGTCTGTGTTCATTGCAGGGATGAAGCTGAAGGTTATGGCAAATACTGCACCTCAATAATACTCTAAATAAATAAAAAATGAATTGAATTCCCTTATATCAGTCAGGTGACGATGTTTGGAGGCGTTCAGAATAGCATACTAGCATACTAACCATACTGTATGCTCATTACACATAGTATGCAGGTTTTCTAGATCTATAGAATACTTGAGGAGCTACATTTGTCATAATATGCATTACATGAAATACTGAATACAGTATGCCACAATGCAATGCACTCAACTTGACTGTCATTTCCAAAGTGAAGAATGACCGGAAGCAATATCAATCATTTCACTCATGACTTGATATTTCAACCAGGTTTTTTTTAAACAAACTTTGGTAAAATAACTTTTTTTTTTTTTATTGGCCGAGGCTAAACATGGTTAAAAGTGTGTTGGTGTGACCAGAACAAAGCATAAAAATTTTCATTATAGAATATTAATAAGTATTTTTTTAATAATATGAAGAATATAGTATGCAGTGTGATAGTATTCTATGTCGAACACAACCTGTGAGTTTTAAGGCCCATGAAAGACTTTTACTGCACTGAACTGACTGATAGCGAAGCGGTCCAATATAACAGTGCATCAAGGCACAGCTAAAAGAAGGTTGATGCAGGGCCCAAAACAAGGGTTTCATCGCATTATTAACATTTTAACATAAGATATAATGTCATGACAGATACTGAGGCCTGAAACCTACTCAAACTCAAATGCTTGGATTGCATCAACACATTACTGAACATTTTATCCAGCCTACGCATCTACAGTAGATATGTTTTGGCCCTTATGTATATATGAAAAATAAAAACAATTCTTCTACATGAATAGTCATATTGATTAGGATCATGGTTACTATTACTATTCACAGACAAGTCCATCAGTGCAAATAATGGTGCAAACACACAGCATGTGTTGTGATGTGATCAGATGCAATATGTGATTGACATTCTGAGATTGTGAAAAACTGTACAGGACAGAATTACAGCGACTGCAACAGATATCAGCGCTAAAAACACTCAAACTGCATTTCAATCCATCAAAAATCTCTTCATTATCACATCTCATCTTATTTAAAGGAACAGTTCACCTAAAGATGTTCCATTCAATAACAGTACACATTGACCCCTCATGCTCCAACAAAAAGAAAAAAAAAGAGGAGAAATAAAAGTGATTTATATGCGATACTCCAAGTCTTCCGAGGCTGTACAATAGGTTTTGATGTTCTCATTACACTGAACTATCATATGACTTTAGAAAAACCTAATACAGATTGCTTTTTTGGGACTTTTATGGATTTTTTTATTTTTTTTTAAGCTGGAAATCATAGTCACTCTGTCCTGATCTTAAACAATTGTCGTTTGGTGTAAAACTAACCGAATGTTTCGGATAAATAAATGAATTAAAAATACACAAAATTGTCATTTTTAGGTGAACTAGTCCTTTAAAAATGCACACACGCTACTATTACATATTAGCTGCAAATATTATATTACTGAGGCATCAATATAGTTTACCTTGTGATAAAAATAATAAACACAAATTAAAAGCCTTACCTAATCGGATCAGGGTTGTGATATAAATAGAAATAATACATCTATGAAGCCCTTGTGACTGATGAAGCAATGGTGTGATACCTCTTTAATTTCTCTACTTTCTTTATCTGTGGTTTTCTTACCTCCTAATTTGGCTAGAAAAATTAGACCACACAACAAGTCTCATTTTGGCAAGAAGTAGATATAGTGCATAAATTAACAAAAGATAATTGAATAAATAACATCTATGGTCCTTCCTTCCTCGTTTAATACCCTAATATATGGAGGTAAGGTTTTAATACTCACATGTTGTTATTGATATTTTTTTGAGAATCGCTTAAAGTCTTGCCCTATTGGGTTATTTTCTTGTTACTGGAAGCTAGACGGTGTCAGAATGTCCTGTAGCCTCGTGACATGGCTTACAGGATGAAGATGAGGATGATGATGACCTTTCCCCTTTAGTGGTGGAGTCAAACGAAACCCGACCCCTTTTCTGCCACAATGGCAGGAGGGAACAGTCCGTGTCATTTTCCACCATTTCTTCATTGATCCAAGAAGGCCGTCACATCGCTAGCTTCCTGTTTTCGTAAAGACACTTTAAGCTCCTCCCACAAATGCTCTTGATTGGCAGGAGACAACAAAGTTCTGCAACGGTCACTAAGCAACAACCTGTGAAGCTAAGTGGAAGAAGCAGTACGACTGGGCTTCCATATAAGGGCAGGAGGAAGTCCCTTTATATTACCTATGACTAGAGCAACGGGGAGACAAAGGAGAACTTAAGGAGACAAGAAGAAGGGAGAGGAGGACAGCAGGATGGAGTTAAACAGAGGGGCGGGCCACAACACACAGGAGGAGGAGCTGGAGGAGGAGTAAAGTGAGGAGGGAGGGGCGGAACGAGTGACCCCGCCCACAGTCTGATGTGTTCTCCTGGAAAAGAATCAGAGAAACGGTTTATTAATGCATTATCAATGTTCTGATGGGTTTAAATGCAGAATAATGTTTAGGCACTTTTTCTCAAGTTTAATTATTCTTCAGTCAAAAATAGATGTCTTGGTTATGCATTACTGATGTTATTCTTGTGGGCGGAGTTAACAGAGCTCATTATGCCATCCATAGACGTTCAGTTGTAAATATTCTGTAATATTTCTTTGAATAAACAAGTGGAAATGTGCATGTGTACTTACTAAAACACTGTAGTCGAAACAGGAGGTGGTTCCTTTTCTATAGCGAGCTGTGGCTATTGTCTCGCATGTATTTGTTTCTTTATCTGAGAAACAGAGGCTGTTAAGGAACATCTTCTTAGCAAATTTGGGGTTAGTGAGTTTTTATGTCTTATTGTTCAGGAAGAAGGCATCACATTGATCGAAAATGATGGTAAAGACATTTATACTGCTACAGAATGTTCCTATTCCAAATAAACACTGTTCTTTTGGACTTCCTATTCATCATCCTGAATTTTTTTTTTTTTATCACAGTTTATACAAAAAATAGGTAGCATCACAACTGTTTTAAACACTGATAAAAAGAAATAAATGTTGCTTGAGCAGCAAATCAGTATATTAGAGTGATTTCTGAAGATCATGTGACACTGAAGACTGCAGTAATGATGCTAAAAATTCAGCTTTGATCACATAAATCAATTATATTTGTATAGATATTACAATAGAAAACAGTTATATTAGGTATGCATTTAAGTCGTTTTGTATTTTTGATAAATTTAACGCATTCATAGCCAAATGTTTGGACAAAAATATACATTGCATCAAATTAAAACCAATGCACGAAATGCATGTTTATGGCAAAGGATACATTCTGTCTCCACCTGAGACAGTTTCTCTATTTCACAGGAGTCGCAGGACAGTTTTTCAGCCACCACAAACAGCAGGTTAGTGTTGTTTATTCTCTTCGCATGAATTAACCTGTAAAACAGACACATGCTCATTAATACGAGACTTTGAGCTGTGTATATGTGATGTATATTGGCCGTGGGTCTGACCTGGAGCAGTTGTCACAGTCCTGCAGTATGTTGTAGGAGCTACTGATGTTACTGAAGTAAAACTGTGTCTGTACCGTCACACAGCTGGTCTCTCTAGACTCCAGGCCTTCAGCATCCACCTCAACTACATTTACACACACATGTTAGATTAGTCTTCTTATTGATTTGCTTACAGATTTACATGACCTTTGAAAATCGAAGTAAATGTCACACACCTGTCATGAACCAGTTCTGATAGGCAAACCCATAGAGCATCTGCTGCAGCAGTGACCTATAGAGGACAACACACACACACACACACACACACACACACACACACACACACACTAGTTTACAAGCTACTACATCATTGAGCTCAGTCATTATAATTGACTGTAAAAGAAACTAACCAGGCAGCTGCTGACGTCCACCAGGCAACATTTAACACATCGGCGATAGTAGGCTGAGAAAAAACACGACATTTGATCATGCCACAGTTCATCATCCATCAACATCTCTTTATCCATCAATTCATCATCTATCCATTTATTCATCCTCCAATCTAATTCAGTCAGTGAGATTGTAGTTTTATTTATATACTATTATAGTAATCATTAAAGCAATAAAGCCCAAGAAGCCGTGGTGAATTACAGAGTGCCTAAAACCCCCTTAGATGTTATACATTTACTGTAAACCACGGCTTCACTGGGCTTATTACTTTTGTAAAACAGTTATTCCATATACGTACTAAAGTTTCACAAAATAAAAAAGAGCAAATAAAGTGAAATGACAATAAAAACAGTATTCTTCCACCAAACAATCTAGTTCCTCAGAAACAGTTGTGGTTGCAATAAAATGGTTTCTGAGCAACACACAGAAGTAAACAAAGGTGTATGTTTGTAGAGTAATTTACAACAGCTTTGAACCTGACTCAGCCAATCAGAAACTAGGACCCAAACAATCCCTTTTATAATAATATTTTGTATTATCTTTTATTATAAAAAAGTTATTAATATTATTAATTTTAGCTAATTTCATTATGTACTTTGTCATTTGAATTTTTTTTAGTTCTATTAAGTTTAATTTTTTATTTGCATTTCAATCTGAGTAATTCTAACTTATTTTACTTCAGTTAATTGCTCATCCAGAATGTACTGTTTACATGCAATGATTCAAATATTAATTGTGTGTGCGTTATAACCATTACAAGCAAAACATCAGTGATATCCAAAATATGCTTTTTATCAAATATTTAGCAAGTAAAGACATTTAGATTTCCATATTGATGTATTGCATTTCCTTTCATTAATTCCTTATATTTTCTTTACTCGGTCTTAAAAAGTGCACATGTGCAAAAAGTGTTTGTGTATTCAATTACAATAGTAGTCAGGGTTCAAAGTTTACATAGCTAATATTTTCAGATTTCACATATTGTTTAAAATCTATACCAGCCCTTTCAATCAGATTTGATTTAGATTTATTAATGGTGTCCGATTGAGATTCAGATGGTATTATTAGGATGCATGTAAGCACAGGCATGACTCGTACCACAAACACTCCTCGCGGGGCGGCCCCTGTGTTGCTGCTGGGCACCGGGTCACACACCGACTGATAGTCGTAAGACTGCTTGCGTCTGTAGAAGGAGTTATTATAGAGGGCGTAAAAGAGGGTGGCATCGACCTCACCGAAGAACATCCCGATCTACAGACCCAAGAGGAAGAGCACAGAGTGAAAACAACAGCACAGACCGTCTGTTTTCATGTTACTTCCCTGTTAAACGTCCTGACCTTATTCAAGTAGTCTTTCTGATTGGACATGACGAGGAAGCCGCCGTCATCTATCAGATAGCAAAGCAAGTCCTGCGAAGAGAGACGGATGGCTTTAAGTAAACACATCATTAATCAGTCATTTTAATGGAAAATCACTAGATCAATCGGTTACAAACTCTGAAAAGAGGGATGGGGATGTGTGCTATAGATCCCAGTATTGACTGATCTGAGTGCATTAAGAGTCTCTTACATCACTGTTGGCTTCACAGTCCATTTCACAGCCACTGGTGGGTCCACACTGTCAGACAGAAACAACAGTATTAGAGCAGCTTGTGTATAGGCATACATATAGAAAAAAGTGTGTGTGTGTGTGTGTGCTCTTGTTTTTGTGACATATCAGGACACAACTCTGTATAATGACATGGGTATGACACATGTATTAGAAGGAGAGGGTGACTTATGAGGATATAACCCATGTCTCCATTTTTCTAAACGCTTATAAATCATACAGAATGAGTTTTTTTGAGAAAGTAAAAATGCACAAAGTTTCCTGTGAGGGTTAGGGCTATAGAATAAACAGTTTGTACAGTATAAAAACCATTACGCCTATGGGATGAACCCACTTTTCACAATAACAAACGTGTGTGTGTGTGTGTGTGTGTGTGTGTGTGTATTTTACTGTTTGAGAGCTCTGCCGGTTGCTGTTAGTGTGGTTGCTCGCCAGGATCTTGAATTTGTCTGTCCATGCCTCAAGATCAAGCTTCACACCCAGAACTGAGGGAATGCAAGACAGAAACAGAATGAGAACGAGAAACCTTAAAACCTTTATGGTCTTTACCATTTCACCAGTTTCCACCTATCTTTTACAGCTGTTTTACAGCTTTACATAGAAAATATTTCGTACGCTCATCAGGGCTGCATTCATTTGATCAAAAATACAGAATTGTGAAATATTATTACAATTTAAAATAGTTTTTCTTTCAAAATACTTCAAAATATAATTTATGTCTGTGATGCAAAGCTGATTTACTCCGATCTCCAGTGTCACATGATCCTTCAGAATTCATTGTAATATGCTAACGTGGTAAACATGCCATTTGTCTGATTCAAAAGGCCTCTATGTGGACCCTATCTCTCTGAGTCACATACAGTGTACGTGAAGTTGCATTTCACCTGCAGGTTTCAGGTTTCTGCTTCCTATGGTCACGTCCACTGCAGTGCTAACCAGAATGCCGATGGTGTCGTTCTCTGGATTCAGTATGGATTCATCATTGGCTGGACACCAAAAAAAAAAAAAAAAAGCAGCTCTTGAAAACTATTTAACCATGAAATGAATATTATATAAACGATACTGTAATAACTGTAGTAATTAGATGATCTGAGTTTGGTAAATTAATCAAACAATGGAAGAGTACTGTATTCTGTTAATTAATTATATTACGCAAAGTATTAAGATTCAAGGGTATGTAAACTTTTGAACAAGTTCATTTTTATTTATTCAATTATTCTTTTTCTTGAATAAATTCAGTTATTTTTTTAAATAAACATCTGTTATGTGAAATAACTTATTCAGGACAGTACTAAATAAACAAATACAATTATGTTATTAAATAAATTAATGTTATTAAATAAAAAATAACATGCAATTTTCGTGAGTGCTCTTATTTTGTTAAAATTGTTCATATATTTACATATTCTGCATGGGTATGTAAACTTATGAACACAACTGTGTGTATACATTATATAAATATATATATATATATATATATATATATATATATATATATACACACACACACACACAGTATATTATGTACTGTATAAATGTATATAATTATAATTACATTTAATTTTTTTTTTTTTTTCATCAAATTGACTATATTATTTCAATGAGACTTGAGATGATTGTATGAGGGTATAGAGTGTGCAGTCATGTGCGGTGTGTTTCTCTCACCGGTGCGATAGGGCGCTCTGAACATGTAGCCTTTGTTGTCCAGACTGCGACGGTAATAACTAGCAATAAATGGCTCTGGATCTTCCTCCCAGGTCTCAGAGGCCCTGATGTACAAACACACGCACACACACACACACACACCTTTGCAGCTATTTGAATTTGAAACAACACAGTGACAAATAGAGGAGAAAGAACGAGACTCACTTATTAGGGAAAACTCGAGTGACGCCTCCATCTGTGGCTGCAAAGACCGCCATAAAGCCGTACCTACAGCATCACAACACACATACTCTTTCACATTAACCACTAGCTCTAGGTTAATGCCTCATAAACGTGTCAGGCTACTAATGCATCTGAGGAATTTCAGTGCTTCATCCTGAATATGAACGTACGTGTTGAGGTCCTTGTTCTTCCAAACTTTATCTACCAGCTCTTTAATGATGCCTGTGTCCAAGATCAGATTGTGCAGCAAGAAATTGTCACCTGTGTGGAATAATGATGATAATATTATGACATATGAGCTGATATCTTCAGACAAGGTGGTTTCGATTTCAAGAATTGTTAAAGAGAGAGAATCAAGATGTGCATTACAGTCAGTGTTGATATTGTTGTAGATATGTGGTGAATGAAATAAAGTCAAAATAAGTATAGAAGTATAGAATACAGAATATAAAAATTTAATATGAAATGTAAAGCTTCTAAATTAGGAAATTGGAAATGTTACATTGGAAACTAACTGAAATAAGTTGAAATAACAAAATGACTCAAATTAAAATGAAATACAAAGTAATAAAAAAACTAAACGTAATAAAAATGACAAAAGTATTTAAAACTATTTATATTCATCTTCTACAGTATAATGATGTATCAAATTTGTTTTTTAATGCATTTTAAATTTAGCTTGTTTAATTTCATTAATATTTTAATTATTAATTTTATTTATTTTTACAAAAAAAAAAGAAAAAGAAAATTATGAAAACTAACTGAAATTCAAATAAAAGTTACATTTAAAAAAGAAGTGCTTTATTGATGCTTCAAAGTTGTCTCAGCTGGTCTTACAGCTGAGAGTTCTTGCTAAAACCCACAGACCTGTTCAGACCTGGTTTAAGATGTTCTTTTTAGCAGGAACATGTGACATTTGGATAACACTCAACTGAAAATTACTTTCAGAAAGTACTTTAATAAGGAACAAAGTCATTGAAAAATTCCCACAAGATCTGAGCGCCTCACATTGTTTGGAGTCCGGCGTGACCTTCTCCATCAGAGCGATGAAGTTGAGCAGGAACTCTGTGTTGTTGTTGGACAGCTCCAGGTCTTTGCAGTATTCCCTGAGGAAAACACACATCATTCCACACTGGAAAACTCTCTCGGATAAAGATGAATTTCATAAACAGTTCAATTATAGACAGTTAGCCCTTAACAGACAGCTGCATTGACCAATATTTCACATTCATGTAAACATCTTAAACACACAAAACATCACAATTACATACATAAAACATAACAGCAGTGCATAAATGATTCTTAACCAGTATCTTTGTCTGGTTTTCCATTAAAAATACCAAAACATCCTTAAAACAAAACCAATCTAACAGAGTAACACTGCAGTGCATTTGGTCTAAAACACACTGTAAAAAAGCTGGAAGTTATAAACAAAACAAACACTACTTCGATTGCAGTTTTTCTACTGTAAAATTTCATGAGCAATTCAATGTGTTATTTGCAACTATTCTGTAATTATTTGTGAAATGTACTAGCAACTTGTGAGTGAAAATTGCTTTAAAGTATTTCAACTTAATTTAAGACATGTTCTCTAAAAATAAGTCATAATTATTGCAATTTGGCTTCTCAGGTGACTTCATCTTGTTCAGGGATGTTTAGATGTTTTTACTGGAAAACATAACAAAACGATTGACCGAGAACATGATTTTGGAGTGTATATGCTTTTAAAACACAGACATGCATGCACATGAACTTCTCTAGATCCATCAGTGCTTTAACATGCAAACCAAAGTCACCCTGCCCCTTGATACTGATGCCGTATGTGAGGAGGTGAGGAGAACGCCATGCAGCGATGAGATGTGGAGAAGACATGAGAGAATCAACTGAACATCAGAAGACACAGATCCATGACAGCAGACCACCCAGAGGAATATTTACTGCTTGCATAGCCTGGCTTTCAGATACGCTTCAAGTATGACCTGATCTTTGTGTGCCTTTACTTTGTTTAGGAAAAATACAAAGTTGGTGTACAGTTAGAGTACAGACCTATAAAAGACATTTGAGTTCATTTTAAAATTACAGTAATGGCAGACTTTGGTGTCTTGGAAAATCGTATCGCAATTTGTGACATTATTGAGAGCTCTTCTGAAGCTGAAGGAGACACGTGTGATTATCAAAGATTACTGATGTCTTTTTCTCAGGATAAAAATGTAAAAAGCAGGAGATTTCCAGGATTAAAACAAATTCTGCTTTATTGGCAGCTTAATCTTCACCACAGAAAATATGATCAACTTGTTGCTCAAGTTTGTAAAAACAAACAAAAATCACATTTATAATAATATATTTAGTATGGTTTAAAAAATTATAAAATAAGAGTATCTTTTATAAGGAAATACTATTTCTATTACTATTATACTATGCTTCTACTTCAGAGTTTCACATGTAATGTTACTCGTCTTTTTTATCATTTGTCAATTTGTTTCTACTTTCATTTTTTTTTTTGTCAAAGTATTCATTTAACACAGTATTTAAAAGTATTTAATAGAGCACATACTCCACCTGCAGAAACTGCGTTAAACATAACTAGAGGAAATAAAATGAATATCTGAATATAAGTGAAATACTGTGCACATATTGCTTGATTATATCAACTGAGCACAACCATTTTCTGTGGAAATCAAGCTTTACAGTTTTAAAAACAAAGGTTCCTTTTTCTTTTTATGGCAATGCGTTAAAAGGAATAATTCACCAAAATATAGATGAGTTTGTTTCTTAATCCACACCACTCCAGTTTATCAATTAATGCTAAAAAATAAATCCATCAAGTTTTTTAACTTCAAACTGTTGTTTCCAAAAAAAAGAAATAAATAAAAAACAATCCCGTCTGAATCAGGAGAGAAATATGCACAGATCAAGCAACGTTTACATCCAAATACATTAAAAAACCTCTCGAAATAAACATGCCAGTGGATTTTAATGCGTATGATCAACAGGGAATGTTTTTTTTTTTTTTTTTTACTTTGTGTTATTATGGAGTCTTTTTTTTTCACCAGATGTTTTAACAGCTGTTTGGACTCTCATTCTGACGGCACCCATTCACTGCAGAAGATCCTCTGGTGAGTAAGTGATGGAATGCTAAATTTCTCCAAATGTGTTCCCATGAAGAAACAAACTCATCTACATCTTGGATGACCTGAAGGCGATTACAGCAAATGTATTATTTTTGTGTGAATTAATCATTTAAAGAACCGTTTTGATTCAATAAAGAAGCTTTCAGCAAACTTCTTAGTATGAAGAACATGTAAAAAATCAGGAGAACCTCTATAAAGAAGCTTTTGTTGCACAGAAAGATTTCATGGATGTTGAAGCTTCTTCATGGAACCATCGATGAGAGTAAAGAACCGTTCTTTTTTAAAACTGTTCATGTGATGAACCCAAAACACTAAAAGTCTCCATTTACTCTTTATGCTGTCTAGCAGATACAGCCGAGATATTAACAAGATTTTTCTTTCCTGCGGGTGACGATGAGGAGTCTCGGCAGACAAAACACAACAAATAAACACATTGACTTGGGTTAAAATGGAAAGACACGTTACGCACAGCACACACACACAGACTACAGAGACTACGGTATGTTGAAAAGTTAGTGATGGACGTATGCACAAAAACACAAATGTGGCTTCAAGAGGTCACACAAAGCTACCTGGGGGCAATGAACACATGTCCCTCTGACTCAAAAGTGTTTGGCAGGAGAGACTCAAAATCTGCAACAGAAACGGGCAAGATTATCAAGGGGAAGCGGAGCACGGAGAACACAGGGAGGCTTCTGAGAGACAAATCAACGTCAGCTGCTCTTCAAAAGGTGCAGGAACGCAGTGGGGACGTTACCATTGCAACACTGAGGAATCATGAGGGAATACCAGCGTTAGCCACTATGGTGCCTTCAATGGAGTCGCACAGGCCGAAATAACGGGCTAATTTAGAAAGCAGACACTTTTAGCTCGATTTGAATTTCGTCCAAATTTCGTTCTTTTGCAAGTCGGAGAACTGGCTCGACCCTCGGGATACACACTGAGACGAAGCGAGTTCTCCGACACCGTTCCCACGAAGTGCGTGGCATGCCGCTTTCTTTTTCAACAGGCATCAACATGGCCAACCGTTTAGCTGGGAGTGGGTGAGGCAGGGGTCCTGATGGAGGTGATCGCCCCTCAGACTGGCACTGCAGAGCCCCTCCAGAGACTCAATCAGAGAAAGTGCCCAGCACTGTGGAGGGGAAGAGAGAGGGCAACCCAGTTTGATCCACTACACACTATCCTCATGTTATTCACCACACCGTCCTGCATCATACTGCTCAAAGACATCCTGATTTCAAGGTGCTGATTCCAAAACTAGTGCCTGTTTTTCTTAAACGTGTGACATGTCCTTACAAAATATGATGCATTTTGTAGCATTTTGCTTCTGACAACCATTTGTAAGGTGAAGAAGTCATTAATCGACAGATAAAAACACAAACTTATTGTTCAATTCTCAGTAAATTTTCACATGTATCACATTTATTTTATGGCTAATCCTGATTTCCGGGTTAGAATTATGGCCAGTGGCAGAACAAAATGCAAACATGAGCCAGATATCCGAACTGTGACAGAAAATGACAGATTTTGTCAAAAAGCTTGTGTTCTCTGATATCAAATCAAGTATTTAGAACATACTTCTCCACTCCTTTGTGAAAGAGTTAAATTATACATTTTTAATACTTATTTTTGTCATTATAACGGAAGCGTTTGACATTTGACTGTATTTATATGGTATGACAAAAAAAAAAAAAAAAAAAAACGTTACTCAGCATCATCAAATTAGGATTTTTTTCTTTTTCTTTTTTTTTTGCAAATCAGCAGAATTTGTTTTCAAGATGCAGGGCTTTGTTGTTTATGACTTGATATTCGACAAATAATGATGTAAAGAAAGTATACGAGCAGCAAATGTTGCATTACTCTGTATAAAAATATATGTGTGTATAGTATTCAATAAATGTCCATGTGAATAAATGCACCCAATAAATATCCCCAGTAATATATGCATCAGTGTTGTGCCCAGGTAGTTTTTCCCTCCACACTGTCTTGCACTTCCAGCTCAGGAGAAGTGAAGATGCAGCGGAGCGTCTGCGGTGGCAGTCTGGGGGGTGATAGATGTACAGAGGGGTCAAGCTGATGAGAACACAGGGTGTAAGAGGAGGACGACAAACAAACCGGGAGCTGCCAAGCGCTCCATCCCCAAAACAACAAGAGAGGACCTAAAGGAGGCCATCTAGCAAATTCCTCTCTAACCTATTCCTGTCCATTCCAGAACTGATGATTATACGAATATTAAGAGACAACCTTAGGGAATAAACTGGCTGGCTAAACTAAAGACAACATTACATGATTATAGACATCTTTAAGTCTTAGAGGCTAACAAATGGCAAACATTACTGCTCAATGTTTATGATTTAATGGAAGAGATTGAAGAAAAATAAATAAATAACTCAAGATCATTTATTCACCCTCAAACCTATGTGGTGCACAACAGGAGATGTTTTGGAGAATGTTCAAGCTGCTCTTTTCTATTCAGTGAAAGCATGTAGTGATCAAGGGCACATTGTAAAACTATAGCCACATTTGAATCCAGAATAAAAAAGGGTTTAGCTGTGCATTTACAGAATTACTAATGTATCATCTTATTCATATATATTTTTCTCTTTTATTCTTATTTGTTTTTATTACTTTTTGCTTTTTATTGTTAATTTGTATTATTTCTTATGCATTTATTTGATTATTTAAAATGTCTTTATTATTTGTAATTCCTTTGTAAAGCACTTAGAATTACTATTGCATATTTAATACCGTATGTATATAATCTTTCTTTTATAGAAAGGTAGGCTTAAAAATCAAAATATTTCAAATGTCTTTTTTTCATGTAAATAGAGCTGAAATAAAATAAAATATAAATACTGAAATTACTAAAACTAAATTAAAGCTGAATAGAAATATAAAAATAAAATAACAAAAATGACAAAAGCACACTAACAAAGTGACTTATCGTAAACTAAAATGAAAATGAATATTAAATAAAGGAATGTATAAAAATAAAAAAACAATTAAAACATTAAGAAATACTAAAATAGCATATACATAATACTAAACTAACACCTAAAATAGTACCATAATAGAGGTATAGTTTATAGGTATAGTTTTCTATTCAATATTCAAGTCATATGATGGTTTTGTTAGCAATAGATTAATTTTTAAATAACTGATTACAACAAAGTCTTAATGATTTTGGTCGGTTCTTCACACAGAGCTTTTATATTACTTTAAAAGATTTAGCACACAATAATGAACTGTTTTGTAATAGATTTATAGTGCTTTTTAATATGTTTGGATATTGACATGCACTATATAATTAAATAGAGCAACATGACAATTCTGCAATAGACTTTATTTTGTTTGTAATGGAAGAAAGTGAGTCAACTGATTTTGGAACAAAATGAGGGAGAGTAAATGATGAGTTCTCTAAACATTTCAGAACAAACAGACAATAATATGCTACACTCAACGTGCAAACATAACTTCTCAATAACCACCACAATAAGTTCCTACCTGTACTAATAACTTGTACTAGTGAAAGTCTAAAGTTTACTTTAGAGATGCTTTCAAACTAAATACTGCATCAACACGACTAGAGTCGAACTTTTACTGGCTGTAAAAAACAACAACTGACAATTTCTACAGCAAATGCACCAATCTGAGGCTTTAACACTGTCACTGAAGAATAAAGAGGGGAGGAGAAGGAGGAGACAGATGGAGGAGAATATTCCCAAACGTAATGGAAACAGGGATCAGAAATACGTTTCACAGTGAGACAAAGATCATATTTTATTCTTCTTCAGGAAATGTCAAGGAGAGACCTCAATGGCTGTCCGAGCCGAGAGAGAGAGAGAGAGAGAGAGAGAGAGAGAGAGTTTGAAAAGGAGAAAAGAGAAAGATGTGGGTGGGTGAGTGAGTGAGGGAGAGGAGGAGAGAGAGGAAGAGGAGGTCTTGAAGGCAAGGCGGGCAGGAGGAACAGAGGAGGCAAGCAGGCTGGAACAGGTGGAGGTGGGCATCAGCGGGGAATTCAGGACAAGGGTACGAGGAAGGAAGTAGAGTAACAAAGGTACTGGACCAATATGGTGTATACTTGCCCTTGAAGACTGATCCGTCTGAGGAGGAGAGAGCAGAAAAGAAACAGGGGGGACGGGTAAGGGGGAGGAGGGGGGTCACAGACAATATTTTATTCAATGACTGTTTGAATAAAAATATTGTTTTTCTCAAAAGAAGGAAAATCAAGTCAGTCAAAACAGTAATGAACAACTGAGAACAGGAAACCAAAATGAATGACACATCGCAAAGAATATATGCAACAAGTAGACGGAGGCAGGGAATGAACTCCACGAGGACGGAGACGAGGAGAGAACATCTGAGGACACGTGAATCATAACTGATGAACCTTCACCGCACGAAGAGACATGGAGAAAAATGATATGTCACATAATGAGAATCACATATGAGCTAAGAAGAGAGGAACGCTCTGGAAATAAAAAAGAAAGAAAGAAAGAACTATATTTTAAACCAAAAAGGAATGAAAGCATAAACAAAACGCAACAAAAATTAAACAACAAAATAAAAGGTAATACTAAAAACAACAAAAAAAGAACTAGAAGAAACAACAAACAAAAAAGGAACAAACTAACTGAAATAACGAAATTCCACAAATTCACAAAATAATAAATTAGATATATATAAAAAAACAAAAACAAACAATATATCCTAAACCAAAAAGATTGAATACAACATGTGAAAGAACTAAAATTAAACTAAAGAACAAATTACAGAAAGAAAGATGGGGAGAACTGTAAGAGATATAAATGAATCAAATAAAAGAGATGGATGAAAGAACAAAAGCGAAACAATCAAATAAGAGAGAATGAAAGAATGCACAAAAGAACAAAGATAAAACCAAGGAGGAACAAAAGCAATAAAAATAAAATAAAGGAACGAAATATTGAAAGAGTGAAAAATAGACAAAAACAGACTGAAGAAAAAGAAAGAAAGAACAAACTAGGGATCAAATGAACAAACAAAAAAGAACAAAAATGCAAGCAAAAGTGATAGAATGAAAGATCAAATGAGCAACATCAAAGGAAAAGCAGAATAAACAACTAAATATCAAACAAAAGAACTAAAGAACAAATGAAACAAATGGAAGAGAATAAAAAACATATGAAACACACAAATAAACAACAGAAATTGACTAGAATCAACAAATTACCTAAAGATCAAATGAATGAACTAAATACAACATAAATAAAGAAAAACAAACAAGGAAAGAAAGGAAAACCAAAGGCGTTTCATCTCATGTGCGGGACAATGGCCCATCAGGGGGCATTGTGGGATACTCTTTTCTTATTTATTGACTGATTCCAAAGCTGCCAGCAAACAATACATCACAGTGAGCATCCACACGAATCAAAGCAAATAATAAACACGACAGAACACATAAAGCACACAGTGAAAAGCAAAAACATGCCTCTTTTCACATCTCGCTAACAAAAACAAAAACACAAAACCTGTCCAGACAAAAGATGCTTCAGAATCGTCATTGTGAGAGAGAAGACGACAGCATTTTTTAATGTTTTGGCAAAAGAAAAAATAATAGCACATGGTCACCATTATTTTCAACTCAGTAAACACAGTAAAACCACAGCTTTCACCTCTCTGGTTTTTAGTGAGGGTTTTTTCTTTGCATCCGTGCAGGGAAAGAAAAATCACCTCAGTACAGAACAGCATGAGGACAGGAGGGAAGAGGGAGGAGGTGGGGTGGGGTTTCACAGAAGAACACGTCCACTCTCGCTTTCCCGGGAATCCACGCTCGGACCCGGCGCTGCTGTGATGTCAGAGTAAGGGGGAGGGGCTTCCGTTGATTGGACGAGAGGGGCGGGAAGAGGGAACAGGAAGTCTCTTTGGGAAGAAAGAAAGGTAAATGGGCTTGGCGTTAGCCTGCCCCTGGTACTTACACTGGACCTGGAGGATCTGGTCACTCAGGTTGGCCTTGATGTGGTGTTCGCTGTAGGACGGCAGAACTAAACCGAGACTGCGAGGAAGGAAAGGAAGAATTTGAACATAATTTTCATATGATCTGGCAATTTCTAGGATTCAAACTAACAACCAGTCCTGCTTTTTTAAAGCGTGTATCGCATGAAATGTTACATAAAATGTCTCGTCTTCCAGTGCAACTATCTAAAGATTCTTAATAAATCAGCATACAATTACTAGTGAATTCTCTGTTCTGAAAAAATATTAAACACTGTGAAAGGGTTAGGAAAATAAAGCAAATCCACTAGCTTCTCTAATCTTTTTGTAATTTTTTATTTTTATTTTTTATTATTATACAATTAAACAAAGCAAAAAGGCATCTAACACTCGCTTGCTCTATTCTTTTCCATCCTATCTGTTTTCTTTTATTTATTATATAATTTTGATTGCTTTCATTGTCCTCATTTTTAAATCACTTTGCATAAAAGTGTCTGCTAAATGACTAATGTAAATGTAAATTTTGTTTCTCGATTAAATATATCTTGATAGATTTAAGAATGTTTTGATATTTGTACTGGAAAATTAGAAAAAATACTTTGTAAGAATTTATTTTTCAAATATTTTTATATTCAAATATTGTTGTATAATATACACACACACACACACACACACACACACAGATAAATTCTACTTTTGACACGGTTGCAAAGACACTATATTACAGAGAGAAACCGCTGATACAGTTTCATTTCCTGAGATGAATGAACAGCGTTTTCTGAACAAGCATGTATGTAAATGCATGTAAATTTATTGGAATAATTCTTCATTTCCAAAATGCCCTGCTGAAAAGACCAACTTAGAGAACCTCTACTGCTAATTTTGGCAGGTTATGTATGTCACTTAATATGCATGACTCATTTCAACAGTGCTTCGTACTGACCTGTAATCTGTGCCCTCCACTGGACTCCATATGTACGTCCTCTGGACCTCATCAATGTAACGCTGAAAACACACACACACAAAGAGCAGAACATCACAAACCAACCACTGTATGCCATTATATTTAATAAGACGTCATGTGACTCACCTCATCCACAGACTTCACCAGTGTCCTGATTCTCCTCTGTCCTGGTTTGCCATCAATCATTTGACGCCGGATCTACAATGAGATAAATACAAGATCATTCTTGGATTGTAAACGCATTGAAGGGATTTAAAGATGATTTAAAATCAAGCTATGACTTTCTCAAATCACAGTAAAAATTTCCAGGTAACTAATGTTCAAAAGGTCAGATTTTTTTTGAGGTTGGTAAGATTTTTTTATTTTTTTATTTTACGCTCACCAAGCATTTATTTGAGCAAAAATACAGTAAAAACTGTGATACTGTGAGATATAATTTATAAAAAATCTTGGGAATTGGGAATTTTGTTCCAAGATAAAAAATAAAAAACGCTCTTCATCCAGAAGCACGTCCTACTCAGCTGAACTCGAGTAATTTAATGACATTTGAATAATGTGTTTGGCACACTTGCAGGGAGAACTCATTGTAGAGATGTGTACCTCCTCCTTGCTGCGATCTGGAAGTTCAGCATCCAAGAAGTCCAATGTGACCGGCTCTCTGAAGTTAATGATCTACACAAATCCATCAGGAAAAAATATTTATTTGAACAGAAATGGAAGGTAGAAAAAACAAAATAACTATATTTTAGACTAAATGTAAAGTCTATAAACAAGTGACAAACGCAAATGCTCACCTTAGGCTGTAGGTTGGGGTGCAGAAGCACATAACCATTGGGATCTATGGCAAACGTGTAACCATTGGCTCCAAGCTGAGTACAGAGATGCAATTCATTAACTGATGAGCAAAAATAAAAATAACTGAAAATGAGATTTATTTGACATACCTTGTATCTTGGTGTGAGTTCTTTAATTTCATTGAGAGCGATGTCTACACCCATGACACCAAGAATCAACTGATTCTGCAATAAAGAAACCAACAGACTGAAAAACACAAAAAAAAAAAGACCACAAGGGGGCAGGATTGACATTTGACAAAACTACAGAACACCTAGCAGTCAAATAAAACAATGCTTGGACAGTGAACTGTTTGTCAAACAAGCACATTTCTCCATTTTTATGTTATACACAATGAGTTGTTGTATCACAGTTATCCTCACCATTGTCAAAGTAAAAAATAAAATTATAGCTTTGGTGAGAAGGCATCTGCTTTAGACATAAATTAAGGAGCAAATAAAGCGAGAAGCGAATGTCCCTCCAGGAAAAATAACCAATGTGTGACGACAGGCAGTGTGTTGAATTATAATGCGCTCTGCATTTATCAGTCACACTGGCAGGACAGTTGATCATCTAATGGAAAGGTTACTCATCCATCAATGCACAAATTAAAGATGTGTGCTAACACTACTAATGCAATTCTGAACCGTCCAGCCAAACAGACAAATGTTTAAAATACAGTTTACCTAGAAACAGAAGTCACGGAACTGATGGCAAGTACAATAAATGCATGTTACATATAGGCTACAAAGCCCAAATGCTGTTAATAAATGTTCATTCATCTTTCAATTTCATTAGTATATATATACTATTATTATTTTATTTCATTGTGATAAAAAAAAATTATAATCAAAATACTTATGAACAGAAATGGTCCAAATTCTGAGGAAATGAGACAAAAAATGTGTTATACTGTTTGTGAATTGTTTTGCCTGATAAATGTGATTGTGTAACTGAACAACATTCACACAGTTGAACTACTGTTTAAGTGATAGTGCATGCACTATTTATGATATTAAACTTCAAACCGAACTTTGAATCACACTCAAACGCCCTTGTGCGTCAAAGTCAAGTCCTATTCAATATGCGTTCAACACACTGTGAAACATGCCGCTCTCAAACAGTTTGTCAATGTCAGTTAGGGAACATGCTAAGAATTAAGACTGGAACGTGATCACACTAATAATGCAAAAAGTCCATAATGCAACATTTGCATCATCGAGAAACAAATGACTAGCTGTTCATATACAGGAATCTTCTCTAGACTTACTTTGGAGTCTCCGTCAACGGTGAGATTGAAGACTGGCATTGTGCCGGTAATGACGAGACCCAAACCCTGTAAAACACATACAAAAACATATACTGCCATATAAAATGATTGTTTTTTATGCTTGTGAACTAAAGGAAGTTCACAGTACATCGCACACATGAATAAAAGGCTGCCAAATAAAACCCGCCGTCCAACTCGAAGTAAAATGATACGGTCAATGACAAAGCAAACTAGCTGTGGAGATTCAAATTTGTGCTTTCTGGAAGGAAAACAAAGAACGAACAATATCACAGTCAGCGGCCGCCACTAACAATCCAATCTGAAACAGTTTCTCAGTCTCGAATCAATGAATAGCGGCATGTGTCGTGCATTTCAGTGTTTCCTAAAGATGCAGTCTTTGCAGCGGGGTGCAGTAAACCCCTAACGCGCTAAACAATAACTAATAGCATTTCTTCAACAGTTTATAAACAAAACACTTATGTTAATAGAACTTTGTTGTGCATATGTATATTTAAGTACACTTTTGTCCAACAAGTCAGTCAGCAGACTTAAAATAAAGTTTAACTAACCTTACAGATGAACATTTATCTCAAAAAGTTCATGACTCAGACTTAACATAACACCTGTGGTTCAGTGAGTGAGTCATCCAAGATGATTCACTCCGAAAGTGAGTCATCTGACTGATTCAGACTGTTCTATTCCAGTGAATCATTCAAAAGAAAAAAAGATTTATTTGTGAATTAGACAGCCTGCAGTGCAATAAAAATGCAATAAAATCCAACTTTATATTTTCTATATGCTATTTAGCAGATTTCAGCCTAAAAGTGCTCAACGATTCCTGTTCTGAACTGTGGCTCAGATTCTGTGCATGCTGATCCCACTGGCCATATTCAAAATTATTCAGTGCACTTCTGAGTTGATGATGATGATGATGATGATGGAAATCTTCCATACCAGAGCATCCTGGTAAACATTGGTCCACTGCACTTGTTTCGCCCGTTCACCAGCCAGAACCATTGGCCGTCCAAGAACATCCAAATACTCCTGATAACAAAAAACACACAAAGAATTCAACACATATATCACAAGAACTGTAGTGCAGCTCAGTTTTACAACAAACACGGCCAGAAACGATGCATTCTCAACAGGTTACAACTAATAACACTGTGAGCTCTTAAATGCGACACTAAAGGCAGGAGTCCACACCTCCCTCTGTCATAAAGCGAACGACTGCGACTCGCCGCTCCATTACATAAAGCACGCTGTTAAAGCGTCCGCCCGAGGGGCCAGTAGAGCCAGCTGCACAGAGGCACTTCCAGCCGTAACAAATCATCATAAAGCAGCTATTAAAGCATATTAGAGCTGTTAGAAAGCACATTCTGCTCTGGAGGGGCAGGGTGGGCTGCCACAGGACCACACTTGTTGGGTCGCCGTAAGCACACGCTTAGAAATGACAATTCTGTTTTCAACACAACACTCTTCTGGAGGTTCATCATTCAAAACTGTCCAAAGAATGGGGTCAAAAAAAAGGTAAAATTAGGCTTATTAAAAAAAAAAAAAAAAAAAAAAAAATTATATATATATATATATATATATATATATAATAGATTATCACTATCTATCTATAAAAATGAGTCTTTTTTTAGGAAATTTCCATGTAGTTGGGGGTGTGTATATATATGATATATATATATATATATATATGATAATAACATATATATTATATATATATATATATATATATATATATATATATATATATATATATGAATATACCAAATTTAATATATGTGAATAAATGAACACACACACACACACACACACACACACACACACACACACACACACACACACACACACACACACACACACACACACACACACACACACATTAAAATAATTACTAATTAAATAATTAAAATAATTCTAAATAAATCCTAAAGATACTTTACTGCAGAAATGTCCATGTTGTATTATATTTTCTTATTCAGTTTTCAATTATTATTAGACATTTTTAGTAAACATTTTTCAGATTTCCTAAAATGTCCATGTTTGTTGTGACTTTGAGAGTTTTTATGCAAACTATAATTTATTTTTTCCTGTTTATTGTGACATTTTATGAGATTCCCCCGAATCCTTCATGACTCTATGTCAATGCTGGGCCGAGAAAACACATTTAATAATGCAATCTTCCAGCTTCAACATCTTAACACAGCTAACGGAGGGCCAGAAGCTCATGTGGGGAATATTTTGTCTTGTGTAAGAGTGGCCTTTTGATGAAATGGCAGCATTAGGCCACCTTTATTTCTTGCTGGAACATGGAAATGCTGACAAGCGTAACCTATTCTATTATTAGCTCACTAAAACACCGTTTAACGTGCCGTGGGGACACATTTCAGCAGAGACGATGACAGGCGGACCTTTTCATGCGGGAGAAAGGAGAAAGGTAAACAGCGGTGGGCCGGTAATGGCGGTCTCTGCGGTACGAGGGGATAAAGAGCAGTGACACAGCAGGCCACCGCACAGATTCGCTGCTAGATTTCCAGTCTGTCCATAAACGCTCATGAACTCAATTAAAAAGGAGCGCTATTCATATTCATACTGATCTCATTATACATAACAATGTGACACTTTAAGGTTATACAGTAAGAGAGTAAAGGGAAAAGCAGCAGCTTTTTCCAGCTGAACACTTTCACAATCAACTCAATGGCTTTCAAATCACATGAATAGCTTGAAAATGTATGCAAACAGCATGTGAGTAATTCATATTAAGCGTAAATGTATTATATGACAAAATAATCCTATATACACTACCCTTCTAAAAGAATGGCATCAGTAATATATCTTTTTAAATAAATCAATGTTTTTATTTAACTGAATTATAGATTTATATTTTATACATTTCTTGAATTATGTATTAGAATTTTTTTGTAAAATGTTGAATTTATTTTTTATTTTTAAATCTTCCATTTTAATTTTAAATGTAAAGTTTCAGTAATTTTTCATTAAAAAAATAATTGTATTCCATTTTAATAAAAAAAAAAAGATAAACTATGAAAATGAGAAATGCTGCCTTACTATCCGAAATAAAATAAAACATTTTGTATCTTTCATCGTATTTAATTTCAAGTAACAATCTTTTTTTATGGTTTTAGTTAGGCCTAAATTACACAATCATTATCATTGCACAATGTAAACTATATTATCGGCCAGATATAATCTGCTAAATAAAGCATGAGGATATCAAGATATTGTAAACCTCTACCTCATGATTAACTGTTGAGCTGCTTTACAACCCTGTGTTTTGTAAAACAAACTATATTAATAATTAGACTTGTCTTTGGAAATTCTCTTCCAGCAACTTTCTTCCATTGATTAGAGGAACTTAGTTGCAGGTTGGCTAGTTTTTCCTGTCAGAAATCCCCCAGCATCTGCGGGCGACTGCTGTGGACGTGCAGTTATTTTAGTAACAGTATGTGACAGGAGAGGAGGTGCACAGGTGTGGCGGCCGCTGCTGTCCACATATACAGTCACGAGCCCACACCTGTCTCACGCAGGCGATTAGAATAAATGGCAGTTCTCTGAATAAAATGACACTCAGCCTAATGGAACAGCTGATGGTCTATTCAAGCACTCGTGAAAGAGGGAGGAGCAGACACCAATGAACACAGCCAAGCTGGACTGAAAAAGAGGGGAACAGATAGTAAAAGGTGATAGAGAGGAGTAGAAGAAAGGCTGAGATGCCAGTAAAGAGCGCTGAAGAATCACACAGAAGAGGTGGGAAATTGGGCCGAATGCTTTCAGGGAAGAGCGATGCTATTGTGCGTTTCGTGGGCCTCGGGAAAGATTGCTGGAGGATAATGAAAACTGTACGGAAGTGAATTAGAAAAATCACAGCCCCGTATGAATCTTATTGACGCTAAATATAGAAGTCTATATCGCTTTATCCATTCATCTTCATAGCTCTCTCTATGCTTTTCTAGCGTGACATATATATCTCTAAACTGTGATAACATCACAGAGCTTCAAAGCTCAGGAAGCTGAATGAACTTAGCGTGAACTGCTTTAATGTATAGAGGCTTTGATAAAATGGAGAATCACTTTTGAAGCTGATATGAGCATACCTGTGAATGCTCAGCTGAAGATAAACTCTTTATTGTGATTTTATTTTAATGCATCAGTATTGTCTTTTTACATGCTGTTGTTGAAATGAGCGACTCGAGGCAATGCACTACAGTGATTTTACCACCATTGAAAGGGTCTTAGGTACTCTACTTGATGCCATGACTAAAACACCTCCTAAATGAGTTAAAATAACCAGTATAAATACAGTATAGATAATATATGTATATGTGCCTTAAAAAACAATTAGAGTCATACTAACGTAGATCTGTGCGTTTAATTGAAATTGTCATAAAATAACGATTTGAGCGTGCACAATTTCTAAATAGCTTTGTAGCACGATTTTCTGCGGCCCCGACCTCCCTCCTGAGCTCTATGACCAATGCATGGCAAAAAAGACAAATATATATATATATATATATATATATTTATATTTATTTATTTATTTTTTCTAGACATTTTGTCACACATTTACTTAGTGATTATTTTGACTTATGTCGGTTCTAGAGACATGTTACAACTTTTTGAAAAAGCTCTAATTGGTTTTCTTTAGGAAATATGTTTCAAATTCATACTGAATGCATTTATGACTGTAAAGCATGTCTGTGTGTGTCAAAAATGTGATTCAAATCGAAATCGCAAAATTGATCAAAGAAATTGCGATAGGTTTATTTTGTCCTTATCGCACAGCCCTATACTAACCCCAAACTATATATTATACAGATTTTTTTATATTTTTGAAAGAAGTCTCTTCTGCTCACTAAGGCTGCATTTATTTGATTAAAAATATAGTAAAAACTGTAATATTGTGAAATGATATCACAATTTAAATAACTATTTAATATTTGAATAAATATAAAAACGCAATTTATTCCTGTGATCAAAGCTTAATTTTCTTATTACTAACCCCAAACTTTTAAACAGTACTGTATGTGTAGAAATGTGAAGTAAGAAGTAGCAGAAATGACAAACCTGTGTGTTGATTCTTATGGCTCCGATGGAAGGGATCTCAAAGTAGTAACCTGTTCAGAAATAAACATAAACCAATAACAAGGGCTTGTTAATTTTGATATATTGTTGGCATAAGCTAACTAACTAGGCAACAACTTTAGGGGTCTGTGCGCTACAAACATAAATGCTGTTCAGAACAGACAAACCTGCAAAATTACATTAATTAAAATGACATTACATGTTTAATTTATGGTTTAGCAGCATGCATAATATTCCAGCATGCAGACAGACTGACCGAGTGCTATGCATATGTTAGCCAGAGAATGTGTTATGGTTTGTTCAGTGTGATTCATTAAGCATTCAGAGGCTGAGAGAGTGGACACGCAGACAGGGTCAAAACACAACATCTGAGGTGTCGTCCTCAAAGTGTTTAGAGTCAAAAAACTTCAGACTAACACTTCAAACTTACAGCCATTTTCTCTCAACACACACACACACACACACACACACACACAAAATTATACTTGCATAAGTTACATGTTAAAATATCAGACTAGATATTTGATAGTGACTTTTTTGTATACTTGTGAAGCATCACAAATCTAACTACTGTACTTTTAGCATAATAATAACTAATTGTAAACATGTTTAACGTTTTTATTACATACAGAAAAGACACAAAAACTGGTGTTAAAATAAAATAGATTTATATAATCCTCATTAATATGTATCTACATTTACACAAATTCATCAGAATTGATAAGATATTGAAACACCTAGGCTATTTTTGGTTGACAATACTGACGGATTTGTATTGTCGTAATAGTTTTAAGTTTGCATAGTTTCTTAACAGGTACCATGCGTTTTTTTAATTATCTGTGGGCTGAAAACACAAACGTGGCTGAAATCATTGGCCTGAACATGAAATCAGTTCAGCCTTCGCTCAGTCTGCTGCTATTGCTGTAAAGGTCACTGAACAATTTCATTCTCCATAACTTCAGGACCAACATTTTGTGGCTCATTTGAGTCGAAGCCATCATTAACGCAGAAGTCGGGTGTAGAGTTCACATCACCACAGGCTGTGAGGGGCTAGCAAGATACGTCTGTGGTTTGCTTGCTATCTGGCTTCTATACTGAAGAAATGTCATTGGTTCAATAAATGATAAGCTCTATCAACATTTGAGGCATAATGTCAGAGTACCACAGAAAATAACTGAGTCATTCTGATCAACTCTTTGAAACGAGTAATTCACGTATAATGAAAGTAAACAGGGCCATGCACAGGGGTCATATGACGATGCTAGAAATAACACTATTTTCTGTATTTGGTGTAAGACAATGTTTTTATCTGGTTTAAGGTTCAAAACACATTATTTTACTCTCTGCCTCTCTTTTCGCTTTTTTAAATACTTTCAACAAATAATAAACAAAAAGAAATTAAATCACAATATGACAATTAGGTGAACATTTTTATAATGATATATATATTTAAAAAAGAAGATATTTAAAAAAAAAAAAGATAAAAAAAAATCATGTTAATTTGTTATTCTTTCCCCCATACAATATCACAATTACGTAAACACCACATTTAAAAATGAAAAAATAAATAAATAAAATAAATTACTACGGTTCAAGCAGATGAAAAAAAAGTGTTGTAAAAACTGATGTCAAAACTGAAAATATATTAATAGATTTTTTATTTTCTTTGACTAAATATCACTTCACAAATACAACACATTAAATAAATATTTGCCCCTAAAACAAAGGGATGAATCAAAAGGATTTTCTTTGGTAAGTGCCATCATTTCACAAATGCTGGATTAGATAAAGCTTAATGTGTGTTGAACCCATAACATCTCTTTAATAAGGCGAACGCCCCTAAAACGACTGCAGATAAGGAATTCATATCTAGTTCAGTTAATGATTCTGAAATAATTTAAAAGTCTTTAAAAGCGTATCAAAGTCAAGAGAATTAGAGTAGAAAAACTAAAACTAAAAAAATAAGTGTTCAGAAGATGTCTGAGGGTCAAACCAATCAGCACGCAAGAAAGAATCAAATCAAATCAATGCGAGTGGCCGGGAATCAAAGAGACCGGGAACTGGCTCTGATTCAGCGGCGGCCATAAGAGACTTTGTTTGTGTCAGTGGAGTGTGAACGAGCTCGCTGAGAGACAGCCGGTGGAGTGACAACACACGCTAAGCCGTGTCAAACAAACATGTCTCTCATTGTTGCCACAAGTCTGATCCCTTGACTTGGTCATGATTACAAAACGCTGAATCCATTCGTCTCTGGGCGACATGTACAACAAAACAATAAGACGCAGGCAATCCGATGCAATCCGCATATTAACAAGCCCGTCAGAGCGTTCTGCGTGCGTTCAGAGAAGGAAACGTGGCGTATGCACGCTACACTTGCTTTCTGAACGAATCTAGCGGAGGCTGCGAATGCTTTGAGTCAGATACGCTGTTGAACATGCATTCTACAGCACAGGGAGAGCCGCAGACGGGGATGTGGGCTTTGTGAGGGTGTCAGGGGCGTTTCTCTGCTGCTTTGTGATATCGGCGAGCGAAATGAAAGCCTGCGGTGGAGATGGAGTCCGCTGAGAATAGCGTCTTGCTTGCTGTGCCAGACTCCGTCCCCTCACTGCCAGTCATTACAGCGGAGAACACGGAGGGCTAATCCTTAAGTGAAAGCGCTTTTGGCTGGAGACGACGAGAAGTTGCGGACGTGGTTATCGCTGCGACGGCAGTTCCTCTTCAGCTAATTAATTAGAAGGAAGGGAAGGTGGCGGGGGTCTCTGAAGTGGTCTGCCACCGCTCATCATGAACTAATCAGAGAGCTGGAGAGGGATGATTGTTAAGACAGAGCTGAGAGGGAGAGTGTTTGAGCTACAAGCCTGGAATTCACTTGTTTGGTCAGATAGGTCAACATTACTTGAGCACTGCTGACCAGGATTACATGCAAGCTCTTAGTGCGTTTAGAAAATGGACAGATTTGGCTTCAAAGGGATAGTTCACTCCAAAAAATAAATAAATTGGTGTTAATATACTCACCCTAGGGCCATCCAAAATTTAAGTGACTTTTTCTTGAGTGGAACCGTAAAAGCTGAAACCTTGGTTATTGGTGATTCAGAAAATTCAAGTCTCCTGACGTTGTTTTGCGGTCTTATGAAGCGGAACGATCGATTTGTGCAAGACACTGAACATTATTTACAATATTATTACATGTTTACATGTAATGCAGAGCCACAGACAATGGAGAAATCTGATTATTTTCTGCAAACTGGTTCATTCAGACTCGTTTTTTCTAGTTTGTTTATGTAATCACGCAAATGACAAAATGTATACGGAATTATTAAAGCACCTAATAATGTTTTACATGCTTAAAGTGAATAAAGTAGTCTTCTTCATGTGTTCTTGTGGCTCAGTGGTAGAGCATTGTGTTAGCAGCGCAATAGGTTGTGGGTTTGATTGCCAGGGAACACATGTTAGATAAAAAATGTTAGCCTAAATGCACTGTAACACCACGAGAAGCCATAACATTTTTAATTTTGCGCATATCATGGTCTTCAGCCTGAGTCAAACTGTTTCCTCAGTTCAGTGACTGTTGGAGGTACTGGAGCGTTTTGAGTTGGAGTAACTTGTAGAGTTTCAGACGGTTCAGTCCAATTTGATGAACTTATTCAGCTAGTTTACTTAAAAAAGAATAAGTTCAAAGGAATGTTATAAATAATGTACAGTTTCTTGCACAGACCAATCGTATCACTTCATCTGATCACAATACTGTATATTGTTAGGCGCTACGGGTATTACTGTAATTTTGTGTTTCTTGCTAGAAAAAAGTCACTAGCATCTTGGATGGCCTGAGAGTAAAGATGTTTTGTCTGGTTGCGAGTGTTAGAGCAATATTTAATTTCTAAAATAATCTTTAATTAATGTATTGTGTATTTTAAACATTGTAATTTAAGTATGAGGAAATGTTATGTTTAAAGTTTGATCATTGGGCTAACTTTTCATAATCATAATAGTCCATTAGTATCGTTTGGCAGGATGAGGTTAGACGGTGGAAAGCAACAGTTTCTTCAATCACATGGTACTTCATTTTCACGTTTTTGGAAGTTTGTATTATTTTTTTAAGTAAATTGAAAATTGCGATAAATAAACCATGCTTTTTTGTTGTTACAACCGCATCTCAAAGCATGCTTGATGGACATATGTGAGACTCCCCCGAGCTGACCTCAAGGGGCTAAAGGAAGATTTAAAGGTTAGCCACTATAGCTAGAGTATTCTGGATGGTTGCTAGTGCATTACTATGTGTTTGTTAAAGTGTACTAAACATTTTAAATACATTGATATGTGGTTTCTAGGGTGTTGCAATGCACTTAAGTTGGGCTTAAGTTGAGTTTCTTTTTTAGCAAGTTGCTATATTGTTGCATTGTGTTCCTGTCACGAGACTCCAGATTGTGCCTAACATAGATGTACAGAGGTACAGATGCAGTTGAAAGTTCAGATTTTTTAATCAAATCTATATTCTCTCTGTCTTACCCTTGTTGGCACAAGCGATCCACTGCAGAGGAGTGACATCATAGTTGTGCTGCCCCACTGAGAATGTGAAAACTCTCACCTGTGGAGCGAAGACGGTTTATTAGATGTGTGCAGCAAAAGGGTCTAAAAATACAGAGTAGTTGCTCCAAGTATTAGGACCCTCATTTAACAGCATATGTATTGTTTGAAAATTTCAAACATGTTTTTTGTGAGATCTAGAATCTAAGTTTTATATTGGAAAGATTTTATCTATTTGGTCTGAAAACACAGCTACACATGTCAAAATGTTCTGATATTGATATTGTGATTTTGTTATCTCATGCTATTTTCTGTTTTGGGGGGACAGAAAATCAGTTTGTCACTGAAGGTCATTACCACACAGATAGAAACACCGGCATGTTTTGAATTCAATCGCCTCGACTCACTGTTTTATTTGGCCAGTTGTATTTCTCAAAGATGTCTTGAGCACGATCCTCGCCACCGTCGGTGAACATCATTATCATCTTATTGCAGTTTGCTCTCGGAGCGCTGGTTTCCTGTGAGAAGCAGAAACAGGAAAGCATAAGATTCATCTGGACTCTCATGGGAAACTCGCTGGATCTGCCTTTATAAACAGTTGCTTTAATTTGTGAAAAGCCTTGAGCTTTACACTATCCTTGCAATGTGTCATTTAATAATAACAATGGCCACATACCTAAAGTAAAGTGACAATCTCATTTAAATACGGCAGTGAATCCTCTTAATGATTGCTTTGTGTGTATAAAACAGTCACTCCTGAAACTGTGATGATTAACAGATATTATATCAGATAACAGATATTACAGAAACTTCTTTATTTTCTGTGATTTTACCTAAACAACTGTCGATAGAGCACGATGATGTTTCGTGATATTTATTATAGGCAATGCTTATTATGTGTCTTTGGACTAAACTCATAAAACGATCCAGTTTATGGATTAACAGGCAGGTGCATTTTGCTATATTTTTGCTATATTTAGACTAAAGCTTGTCCACTCCTATTGTGGTCGTGGGGAGTCGTGGCCTAATGGTTAGAGCATCGGACTCCCAATCGAAGGGTTGTGGGTTCTAGTCTCGGGCCGGCAGGAATTGTGGGTGGCGGTAGTGCATGAACAGCTCTCTCTCCACCTTCAATACCATGACTTAGGTGCCCTTGAGCAAGGCATTGAACTGCTCCCCGGGCGCCGCAGCATAAATGGCTGCCCACTGCTCCGGGTGTGTGCTCACAGTGTGTGTGTGTGTGTGTGTGTTCACTGCTCTGTGTGTGTGCATTTCGGATGGGTTAAATGCAGAGGACAAATTCTGAGTATGGGTCACCATACTTGGCTGAATGTCACTTCACTCACTCTTGTCACTTGTGCGTATCCCTATTGTATGTCTTCAATCTGGCAACCCTCATGAGTGTTGAGACTGAGGCGGGAGAAACAACTCTCCTACATTTTGAATTTGGAGCACAGTACTCGTTTTAATTGCTAGCTGTCAATATTACATACCACACCTCTAAGTGCTCAAAGGTGAACTGACAACCAAATTTAGCCACAGTGTGTTTGTGGCCAATATGCGTATGAAGTGTTTGCACTGACATATTTGCACATAATTTGTTTCTGGCCTGCTTGAATCAATTCACTACACAAATGACCTTGAGTCCCACTTGGCAGAGCACTGCACATGTGTCCGAGCACTTAAGCGTGCGTGTGTGAGTGCGGGCACGTCTGTTCCTCTAATCATACGTCTGCTTTTGTGCCAGCTGCCGCAGACCGTCCTATCTCTGATGAGTTAGCCAAAAATCCCCTCTCCCTATCCCATCCAATCACAGCTGTCACTGACATTCGGCCTACGCCACATCACTCTGACAAGATTCTAATAAAGATAAATAATACTGCCACAATTACAAATTCACAGCGCTCTATTCTCAGCCTATCAGGAGTCAGCGTGCAGAAATTAAAATGCCTTGGCGCTTGCGGATCTGAGAGTGACAGTGAAAGAGAAAGTCAGGGAGAACGAGTGTCTTCAGTCAGAAGAGAATACAGATTTTTCTGTATCTCATCAATCACACACACCATCACGATCTGTTCGAGCAGCAGTCGGCCAAAACTAAAATGCATGTGATGAAGCCACACTTGTGGCCAACAATAAATCTCACATCATTGTACACACCATCAACACACTTCTGCATGGCTATTTTTCTCCTGTTCTCTCCTCAAGATAATTTTGATCCTGTTTACACTTGGTATTAAGATGCATTTTGGTCTTCTTTCAAATTGAAAAATACTAAAATACTAATTGTATATTTAAAATCATCTTGCATTTGTCCCTGTACTTTTCCTCTATGTTCTATACAGGTTAGTTTAGAGTCACATAAGACTGTCTACTCTTCGCCTACTGACCTAACACACATGTAATCATTATGATACAGTATTGTTCAAAATAATAGCAGTACAATGTGACTAACCAGAATAATCAAGGTTTTTCGTATATTTTTTTATTGCTACGTGGCAAACAAGTTACCAGTAGGTTCAGTAGATTCTCAGAAAACAAATGAGACCCAGCATTCATGATATGCACGCTCTTAAGGCTGTGCAATTGGGCAATTAGTTGAATTAGTTGAAAGGGGTGTGTTCAAAAAAATAGCAGTGTGGCATTCAATCACTGAGGTCATCAATTTTGTGAAGAAACAGGTGTGAATCAGGTGGCCCCTATTTAAGGATGAAGCCAACACTTGTTGAACATGCATTTGAAAGCTGAGGAAAATGGGTCGTTCAAGACATTGTTCAGAAGAACAGCGTACTTTGATTAAAAAGTTGATTAGAGAGGGGAAAACCTATAAAGAGGTGCAAAAAATGATAGGCTGTTCAGCTAAAATGATCTCCAATGCCTTAAAATGGAGAGCAAAACCAGAGAGGCGTGGAAGAAAACGGAAGACAACCATCAAAATGGATAGAAGAATAACTAGAATGGCAAAGGCTCAGCCAATGATCACCTCCAGGATGATCAAAGACAGTCTGGAGTTACCTGTAAGTACTGTGACAGTTAGAAGACGTCTGTGTGAAGCTAATCTATTTTCAAGAATCCCCCGCAAAGTCCCTCTGTTAAAAAAAAGGCATGTGCAGAAGAGGTTACAATTTGCCAAAGAACACATCAACTGGCCTAAAGAGAAATGGAGGAACATTTTGTGGACTGATGAGAGTAAAATTGTTCTTTTTGGGTCCAAGGGCCACAGGCAGTTTGTGAGACGACCCCCAAACTCTGAATTCAAGCCACAGTACACAGTGAAGACAGTGAAGCATGGAGGTGCAAGCATCATGATATGGGCATGTTTCTCCTACTATGGTGTTGGGCCTATTTATCGCATACCAGGGATCATGGATCAGTTTGCATATGTTAAAATACTTGAAGAGGTCATGTTGCCCTATGCTGAAGAGGACATGCCCTTGAAATGGTTGTTTCAACAAGACAATGACCCAAAACACACTAGTAAACGGGCAAAGTCTTGGTTCCAAACCAACAAAATTAATGTTATGGAGTGGCCAGCCCAATCTCCAGACCTTAATCCAATTGAGAACTTGTGGGGTGATATCAAAAATGCTGTTTCTGAAGCAAAACCAAGAAATGTGAATGAATTGTGGAATGTTGTTAAAGAATCATGGAGTGGAATAACAGCTGAGAGGTGCCACAAGTTGGTTGACTCCATGCCACACAGATGTCAAGCAGTTTTAAAAAACTGTGGTCATACAACTAAATATTAGTTTAGTGATTCACAGGATTGCTAAATCCCAGAAAAAAAAATGTTTGTACAAAATAGTTTTGAGTTTGTACAGTCAAAGGTAGACACTGCTATTTTTTTGAACACACCCCTTTCAACTAATTGCCCAATTGCACAGCCTTAAGAGCGTGCATATCATGAATGCTGGGTCTTGTTTGTTTTCTGACAATCTACTGAACCTACTGGTAACTTGTTTGCCACGTAGCAATAAAAAATATACTAAAAACCTTGATTATTCTGGTTAGTCACATTGTACTGCTATTATTTTGAACAATACTGTACATACACATACAAGGCATTTGTCACCATTGTCCACTTGTGATCCAATCGACCAAAACGCATCTTAAAACCAAGTGCCTTTACAGAATGTCCACTATTGACTCATTTGTCTGTTTTTATTGCTCAGAAATATGAGAAAAAGCTGACACTTAAATTAAATATAACTGAGAACTCTGTTAAATCTCTGAATGCTTTAAAAAAGCAACATCTGAGCAATACAATTTTCCGCCGAGTTGGTAAGAGGATGCTTTGGTATTAACAAATTCAACTAAGCCAAATCCAGCTAAATCTAGCAAAAAAAACTCTCTTTGGGAACATCCAGGGATCTTCTCAAAGGTAAAATGATTCATAGCTGAAGTAAATCATGTTTTTTATATTCTAAAAATGTATATCTATAGTTTAAGTTGACATTTGGGATAGTATGCAAGTCCTCAGACTGTAAAAAAAAAAAAAAGGAGTTGCTTTCTTGAGATTGAGACTTAAATATTTCCTCATTTATTTCTCTATGTATTTATTTCTGGAGTGCATCTTTTCAAAATGTTTTGAAAGACATGATACATTTGAATGCAAGGGCGCATTAATTTGATCAAAAGTGTCAGTAAAGATTTATATTTCAAACAAATGATGTTCTTTTGAACTATTCATAAAAAAAAAATAATAATAAAATGTATCAAAATTCAACTTTGCATCACAGGAATAAATTACATTTAAAATAAATTTTCAAATAAAAAACAGTTATTTTAAAGTGTAATAATATTTCACAATATTGCAGTTTTTCCTATATTTTTGATCAAATAAATGCAGCCTTGGTGAACAAAAGAGACTTAAGTTATCTTAATTTAAGAGAATTAATTTAACATCACAAGAAAACAAACAGAAACAATAATTCCTTCAGTAGGTTAGGGTTAGTCTGTATCATTATTAACTGTATTTAAGGACTTTCCAGTGTATCTTCATGTAGGTAAACATGAGTGTGTGTGTCTTACGTTTAACAGCTGGTCAAAGGCAAACTGAAAGCCGGTCTTGTAGTCTGTCGTCCCCTTGGCTTGCATGTTCATCACAGCCTCTTTGAAGATCTTCTTGTTTTTTATGTTGGCTTGGACCAGCGTGGTGAAGCAGGGCACCACGGCGTACGCTTTCTCATTGAACTGACAGAGAGACAGACAGACAGCAGCTGCTTCAGCAAGTCCATTAAAGCTTCATTATTCATCTCCATTAGATCTCACAGCATCATCATTTCTGCTGTTAACACTCGCTAATGGAGTCACTTACACCTGACTGATTTCTCTCCCAATTCATCACTTGCTTCCACTACAGATGAATCAACTCGTATGAAACTTGAAATCTATTTCAAATCTATTTCACAACACTGATCATCTGGATGGTTTAATAGTGCTCAAATCAGAACATCTTTACATATTAGTCTTGTCTTCCAGGACAAAATATATAAACATCCTTCAAATATGAATCTTCTTTCTTGAGAGGCAAAGTTGTATAAGATATGCATATATATATTTAATTATGTTTATTTTTGTAATGATTTCATTTGATTTTACTTAGTGTTTTATTTTATAATTACAGTAATTGTTTTGCGATTTTCAAAACAGAAACAGAGCCGTAGTTCTCTGACTTCAGGATTTCTGATTTCAGGATTATGAAATTGATCATTTGTGATAATGACAGCCGTTTTGCATATCTTCTCAGAGAACTACTGCTCTGTACAGTAAGTGCTGCTGAGAGCACTTGAAAATAACACATTTAATCACGTTTTTACTCCAAATTCACTTCATAACGTCAGTCGAGTGTTTGAAATAAATCCTTCTGTGGGATGATGTGGCTTCTTAAACAGAATAATAAAGCCACACGATATTCCATTGTATTCTAAGCAGTGATAATGGCTATTTCGATTAGCATTTCATTATAGATACACTTTATAATGATGAAAATTATAATAATAAGAACTAAGATTAGGCCTTCGGATGGAGATTTACTGCTTATTACAGAACTGTGCTTCACTGAAAGATACACATGACAATCGCAGCTTCTGCCTAAGCGTGACTTATTGCCTTAGCGATTTAATTTCGATTAATTGTGAAGCCCTACCCAAAATACAAAACAAGTCTACATATCATGAATTTTTGCGTCTCGATAAACAATGTTCTTAGATATTGTCAAGACTTGTGACATGAATATATTTTGAATTTTTATTTTTCTAACCTCACTGAAATATGGTCTTGTTTTATACATTAAATGTATTTATTTATTTTATATTTTTTTAAATTATTGTTTTAAACAGCTCACACAATTCTCAATAAATTCGTAATTTTATTTTATAAATACTGTTTTAAACAAATCTCACTAAATGTTGTTTGATTTATGCTCAATGGAAGTCAATGATAAAAAGTGTTAATATCATGCATTTTTGCTTCTGGAAAAACCTGGACTTGTTTTAAGGATGTTTATGTATTTGTACTGTAAAAAAAGAAAAAGAAAAGAAAAAGAAAAAGATAAAGCACAGATCCTGGAGGTTTTTATGTGTAACCGTTGAATGCTTATACTAGCACTACTGATTTTGATTATTATTTTATTTTTTTGACACGGCTTAAACCTATGAAAGCTTGTTTCTACCATAGGATAAAAAAATTCAATAACTGGGATTGACACTCAAAATTAAATATATCTTTTTTACAGTTCCGACTTTATATCTCAATATATATCTTTATACAGTATCTCAGATAATAAACTTAGAATTGCGAGAAAAATGTCTGAATTGTGAGATTAAAGTTGCAATTAACTTTTTACATTTTGTTTTTATCCCATGGTGGAAACAAGCTTCCATAAATCCCTTTCACATCAGTACAGCTTTACTGACTGAACAGAACTCAGCATAAAACATTTGTGTGTGTGTGTGTGTGTGTGAGGAAGCACAGCTGTGAAAATCTGAGGTACATCCGGCAGTCTTGATTACAAGGTTCCACACCGCAGGTGCAGAGGAAAGAAAATGCCAATGCAAACAAAAATAATATGAGAAATGTTTCCTAAAACTGCCTATAGGAAAGAAAATTCCCTTTGAGGTCTCTTTTACTCTTCTTTGACGGAGAAAAGATTAAAGGGAGAGCAAACTGAGTCTTCATGAGAGTAATGTACCAATCCCAGAGACTCATGAACGAATCATTCCCCTGAGTCGGACTGATTCGGTTCACGAGTTCAACTCACTGACTCAGTGATTCTGCAGCTCACTGTAGGGAAGATTATCAGCAAAAAATGACTTCTACTGCAGTCTGTGCACACAAATGTGTTATAGACTTCTTTTATGGCGTATTTTTGAAGCTACTGCTATTGCAATTAAATGGAAAAGAGTAACCAGCACAGTTTGAATCTCTCTTTTTGTGTTTCAAAAGGAAACGAGGGTGCGTAACACAAACTAAATTGTCATTTTTGGCTCAAATGGCCCTTTAAAAAAAGCAAATTTTGATTTTAATTGTCTGGAGGTAAACAGCAGTAAACACACAGTGATTCTAAGACTGCTTTTCTTCAGCGGGCTGCAGAATAAGCCGTGTCCCGGTTCAGATTATGATGCTCATTTTGCAATCTCAGAGCCGGGATTAGAGCCCCGGATCAACCCAGATTACTGGTGTGGACCTTCCAAAACGCTAATGTTTCATCATGTGTGTGTGTGTGTGTGTGTCTGTGTATATGTGCATGCATACTTGTGTGAGTTGTGTTTGTGGGCTGCTACTGGGTGATCACAATAAATCAACTCTCTTTAGATTAAATGTTCCATTTTCTGCATTTACATTTTCATACAGGTTCAGATTCCTGGAGGATTCACACAAATGTTGTCTCAAATGAAAAATGTAATGCATATACAACATGGGGGTTATGCCAAATTAACTGTTGATCCTATTTAAAAAAGATATGAAAAACCCTACCCGAGCCACATTAACGTAGTCGTCATCAGAAAGTGTGTCCAGCATCTCGATGACAGAAGTTTTCATCAGCTTCAGGGTCAGTCCACTGACACTACCGCTCCTACAAACACACAAATACATCACACACACTGAACATGACAACATTTATCTCACAAACCAGTCATGTCTCAAAACAGCAGTGCACTGCAACACAAGCCCATCACTGCTGTTGCCAAGCAGAACCTGTTGCTAAGTGTCTCCCTCATCTCTGTCCATCAAAAGTCAATTGTAGACAGCATGTTAAAAAGCGCCATCTTCACCGACAGAACGGAGACAGTCGGTCTTCAAAAACAAAGTACATTTGAATTCTATGCTGCAAATTGGATTTATTAATAGCCTACAGCAGCTATTGAAAAGCTATCATAGAGCACCAGTTCAAGTGTAATTTGGCTTCTAGAGTTAGAAGGTTTAATAAAGACGAACACATCGGGGGGAAAGAAACCCCGGTGACAGCACTATTGTCTCATGCTTCCGGTTGTCACAATGAGATTAGTCTAAGATTGTCAGAAACGTTCAGTGCGATGGTGCTCTTGATTGGCATGAGACTGCCTTGGCAAAGCGACAGCTGCGATTGGTGTATTTTTAATTAGATACCGGTCTCTATTTAAGGTTATGGAGGATTGCCAAACAGCTATAATGAATCTCCATTAAGCAGTTTTTCTAGAGAGGTTTACTTGAGAATATTAATGATTTTTTGACGATAATGTGCATAATTGAGGCAATCACTTATTTGTTCAACTACGCAGCAGTGTTACAAATGACTCTAAATGCACAACACTTAAGGTTTGATAACTAAAAGATTTCAAAAGAAGGTCTTGATGATTCACTGAACGTGGCATTTAACAATCATGCATTTCATTAAAGCTAAAAGGAGAATACTATGAACTCAGAAAATGCAATGCATACCTTTAAACAAATTCATCAGGAAACCTAACTGTTTATGTATGATGCGAAAGCTTTTTTGAGATTATGCATTTTAGAGGTCAGATAAGATCAGAGTCACAGGACGTTTTAAATTCTCCACCAGCAGCTCAGGTATCGGCAGCAGTAATGCCATTTTTCATTGCATATAACCTCTAAGTCATATTTCAGGAACACAGGAGCATTTTGATGTTGAGGCATGAGGTTAATAAGATGGAATAATGTTCTACTCAGCCGACAGGTGGCAGTAGAGCACCACACTGCTGTTGAGGCATCATAAACAACACATTTATCAGCACAGAGGACAGTGTGTGTGTTAATGCAGTGCATATGAGACACACAGAGAGACAGATGGAGAGTGTGTTCGAGAGGATACTTACACGTCCACGATGATGACCATGTCCTTGGGAGAAGAAGCTCCCTGAATGTACCTAGTAAAAGTACAAAAAAAGACTAGTCAGTGCTGATATTAAAGTTCATTGAGATTTAAAATGCTAAATAAAACAATAAGCTTTAAGAGGCAGTGAGTTACAGTGATTATACCATGCTTAAAGACTCAATATAAAGTCTTAACAATGGTTTTACAAGACTCATCTGGCTACAACTTCTAAAGCATCTAAATAATCAGCATGATTCAAGTTTTGTTGGAAAACCTGTCGTTCACGATCTAATACGCCTTCTGTCATCTGATTTATAGTTTACACTATTTAAAGTAACCATAAGAATAACTTTTCTTTAGTTAGTAATATTTCAAGATGAACATTTACTGGACTGATGCAACATAGGTTTGCTTGATTATCCATACATCATTTTTTTGAAAAACTATTTACCAATTTGATCATCATTCTTTAGAGGGACATTTAATTGATCATCTCTCAATCATCATTTTATCACATTGCATTATATGTTTTAAACCACATAGCTTAGATCATAAAACTACGTACTTAAATATCATCTTACTGCAATAACAGACATATTATTGGGAGATACACTGAGACAACTGATATTTACATGTATTATATTGATTTACATTACAGTCAGAAATTCATCTCTTTTTTTTGGCCATATAAACATCAGCATTTTGCCAAATTGCACACTTTAGCTCAATTTGGTGAGCTTTTTTCTTGAGTTTGAGCTCCTTATTCTCCAGTTCTGATACTTATGTATCAAACACGTGTGCAAACTAATTATTGTAGATTTTTTTTTTTATATTGTGACTTCATATTAAATAAACTATTATTTCACATGTCCAGTTTTATAAAAAAAATAGTTCACAAAAACTAAGCACAGGTCCTTTTCCCAGCTCACTCTCCCCAATCATGATCCTCAGATTTGTCTTGAATGTGCGCTAAGCTAGCCTCAAAGTCTGAGAAGCACAGCGTCAGGTGAAACGTCAAACCGGACGGCCGTTTATTCTCCGGCTGACTCATCGGGCCGCTGACAAACGCATTATGCAGTCCGCCCGTCTCTCTGTGTCTTTGTGCAAGCGCTAGCAGATCGTGCAGTGAGGAGAAATGCTTTGTCTCGAGCCATTTTTAGCATGGTGCTCAATCTGAGCGCGGAAAGACAATGAGTGATGCATGGCACTTTTGAGTCAGTGACAGCAAAATAAATAAATAAACGGCCTAACGCCACATCTGTCCACCGCTGATAGACGCTGACATATAGAAAACACTAGTGCAGCCATTTTCACTCTTCCCCGTGCAATTAAAAAGGCATTACACCTGACAATCAGAGCAGGAGACTGATGCACGTCGTCAAGCCCTTGTCTTCAGAAGACTTGCAAAAGCACTTCTTCTTCTGCGTGGCGAGGTGATTGGCTGTCGTGCAGACAGGTAGTTAGCGCTTTGTGTTCGCGGGAGCAGACCGATCGTCGAGGGTCTGTTCTCCGGCGGTAATCAGGCTGAAGAGGCGATGTGAGAAGTGGTGCCAGGTGCCCGTGGCTCGTTGAGGAAGGGTTTTGAAGCTAAGCTCTGGAAAAATGGAAAAGCCCTGGCGAGCCACGAAAGCCCACTAGCGCACTCCACTGCAAACCTGTACGCTGACCTCTGACCCTCATTTTGGAGGCCAATCCAGTCTTAATGCCACTGGAGAGTGCTAGACGTGGAAGGAGGACAAACACAGCTGAACGACTGTTTAAAGCTGACAATAACAATGCTCAGGCATGAGTACAAAGCTTTTGGCACTAGAAGTGGGTGACATTCATTTAGTTCTTGATAATTGAAGATGCTACCCGAAAGGTCAGAGTTTTTCTTTTTAAGCACGGTGGTACAAATTAATCAGTTTAATTACAAAAGGCTTTCATTTGAATAAGTATAATGTGAGTGAGAAAATGGAGACTATGCTTATTATAACCAATACTGTATGTACGTGAACCCCTATTACTAGCTTGTGCTACACAAACTGTCCATTCAAATCATTTTACTATCTTAAAGTAGTGAATAGTAACTCTGAATCTGTTTAGTGGCATAAAACGGTACAAAAATAGAAACGGAGTCATCATTTATTCTCCCTCATGTCATTTCAAACTTGTATGACTCTCTTTCTTTTAGAAGAACATATGGAGAATATGTTTTAAAAGATGTTTTTTCTCTCTCTCTCTCTGCAATGAATGTTATTTGGACCCCAGTACTAAAATATTTACATTTTGGGGATTAACTAAACCTTTAAATTTGGGGACAATAATATATATATTATATATATATATATATGTATATATATATATATATATATATATATATATATATATATATATATATATATATATATATATATATATATATATATATATATATATATATATATATATATATATTTTTTTTTTTTTTAGTTTTTGAAATATCTTATGCTCACTTGGGATGGATTTATGTGATCAGAAATACAGGAATAACAGCAATTTGCTCAGAAGATTTAAAATCAGGAAAAATGTCTTGTTATTTTTTTTAATCAGTTGAGCTCCTGGAAATCATGATACATTTTCTTCAGGATTCTTTAACAAATAGAAAGTCAAAAAGAACAGCATTTATTTAAAATAGAAATCTTTTACTGAGTAAATGGTAGTGTATGCATTATATATAAAGACCTGGAATAATGCATTCGCATTCTACTATTATGATTAATGTACGGTAATTTTCAATATTCTTGAAGCTTAAAGCTCCAGTCCTTATTCATTACAACTGCATATCCTTCCTCGACTGGTATAATTCTTTAAAATCCGTCTGTGCTTCGTGGTCAAACATCACACAGGTTTGGATTGATATAAGACTGCAGTTTAATTACTTAAGTAAATTACACTATGAGTATCTTATAGCTTGCCAAGCTACAGTTTCAAATTAGCATGCTAACATCAGCACTCTCCAACAGCAAAGCACACAATATGACATCAGACGCTGCAAAATTAATTTCTGCTCCATCTCTGCGAGAAACATAGAGGTACACTAGATTTCTCCGTATTTAAAATTCATTTCTCAGCTCTGTTTGCTTTTATGCAATCAATCCACTGCGCGCTGGATTCAGTTTGTGCCATGTTTGCTCATGTTCTTATTTCTAATAATGCCACCCAGTGTTTCTGCTCAAACAAACACACATTTCCATGAATACACTTTCAGTAAACACAGGAGGCATAATTGGAGGTTGAGAGGAGCCTTAGGAGCAACGATAAAACTCCACAAAAAAACCTAATGAAATTTTCCAAGCCTAAAAGATGCACACGCCTCATAAACACCGCACATGATGAAAAATCAAGGAACTAGATGAAGGAAATGAGTTTGCTCAGGATTTAGTGTTTGGACTCTACATGAAGGCTACATACATATTTTTAATGTTTGTGTGTTACAGTGGTCATATGAAAAACACAAAAACATGGAATGGAAACAGAAATTTCATATATCAATTTCATAATTTCTATATAGTTTGTATGTATTTATAATATCACATTTATTAATAATATTTAACTAAATATATCAGAATTTGTGTCAAATTAATGTGATAATAAATGAACAATGTCAACAAGTAATTGTTGTATAGTATAAGAAATGCCATATGTCTGAGTGCACCTTAAAATCAACACGAAATGGAGTGTTTTTTTGAAAAACCAGACTTATTTGGAAAAGGGTTGAACAAAAAAGAATGTAATGTATCGTTGACTTTAAGAGAAACACTGATGAAACCATCCCGATCTCTTTGGTTAAAGGTTAGATTAACTCTAGGAGTCAATTAAAGCTGGGCAGCCTATCATTCACCATCACTCTGTGGGATCTGTTTCTTTTGGCAGTGGTATGTTTCACTCTCCAGTCTATATTCATCTCTGCTCTGTGACAGTGATGTTCGGCTCACTGTACCATCCGTGGATCAGCCTGATGGATCCAGATGTGCAGTTTCTGCATGGATTGCACTCTGTAATTACCCCTCCACCGAGGCCCAGTGATGCCATTCCTTCCCAGTCATTACCCACACTCCCCAGCGCCCCGGCCAGGTGACATGCAGATGGGCCACCACAAACCAGGACCCCCGTCCAGCCGCTTACTCACTAAACACACACGCTCAGGAAGGTCCTTCAGCAGCACAGTCATCCAGAGCATCTGCTGCACCACCACCAAACCTTAGGACACACTCACTCAATCTTCATTAGTAGAAATATCAATAATGAAGCCATATCAGCTATGAAAAACACCATGGAGAATGAGAATTAGTGATCGAACTCTCTTACATCTGACTTTTTCCTCTAGATTCCAGCTCTGCTTCATGAGGCGCATCACGTGATGCTTTTCCTTCACTAAAAATACAATTCATATTCATGCAAAATAAAGTTCAATTTACATTTATGTACAAAACCTTTAAGCAAGTGGCTTTAGATTTTTAAGATTTAAAAATGTAATGAAAAAAATCAAGTGTGCCCATATTTTGGACTGGTAGTATACAGATAACCTGAATCTAAAATAAACTTGCACATGGCAAGTGATTTGATATTTAAATTTGTCCATTTAGCGGGTGCTTTTATTCAAATGAAGAACATCACAAACAATTTCTCCTAAGAGCCAACAATATTCGTAGTACACAATGCCATGTTTACAGTATAAACTAGATTAATACACACGCCAGAGCAGAAGAGAAATGCAGAAAAAACATGAGAAACATAAAAAATCCTATTTTTGCATTAAATATGAAGGTATATGCACTTACGTTAATTTAAATAAATATTAGCATTTGTCCAATTAAAATACCTTTATTTAAAAACAGAGTATTTTTATGATTGTCAAGGTGTATATTTTATGAATAGATGCATTCTTTGGGAACTGAATTCACTTTGAGATTGTTACTGCCATGCTCTAGCAGTTCAGGGATATATAAATACATTCTGTATTCTCTTCCATTGTTTCGCTGCTTTTCCTTTCTTTCCACCTGACGTTCCACATTAACCAGCCTCTCTGTGAGATGCCACACAACAGTTGAGGTCACTCACAGTGATTCTGAACAAACATCAAATGTTTGTAGTGGTGGCTTCACAGCAGGAATGCATCACAACTTAAAGTTTAAAACTAAAGAAAAAACACAGCAGCAGGCCAAAATATCATTATTCCACTGCAATTCAAGACATGCTGATGTTAAGAATGAAAACCTGCATCCTTATTATTTTTTAAATAAAACAGTACATGAAAATGTTAAATATTTTAAATATTAATATATTAAAATTATAATGTCTAATTAATGAGAACCATTTTATAATTTTATTTTACACACACACACACACACACACACACACACACACACACACACACACATATATATATATATATAACTAAAAATAGCATGTATCCTTTTATATTTTTTTGTGAAATATTATGTGGAAATTTTAAATATTTTAAATATTAAATATACTATAATATATGATTTATTTTATTATTATCATTCGATATTTATTAAATACATAAATATCAGATATCAATAATTTTTTTGCAGAGTATGCAGAGGTTCCTATTACCTGGAAAAAAATTCAGTATATGATACTACATTTTAATGGGTTTGCTTTTGATTTTCAGTCTTGCAAAGCAAAAGCAAACACATTAAAATGTAGAATCATATACTGAAAATTTTTCCGGGTAATAGGAACCTCTGCATACCTATAACGTTATTTAGTTTAATTTCTTTGATAAGATTTTATATATAAATATTTTTGCAATAATTTATTATGCTATTTTAAAACTTACTTTAACGAATTTCTGATCAAAATGTTGGAGTTGATAAACATGGTCAAGATGAATGCATTGCATTGTGAGAAACAACCAAATCAAGCAAAATGTTTTATTACACATTGCACATTTTTCTAAGTTTTCGGAAATGTGCATATTAAGAACCATACCGTATACCGCAAAAATAGTATGAGTAATATACTAGTATGCTATTCCATGCACAGTCCAATTCAAAATGCGTTCTTCAACGTTACAGGCCAAAGCAAAAATTGGACTTGCATTTGACAAGTGTTAATTTAAGAAAGCATGGAAAAGACGACACAATACACGTATGATGTGATTTCACCTCAAGCATTCACTGTAATACTGTAATAGTGACTTCAGCATCATTGTGCACAGTAAACAGGTTAACCCAGCAAACGACAGTCTGGCCGTGTGAATGAAAGCGCAAAGGCTGGAGGGGCAAAAAAAAAAACCTCATCACAAAAACGTCCCATTTCCAAGCGCAGACAGAAAACACATTTCCCGGGAAGGTGCTGGAAAAGTGAAAGCAGGGACTGACATTGTAATGTGCCTCGTGTCGCTTTGATTGTGTTGCATTCCCTCAATAGGAGAAAGACATTGGAATTCATGAGGTACTTTTATCACGGTGCAGCGTGGGTAAAAATCAATGCATTACCTCGAGAGCGAGAGTGTGTCTGACCTTGCCTGTCTGTCTCTCCCTGTCTCGCTCTCCTATTCCTGTTTCTCACGCTCTCACATTAAAAATGAGTTAATTATAGAAGCTTATCGAGGCTGAAACGATATGGCTGACTTACACATGTGTACAGCTGCCGGGTTCCCACTGTGCCATGCAGCTCATGAAGGGTACTGACTTCACTTCCCTTTAAATGCATGTGTACAGACGTGTGTGTTGAGGGATTTGTGTGTGTGTGTGCGCGCTGATGGGATTATTATTTTATGGGCCGCTGCTCTTTTAGCTCTCCTCTGGATGTGTTCTTCAACAGATTGAATTAAGATTAAAACACTGAGGCCTGTGAAGCAGGTGAGCTGTGGGAAGGAGATGTTATTGTGTGTTTATTCTGATTTTTATTTGCTTGATTATGCAATAAATTGATGGCGAGGTCACAGATCTGTATGGATGGATGACCAGTCAGTTTTTCCTTCAAGGCTTTCATAGAGATTAAACTAGAAGCGAAACAGAAAACGTTTCATGAATTCAAAACAGAACCTCTTCAAATCTTATTTTGGTTTATTATCATTATTGTGAGTCTAAGTGATTTTAAGATCTTAATGCTGAGCTTAATTATAGGCAATACGTTAAAAATAAAAGTACCAACTAGTGTACCATGATGGTTGTTTGAACATGTACCGTGGTCATTTTACAATATTCATTAAATTAGCTTGGAAAACCATGTAAAAAAGTACTGTGGCAGTAATATAGTACTTCACATAATACATATGGTAATGCTATGGTACTTAAAAAAAATAAAAACATGGAAAAATATTACTGCTGAAAATTATGTAACGAGGTCGTAATGGTAGTAATACTCTGAAACAGACCATGGCAATCAAATTCATGCACCATATCCAAGAATACCATGGTAACTTTACAAAAAAGTACTGTGGCAGTATCATGACGTAATGATGATATCAAAAGATATTAAAATATACCACTGGGCTTAAATGTATTTACTATGGCATTTTAAAAACTACCAAAAAATGTAACTTTTAAAAAACATATTTTACTATGGTACTATCATAGTTTTCTTTACATGTGCCATGGTAATTTTGCAGAATTGATTGATGTACCTTGGAAGATTGTAACAAGTACCGTTGCAGCACTATGGTACAGTACATGGATAGTAACATTATGCTGCTTTGAAAAATACCATGGTGCTGCAATTCATGTAACAGGGTATTTACATGCGATAGATGGTAAAAATATGAAATATACCACTGTAATGAAATTCCCTTACCATGGTAAGTCCAGGAATACCACGGTACTATCACGGCACTTATTGTAAGTGTTCCTTTCCAAAAAAAATGGACTCTGGCAGAACCATGATACAATACTGGTTTTAGACGACAATACTATGGTACTTTAAAATAAATGTGACTGAAATATACATCGGATCTCTTATTCAATATCTGGATTTTTTCACTCGACTGCAAACATTAATGCGAATTAGTTTCTCAAAGTGCATTTGCACTGAAACACACTGACCTGTCAGTGTTTAATCTGACCGGAGAGCAGACACAGGGCTGACAGGCCTCCATCTAACTTGGAGTTTGAGCAGCCACAATAATATTTATTTAGGAGCCAGATTTACTTTTCTCAGAAATCAATATGTGCTTTGGCTGTGCTGAATATCTGCTACGCTGGGCTGAACCTGCATGGTAATGACTTCTCTGTAACGCTCCGATAACAAAACATACACCTCTGTCTGTTTCTCTTCCAATCAATCCTCGTGCCTTTAGCCGTCGCTCACGCTCTCTCCTCCAAATCTTCACCTTCTCCCGCCATCCTTTGCTAACTTGTGTAGACATACGTTATAATAGAGGTGTGTTAATAATTCATGTCAGAGCAATTGGAGACAATTAAGTGATTGCCTGGGTCATTTATTTTCCAGTCACCTCCACCAAACATCTCTTCAAAAGCTGTTTTCTGTTTCTCAGAGACACCAATAAGATTAAATACAGAACAGATGGAGACCTGTCCTGATGTTTCTCCTTAAAGGGATAGTTCACCTAAAAATGAAAAATCTCATGTTGCTCCAAATCTAGATTAATGTCTTTCTTTTGTTGAACATGAAATAAGATATTTTGAAGAAATTGGTAGCCATTGACTTCCACAGTATGGAAAAATACTATGGAAGTGAATGGGGACCAGAAAATGTTTGTTTACCAACTTTTATCACAACATCGTCTTTTTTACAACTCGAGTGTAAAAAAAATTAAATAATAATGACAGGATATATACATATATAGGATACAATATATATATATACATGTTTTTAAATGGAAATATATAAAATATATTTTTTCATGAGTTGAAATTATTAAAGATATATAAAATATTGCTTTAAAAAAATCAAAAATTTATATTAATGATAATAATAATTATATATATATATATATATATATACACACACACACACACACACACACACACACTATTTAACTGTGTATTTAAAAACCTATCTAATTAAATATACTTCTTGGCAATTTCACATCTAGACAAAAAGACAGACAGGTTAGTTATTGTATTGATAATTTGCGTTCTTACAAATAACTTAATTTATAATTAAAATGGAATTGTTTTCTCAGTGGAAATGTGTCATCCCTCTGCTTCAAGAAAAAGGCCTTTATATGTAAACCTACTGTATGTAATAGTTGCTAAAAGTTAATTGATGTTTAACAGTGACTTTACATCACAGTTAACCAAGCAGCATCCAGCACCAGAACTATCAGTTTTGTAAATGCACAGAATATTAAAAGTTTCCTCCAAACTCCTGCTCCGGCGTCTTTGAGACATTAGCTGAGCTAAGCAGCAGGCTGTCATTTGAGTGGTCAAGCCGTGCAAAGAGTGTAATACACAACGACAGTGTGTTGACCATAATCATGCAAACTTGACCTGACACATCCCGACCCCTCCCACTGCCACGGCCTGCCAATCAGCAGAGCGGAGCGCAGGTTGCCAAGCAACAGTCTGAGAAACAGCTCTGGAGCCGTGTGCTGGGGTTAAAGAGCAGCGGGCAGACGACTATTGAGACGCCAGTGCTGCTGCTACAACTGCATCTGAAGCTACAATCTGTAATAACTGCAAAGAGATAGATAGATAATTTTTTAATATTATAAAAAAGACTTTTTACATTTTAAAATAATGTTAATTTTAGTAATATATTAAATGAATGCAATTATAATTTAATATAAACTGACAGCTGGTCAATTTTACTGTGCTGAGATGTTTTATTTGTGTGTGTGTGCAAAATACGATGCTATATTTATCATTTAATTATGCATATAATTTATATTATAATATTACACATTAAAATTTTACAGCTGCAAAATGTGTTTCATCCCATCATAACTGACAGTTTTACTGGGTTGAGAATTTTGTTTTTATTACAACATAAAAAAATATTTTGTACTGATGCTAGATTTATCATTTATTATCACAATATTTTTGTTTGTGTCCATTAAGTTTGAACAAAAGGAGAAAATGATCAAAAATAAAATATCTTTCATTTGTAAACGTAATACACTGGAATATCAGATTAAATGGTTACTTCATATACAAACATTTCTGCTGCTTATACTTTGATATGCACCATAATCATGATAGGAAAAGACTCATTAAGGGGTCCGAGACGAAAGGATGCGAGGAGTTTGGTGATACCTCACACTGCACAGAGACATATGAAAACTGAAGCAGCATGTTGAGCAGAGCGCCTGCTGATAGTAATTCATCATCCCTGCACTTATAGAGCTGTTGTGCTTCTGTACAGCACCGCTAGCCTACACACTCACAAAAGCATTAAAAGCAACTCATTAAGTCTGCAGAGCGTGTTGCATCACAACAAAAACAATGTAGAGCTCGCCCCGGCTCATCAGCAACATTAGCGCTTTGTCAGCCAAACTAGCTAGCTAGCTGCATGCTTCTTACAGGTATATTGGGGATTGTTTTTGTTTTTTTTTGCGCCGGAGACACTTTCCCTGAGTGTGAACTTAATTACTCTGTCAAAGTGGAGACTCATTAGTGCCTCGCTAAGACTCCTGTACTCTGGGAAACACGCAGCACGCTCATCCAGCCGGCTAACACGCCAGCACCTGATAACAACTTGTTTTCCATTTAAACACCTTGCTTTTCTCTCTAAACAGCTTCTTCTTTCTTCATTAAGTAGACAGAGATGTATTTCTGTGGGTGATCGTGTCTCTGTAGGGGTGATGTGGCGTAGCGGCTAACCATGATGCCTAACCCCGAGCTAAACCTGAGGGGATTGTTCCTATAACAAGTGTACTGTGAGTCGCTCTGGATGAAACTGTCCACTACATGTGCTACCTACTGAGCACTTTGGCCCAGGCTAATGCACTGCTGCTACTTATATCACGCACAAAAAGATGTACTTTACTGTTAATGAGAAAGTCAGTATAGTTTTGAGTGTACAGCGAAATTTGGCCCATATTTCCAGTGACTATCACATCATAAATATGCATGTGGATATAAATAAAGGCATGAATACTGTTATAAATAAATCCTTAAAAAAACTATATCTAACAACTTCAGCTAAATTAAAAAAAATAAAAATAAATGCTACATTTAAATAACTAAATAAACATAACTTCAGCTAAATAAATACACAAGCAGATAAATAAATAAATAACTTAAAGAATAAAACTGATTAATAAATAAAATGACTTCAGCATAAAATAAATAAATAATTATTTTAACGTCATCTAAATGCATAAGACATTAATACAAAACTTCTGCTGAATTAATAAAAAGAACTAATTTAGGCTAAACTAAATAGATAAATAACTCCAGCCAAATATATAAATAACTGAAGCTAAATAAAAATTAAATAAATAAAATAACTTCAGCTTAATGACTGCACAAATAAATAAATAAAATGCAGAATGACTGAATGAATTTAAATATCTTCAGATTAATAAAAGCACAAGTAAAAATACAAATAAATACTTCAAATTAAGCTAAATAAAATAAATTAATTAAAATTACGTTAGTTTATTTATAACATTTAAATATCTAATTTAAATCCAGCTAAATAAATACATAATTTGTAAATGAAAAATAAATTATGCTAACTAAAAATTACTTTAGCTGAAAAATGAATGTTGCAAACAATTTCGGCCAGTTTTCCATTGATGTGCTCTTCATAGCTAGGTTTAGTTGTCATTTTGGAGACTGCACTTGAGCCAGGCTTGTACCCACACATTAAAAAACAAATGTTCTGCCATGTCAGTAGTTAATGTGAAAGAGAAAACTGACTGTAGAAGACAGTTTATGCTAAATCTTGCTCCAGAGTCCCTTAAACAGCACATACTGCTGCAGGAAATCTCAATGTAAAGTCTCTCCTATAGATCTGAGGGAGAACATGAGCCAGATGCTGCTGACACACATCCTGACCCCCGGTAAACAGTGGCAGCCTGACTTCATTTGAACTTCACACGCTTGCTTGCTCTTTGCAGCAGGAGCCGGAGAAAACAACAAGATCAAAGTCAGACTCAGTGGAGTAATTCCTCAGCCGTACTCGACAGTACTCACCACGGGCGTCTCCTCACATCATACAGGTCAATCTTGTTGGGCGCTCTCCACTTTGTGGCTACAGAGAGAACAGGACACACTCAGAGTTTGCTGGCAGAACTGGATGCACTATGGTTTACAGCTGAAGAGCTTTACCGGGGTAGTATCTGGTGACTCCGGTGGCGCTGCCGAACACCTGCCAGCGCAGCGAAGGATCCTCACGACTGTTTTCAATGAAGACCCTCTCCAGAGACTGAGTCCAGTTCAGCTCGTTCAGGATCGTGGGAGCTGCGGGACACACCAAAAACACCATTATGAAACATCATATTCTAAGCTTCAAGCATACAAATATGATTTACATTTTGCTGTTAATTCATATATTTTCAGTCTTTTTAGTTATTATATACACTAAAGTTCAAAATGGTGTCAGTATGTTTTTTTTTTCTTTTTTTTTAAGAAATGAGTACTTTTTTTCAGCAAAGGTGCATTAAATTGATCAAAGGATACATTAAAGGCAATTATAATGTCTATTTCAAATAAATTCTGCAATGTTTTCACAAAATGTTATGCTATTTATTACAGTATTAAATTTTTTTAATCATTGATAATGATCAGAAATGTTTTTTGTGCAGCAAATCATCATTCAAGATTGATTTCTGACACTGAGGACTGGAGTAATGATGCTGACAATTCAGCTTTACATCAGGAAGAATTAAAGAATAACATTAATGTAATGAATACATTATAATTCAAATATATTTAACAAATAGAAAGCAATTATTTTAAATTGTAATAATATATCACAATATTACAGTTTTTACTGAATTTTTGATCAAATAAATGCAGCCTTGGTGAGCAGAAGAAACTTCTTTGAAAGACATTTTAAAATCTTAATCTCAAACATTTGAATCGTAGTGCATTTAAATTTAATTTTCATCCTTATTATACAATTTTGCATCATTTTTCTAAATGTCTTTACAATTGTATATGTGCTTCTTATAAATAAAATATTCATTATTATAAAACATGTTTTTGCTTGATTTAAGAGAATCCATAGAGGTGATCTGCTGAAGAACATGCAAACCGAAAGGGAACATGACCTTTTAAACCACTGACAAACAAATCTCCTTATATCCACAAACAATATCAATCCAAAAAACAAAAAGCAGATATTTCTGATAACAGAGACACACACGTCAGAACTCCATAAATATGGAAATATCCAGAGAAGCACTCGTGACTGTTGTGCAAGGTCATCAGTGTATGAGGAGAAACTGCTTGCTGCTGATCCACACACACTCTTAAAGGAGAAACCAGGAGAGGTTTACAATAGGAGAAGATCTTATTTATTCTCTAGCTCTGAATCTACAGCTGCTTTAAAGAAGCAAAGATGCAATATAACATCTTACCTGTTTTACATTTAATAGGTGGCATGAGATCATATTATTGAACATTATTTGTATACACTCCTGCCAAAACAGGTCACTTTTATTCCATTATGGTCTTAAAAGAGGAAAACAGTACATTTTAAAGTTAAGACTACCATTCGGTAAGTTTTGGGTCTGAAATAATGTGAAATAATTGCAATTTAAAATGTTTTGCATTTGAATATATTTGTAAATGTAATGAATTCCTGTTATGTAGAGCAGAATTTTCAAAACAATTGCGTCTAATATTTGTTTGATATTTATTCATGATTTTTTTGATGAATAGACAGTTTAAAAGAATAGCATTTATTTGAAACAGAAAACTTTTTAGCATTATAAATGTCTTTTATGTCACTGAATAAAAGTATATAAGTATATATAAGTATATAAAAGTATATAAAAAAAGAATTCTGACCCCAAACTTCTGAACAGTAGCATATAAATGTTTAGCAGTACACTAGCTTTTAGATGACCTTAAATCTAACAGAACTAATCTAAAAGCCACAAAAACATCTTTTTGATTTCAGAGGTCTTTGTGCTTGGTCATAAAGTTAATAAATCCATCATAAGGTTAGATCAGCAAGGCAGAAAATGCCCTTTATAAAAATAAAAAAACACAACTGGGTCTGAAAAGAAAGCCAGCAGTCTAACCAACAACAGTCTTAGAAGACTGAGCAAATGTTTAATGTGCACTTATATCTTAGCTCTTCATAAGAAGTCTCATTAGATTGGGTTGTGTCTTGATATCTTCCAACCTCCGTACACTGTGACCCAGGCGTACAGTATGTGCACTAGCTTCATTTCACTGACAGCTCTCTGCAATCCTACTCTACTTTTGTCTACAGCAGTTTGTCTCAGAGAGCAAGTAAAACTTTTGCAGCGTGTCTCACTCTCCGCTGTCTGTGTGTACCTGCGGCTGTCTGCTCCGCTCAGCTCTCTGTTGTTCCCCTCTGTCTCTGTTTGTTACGCTCAGCGTGTCACTAATGTCTCTCCATCTTTCGTGCTCCCTCCGTCACCAGTGTCCGATCCACAGCTACCCACCTACATGACACGCAGCGCAAACACTGACCTGACGCTGCCAGAAAACATCCTCCTCCGTCCATCTCTTCCTCTTCTCTTTCCCTTCACATCCTTCTTATTGAACTAACACATCTCTCATTCACTTCCTTAATCTCTGCTTCCTCACACAAGCATATGCTATCTATCTATCTGTCTATCTATCTGTCTGTCTGTCTGTCTGTCTATCTTGCACTTGTTTCTATATTTTCAGAGACATTGGAAATAGCATGCTAGCCATCTCCTCATACTATCTCTGCAGTGTGCATTATGTATACAGTTCCCAGTATGTTAACTTTTTTGTATGCATGGAATAACTGGATGATCAACTACATTTGACAAAATGTGCATGCATGTATGGATGCAACCAGAGAACATGAGACTGCATCACATATTGCAATGCAGTTCTTATTTAGTGAGATGCGATTGAAAAATAAATAAATATTTAAATAAAAAAAACAAAAAAACAGAAAAGAAAAATTAATTAATTACAAACAGCAGTTACGTGAATATACGTTATAATGTCATTTATTTCTGCGATGCAAAGCTGAATTTTCAGCATCATTACTACAGTCTTCAGTGTCACTCTAATATACTGATATGCTGCCCAAGAAACATTTCTGATTATTATCAATGTTGAAAACAGTTGTGCGGTTTCATTTTTTGATACATATACATTTTCAGGATTCTTTTCTAAACAGAATGTTCAAAAGAACAGTATGAAATACAAATCTTGTTAGTACTTAACATAACTAACAACTGGTTAAAGTGCACAAATTCTAAATCAGTAGCTCTGCTCCAGATAATATTTACTCTTATATTTAAGTATCTAATGTTTAAGGGTGTCTTTGAGTCAAGGATGCAGCGGTAGGCTCCCACACACACTGTTTACAGCATTATCAGACACACACAGGGTGGCATATGCAGATTCAACCAAACCAGAGAGGACAGCAGCTGACACACACACACACACACACACACACACACACACACACAGGGCTGTCAGGCACAGGTCGTCTAAGCAGAATTACGAGGGCAGGGTAGATAAGAAAACAGACGCAAAACAAAGGTCCGGTTGATTTATTTACCGAGGACGTGACGTGCACTGGACAATTGATAAAAAGAAAAATATCCTCTGAGGGAGTATTTTGTGTGGCAGGGTGGAACTACATGGGGACCATCCTTCAAAATAAGAGCGTGTGTGAGAATCCATCACACACAATCCCTCAGACACTTTGAAGAGCAGCGGTTGTGCCGAACGCTCGCTCTGTTATGATGCAAAGCGGCACACCAGGAGCGGCCCGGGTTACGAGGCCGATTTATGGGGTGTGCTGAGAGCCAGAAATCCTTCATAACCGATCCTGTCATGCTTATTACTCAGCAAAACAGCCCTACAGGACTCCATGTGCTGGATGAGAGCTGTTCAGTGCAGCTGCTGAATGATGGACCATATACAAATCATATACAAATCTGTAGTTACTAACATGTGCACACATAAAGAGGCTATAGTTATACTCTTCATTTTAGAATAACCTTTACGAACCATTTTATTAAATCAATCTACAAAATGGATAATCCTGATTCTAATTTTTTATAAATATTTAGCAAATATTTAATTGAATATATATTCTTTTGAAAATGTTCTATATTTATTTATTTAATCTATTTAAAAATAAATAGATTAGGCAATACATTTTTCTTTAAAGGGTTAGTTCATCCAAAAATGAAAATGATGTGATTAATGACTCATATCTTTCCAAGCCCGCAAGACCTCCATTCATCTTCAGAACACAGTTTAAGATATTTTAGATTTAGTCCGAGAGCTTTCTGTCCTTACGGGTTTGGAACGACATGAGCGCGAGTCATTAATGACATAATTTTCAATTTTCATCCTTTAAATAATAACAATTTTAACGATATTTTTAAATTTTAAAATCAACAACAATTTTTTTTTTTTTGGTGAGCTTAGTTTTTTTATCTGTTTTATGTTATACATTTTTATGCGAAATGTGTTTTTATGCTTTATATTTTATGGTGCTTGTAATGTGTCATGAAAAACATCCATAAATGTGTACTATCATATTGTATTAATTTAAAAACTTTTTCAACTATTTTCTGTTTGAAGAAGTTTTAGAACTAGTCAGCCAGCTCTCATTTCTTTCGTTTGGCAAAATTATAAGAACATCATGTACAACTTTATAGAAAAAAAAAATGCTTACAAAATTAGCATTCAATCCAACTCAGACATAAATTTTTTTTGATACAATCACCCAATCCTACTGTCAGTTTAGCTGTTTAACAACTTTACACATGCTCTCCCATTCTGTGTTTGCTACACAATCACATTCACAGCTCTCAAACTGAAGCATCCACATCTCATCCACACCGGAGCACATCAAGGCCAGAGACGACCAGACACACCTGCTATCAGTGTCAGCGGTCTGTCAGAGCAGCGGATCATACGTCTCACACACACACACACACACACACACACACTGACCTCGGGTGATGGAGAACAACAGAACAAGAACCCTACAAACCACAGCAAAAACCAACCACATACAGTATTCATCTTCTTTTTACAAAGGTTCCCACAAGAACAACAGGAATAAACGACTGCTTACAGAGCGCTGAATCTCAGAACTGTTGGAAGAAAATGGAAAGGGGGAAAAAGCTTTAATTAAAATGATACTGTAACCAATAAACAGCGGATATATAATTTGTGAATGTGCTGCTGAATGAAGGAAGGCGTTAGCTGCGTTAAGGTTTTTAATTAGTGTGGCGGAGAGCGATAGTGCCCCTTCACTGAGCAGGACGAGCGTGTGGAGCGAGGAGGAGGAGGAGGCGCTGAAGAGAAAACCACTTCAAATCCAGTTTATAGCAGTCCCACTTCTTCATCTCAAAGGGGGTTCGGTTATATCTGGCTTCCAGCAGAGGGAAGAAAATGAAATCTTGGATCGGCACGCACACAGATGCTGTGATTGACACGGCTCTGATAGTCCTGGTAATGACACGGTCAGGCTGTACACAAACTAGAAGCATGTAAAACACCATTACAGGTCATCTAACACTACCTATGAAACCAGAATTATAAAGTGCATTATATTGGCACTCTTAATTCACTATAATCCATTCATTATGCCTTATACTACACCGTACAGTCAGTTGTTTGTTCTCATAAATCACTTTAAACATTATTATTCCAAATGAATTCATATTAATACCAGTTAATATTCATGATAAAATAGCTTATAATAATTTTTGTATTTTATATGTACAGTACATGCTCATTTGTAAAAAAGGAAAATAAAATAATAAAATAAAATAAACATTGAAAGCGATCACTTATGGTTCAAAATGTATTACAGTTAAATTGGTTACAATTTATATATACATGCTCCTAGTCTAATTTTGTCTAAAACTTGAAATTTGTTCTTTATTTTTCTTTTTTTTACTATAACATTTATTACAGTACATTTTCTTTTTTATATTGACATGTTCCTGGTCTTATTTTCTAATGTTTTGTGTAAAATCAGTCATCAGTCACTTTGAATTAAAAATGAAGTGCTAGTGTTGGTATGTCAACCTGCATGTCTTGATATTTTATTCCCCACAGATGGTTACAATCAAACCAGACTTCCTCTCACTCATCTGTTCTTGGTTGGTTTTTCCTTCTCTGAGAGGAACGGTGAAAAACGGTCGTCCTCATCCGCGGGAGGTGCTAATCCGCTCAAGCTGCTTCTCCTCGTCCTTTCATCCACACACACAATTAGTCTTTCAATTTCACTTTAATAAGCACCATTTCCAACAGTATCTCCAACAACAATTGAGACGGGGACAGTTTCTTACAGCGGGGATTAAAATCAAAGACGTTTGCTCAGAATAATAACGAACGAACTTGATCTGTATTAGCATACGTGTCAGGACTCTGTCAGCTGAGCTAATCTGCTGGAGTCGAGCTGAAGATATGATAGTCTTCATCACTGGAGGAGTGGACTAACAGACAGAAGGGTCTTCACACAGATGTTACAACTAATCTCAAATACTGGATATCATGCAGCAACTTTAAAGGCATGACCAATCCATTTACATCTATATACTCCAAACTAAACCAACTTCAGGTAGACTGTCAAACACTATTACAGTAAAACTATGGATCTTTACTGTAGAAAATGATACACACACATACACACACTCAAACACACTCTTGTCCTAGAAAAAGATGAGATTAATAGACAAACAAATTGGGTTAACACTTTGGGTTAAATTCACGTTTTGTGCTCAAAATTACTTAAACTTAGATACTTCACATTTAATTCTGGGATCTCATCCACATCCAATATTTTTATTTCAAAATTTAGGTTAACATTTGTTAACACTTTAGTATAGGGTCCAATTCACACTAATAACTACTTGCTTATTAGCATGTCTATTATTAACATATTGACTGTTTATTAGCGCTTATAAAGTACATATAATGCATGACATCCATGATCCTACCCAATACCCTAAACTTAACAACTACCTTATAAACTATTAATAAGCAGCAAATAAGGGGTTAACTGAGGCAAAAGTCATAGTTAATTGTTAGTTAATAGTGAGAATTGGACCCTAAAATAAAGTGTTACCTAACAATTTTTATAGTTAACACTTAAAAGCTCCCATTGGTTAACATTAGTTAATGCATTAACTTACAATGAGCAATATATTTATTGTATTTGTTTAAATTAAATCATTCTTCATTAAAATTAACAGTATTTCTTACATTGTTTTTGTTAATAAATTAATTTGTAGAAGCCTTTGATAATCTTTGTTAATCTGTGTTAATAATAATAAACTATTTATTGTTAATCTTAGTTAATGCATTAATTTACATAAACCGACAATGAGCAATACATTTTTTATTATTAATATTAACAGTACTGACAGTATATTAACATTATTTATTATTCGTAGTAGGAGTTATTTATCTTTGTTAATGTTTGTTAATGAAAATAAAACTGTTCATTGTTAGTTCAGGTCCCATTATTTACTGTTAGTTAATGGATTCAATAACATTAACAACGAGCAATACATTTGTTGCAGCATTTTTTATTATCAATATTAATAATATTGTTTATAAATTTGTATTAGTAGTAGTGGCTATTAATCTTTTTGAATGCTTGTTAATAAAAATAAAACTATTCATTGTTCGTTCGTGTTAGTTCAGGTCCCATTAGTTAATATTAGTAAATGTGTTAACTAATTGTTGCAGCATTTATAATTAGCACTATTAATAATATTAGTACTAGTAGTTATTAATCTTTGATAACATTAGTTAAAAATTTAAACTATTTATTGGCAGTTCATGTTAGATAAGTTACATTTTTTAATGAATTGAATAACATTAACATTGAGCAATACATGTGTTGCAGCATTTATTATTAGTAATATTAACAATATTTTTTATTATACGTTTTTTTATTAGTAAAAGTTGTTATTTATCTATTAACGTTATTTAAAAAAATGTGTATTGTTGGTTCAGTTTAAAACATTTATTGGTTTATAAGTTATTAGTAATTGGTCAAACTAAGACTAATAAATTCTTTCAGAAATATATTTTTTTAATGTTAACATATGGAAGCTTTTGTAAAGTGTTGCTAAGAGATGAAGTTAAATATAGAAGAGCTGTTCATTATGAAAGAGCCACATCCGAGCGCTGGAGATTTTCAGTTGTATTTCTCTAACATCGCTCCGTCCACCTCACTGTGGCTTTCCTCCAGTGTCCCTTCAGTAATAGGCGTCGATAATTAGACGGAAACTGTTTGGCTGTTTGACCCGTGCTAATTAGAAAGTTTGCAGACTTGGCAGCGGAATTCATCGGCGGCATAATGAATCATAAAACGGTTCATTACAGGCGGGCAAGGAAATGTTTTCAATCTCAATAAATGGCCAAGGAGGCCTGGCAGAGCCGCCAAAGCTGGACTCACACACACGCCGGCCCATTTACTGCATGAAGGAGAGTGACACACACACACACACACAGAAAGTTTCTGCTTTGGTCTCACATCAGCACCACACAATGCATCAGCTAAAGCCTGACTGAGCGTCTGGATAAAGGCAGCTGTGGAGAGTTTCTGACGGGACACAACCCTGTCTGGGACAAAGAGAAACACTGCGTTTGTGGTTCTGCTCTCATTTATTAGAGGGGAAAAAAACACTCTCACACTGTAAAACCTAACAGTCATATTTATTAAATGGAATGAGTTCATTTCACTCAAATAAGAGACTAATTAGTCTCTCTTGCCTCCCCTGAGTCCACTGGTGGGGGGTAATTGAGAATGAATCGGGGAACCTCATCACGATCACAATATGACTGCATGATGATCATGGTTATTATCGTCTGTGATTGGTTCATATGATAAATCCTGGCTCTTGTGTTTGTGTGTTTCCATGTGCATTAATAAATAACATCATGGTGTTAATGGGAAAATTCACGTAAAAAAACTCACACACTTGGGTATAACCACTTTATGTTAAAATAAAACTGAAATGGCCAGAAAGCATGATCTGTGGGAGTTTTTTGTGAGTAATCAGCTAGGTGAAATTTACAGTAAATCTCTCTGTGTCCAATATTTAATGAGCTTTGACGACCCCAAAAATACAAAAATAGATCATAGTTAACAATAGAAAAAAAACAGCTGAACATAAGTTCACTAATAAAGCATATTATTTAATTGTAACTGCCTTGCATTATTATTTTGGAATAAGTGTAAAATGCTAATTTGAAATATATATATATATATATATTCAAAGCTCTTAATGCAACATATTAACGGTTTTGACAGTTACTGGATATCGTTTTACACTTTTATCATTTTTTTCACTCTCTATTCTAATTCTATTCTTTAAAAAAAAATCCCCTTTTAGACTTAGCACTATATTCATTTACTAACTGGTTGTTTTCTTTAAAAAATAAATAAAATAAAAAATCTATTTAATAAAAAGGGACTATTTTATTATACATTTGTGTGTTCTGACCATTTTCATGCGTATTACATCAATCTAGTCTATGTAGAGCAAAAGTCTGTCACTTATGAGGACCCATCTCTGATAGACCCAGTAATAGAGTATTAATAACAGATCCATTAATAGAGTAAACGGGGACAATTTTGGATTTGATTTAGGATTTCTGATAGCTATAAGCCACTTACAGTGATTTTACCATGCTGAAGTGAAGCAAGTAGGGTTTCAGTTTTTTCCCTCTCCAGTTAAATTTACTTTGCAGGACTATCTACAAGCTCCGCTCTCTGTTTCTGGTTTATCTAGATGTGTTCATCCGCTGAACTCCTAACCCACCCTCCGAGAGTCAGGTCAGGACATCTCTGTTGTCATGGTGATGTTTAATCCCTGTTCCTGTTGATTATTTTAATGCTGTTTTCCTCCTCCTCCTCCGCTGTCCTCTAAGCCAACTTAGCAGCGTGAGCCGCAGAGAGGTGGAGAGGTTATCACTCAGGCCTTTATTGAACTACAATTTAAAGCTGAAAATCTTTGCCTGAGCCCGATGGGACCCGATGGGTTCGGGCTTAATTTCTATAATCTTGCGCAGGCTTGGGTCTGACTCGGGTTTGCGGTCCGGTTTGCGAGGTAAATGAGCGGTCATGTGATGTGTTTCGATTAGCGCGAGAAAGATGCGGACATGGATGCTGAGTAGGTGAAACGGAGGCTTGCTTCTGGTGATTAGGTTTTGGTTGCACCAGCAACTAAAGCAAAGTCTGAGGTGTGGAAAAGTTTTGACCGTGTTTATAATGAGAATAATGACGCACCATCAAGGAGCGCGCTGAAGACATCTACAGTGGATTCAATCATTTTCCTCCACAAAAACATGAAGGCTTAGCCTAATCTCTGTGAGTAAAGGTTTTTTAAATGATAAATATACAGTATATTCATTGAGTTTTAAATGCATAATGTGGAGTATTTACGCTAATGTTGGCATTATTCTTTTATTAAATGTCAGCTGCTGGTGGCGAAGCAAATCCGGAGCCTTTATCTTAATTTTTTTATTGCCAAATACCCATCTTAATTTAAAATGTATCTTAATTTAATTTGTTGAAAAAAACTGTTTTTTTGGTGCGTTGGTCTATTTATAGGGTAAATGAGCCTATGTCTATTTAGAGTGCTGAGATGTTGAGATGTTACAGAGGACTTTTTTTATTTCTTTATTCCAACTTCCAAGTGGCCTATAGTCTACGTTATTTATGAATAAATTATGTTAAAACAATTATAAATGACTCATTCTTGACAAAAGTCAAAAGAGCTGTGTGTGTGCGCACAATTGAATAATGTTGGGCTGTAAATGGGTTCAGGCTTTAAAAAAGCTGTCAATCAAAATGTTCTTGACGGGCTCGGGCATCCGGTCAGGCTGAACATTTATGGCCTGATTACAGCTCTACTACAATTCCCATGAGCCCACAGTCATGCCACATTACAGCGGACAGTCCAGACCTCACAAAACTCTGATTAAAACAGTCTGTGTATTGTTATGTTTGTTGTTGTATGTTTGTTATTAAATAGATATATAATTCAAGAAAAGAAGAAATACTTGTGTTTACAATTTTCTAAAGATTATATTATTAGTTATTTAAATTTTTGTTATAATTCTAGTTTTTTGTTGTATTTTGTCATTTTAATTTAGATTTATTATAGTAGAGAGAGAGAGAGAGAGTACTTAAGACTTCAACTTAAACTGAATGAAAATGAAACAAGTTTATTATTTTATTATTTTAGTTTATTTCAAGTTTTTTTTTATATATTTGGCTTTAGTTTTAGATTTATTTTTAGTTCACAATAATACTAACCCTGGTATATAGGCTACACTTAGAAATAAAAGTCAGCAAATCAAAATTGAGTATAATTTAATCTATTTAATTTTTAAAATAAAAATGATTTCAAGTAAATTTAAAGAAAAATTCATTAACCTGGTCTTAATGTGGACAAATTTAATTGTATTTGTTTAAATATATTAACTAAAATTTTTTAATAAAGTTAAATTACAAATAAAAGAGAATGATAAAAATTTAAGTTTCTTCATCATAAAATGCTTTGCCTTTAAAACTTTTAATGTTTTCTAATCATGCACCTAACAGTAAAATTTTAACTAAATAAAACTAAATAAATAAATCTTTTCAGCTAACAGAGTTGCTTTAGGCTCAAGTTTTGACAGGTTTACCAACCATGCCACGGATCCAATGCATTTCACTTCTACTCATGCAACAATTAGCTTGTTTTTAAAACAGGTAAATAGTCATCTAGAGCACAGCTGAAATATATTCTGTTCACAGTTTACACATCCTTCTCACATAACCTGTGTGATTGTTCTCAGGCAAAGAAACAATGTTATGCATCAGAGAGCTCTGAGACACAGTGACATGTGATGGTTATGTATTAGAGCACAGCAAAGGTAACAGCGTCCAAATGTTTGATCACAGTCTGCCAGCATCCATCTTCCAGCAATCATCCATTACCCATAAGCCCACAAACATCCACAGACAGATGGAGGAGGCACTCAGGATATTCTACAAACATCCGTCCTAGTCAACACACTAACAAATCACAGAGCCACACAGAAACACTCTCTAAACACCAAAAGAGTGAACATTTTTCTCCAAAAGCTGTACCCTTAACGTAAAATCTAGTTCATATATGTGTAGCATAAAACTGTCTGTTATTAAAGCGTTCTGTGTGCCTTTAAGATCACACGCACTGAATCTTCCTATCATTCGATGGACCGCTCAAGGGATTCCCGAGACATGCTATCAAAGATACAAGACTGTGATTCAGTTGTAAAATCCTCCACAGATATCAGACGGCTGGATATTTTCAGATACTCGGCATAAAATGAGAAATGAAAATGCTTCAGAACAGGAGGACAGAGGTAAAACACAGTTCATGTCTAAATGAATCCTACTAAACAGTACAGCCAGTCAACATTATACACTGTATATTTTTACTACACTATACACATAAAAGAAAATGTGCATAAGGAGCTTATCTGATCTTTAAAAATAAAGCTGATTTAACCAATGCCAGTTCATATAGATCTGAAGTTCTCAACTGTTGATTCACATCCCAGTCACAAGTTTAATCTAATAGAGTAGGAAAAAAACAATGAAATGCAATTACTAAATGGCAACTAACAATGTTATCATGCATGAGCATCATAGGCTTATTAATATATCCTGCATGGATCTTAAAGGGAGTGTGTGTGTCCAATCAAACTTTGCAAAATCCTCCTTCTCAAGTTAGTCAACATGGACAGCTTGAGTGACTTTCTCTCATCCTCAAAAACCATCAGCAGAAGTATGCAAAGTAAAATGTGATTGAATAACACAAGATGCAAATTTTAAATCACTGTTTTTCATTTGACTATATTGTCAAATTTAATATAATGAATGTCGTCACTGTCCCTTTTGATCAATTTAATGCATCCCTGCTGAATAAAAAAAATTAAGCTTTTGAACAGCAGTGTATGAGCTTGTTGTCAGTACTCACAGCCTTTGTAGATGTCAGTAGGAATCTGTACGGCTGTATATGAGTAGTTGACTTTGTTCTTGAAGTTGGGATCATCCACAAACTCCAAAGAAAGAGAGTTTGGGTTTTCCAAGAGGTTTTCTCCATCTTCATCATCCGGCTGCAACAAGAAGAAGCAGACAAACATCAGTGCGCGCACACACACACACCAAATGCATTGATTGACACACAGCAAACCTTTGTGCAGAAAATCACTTAGACACACACACACACATGCATCCATGATTAATTAGACAAACACTAATTACACAGACATGACAGGGGTAATCCTGCCTCCACAACTCAAAGGTGGCGGCTCTTTGGCGGAAAAGCGTAATACATCGCCAGTCTATTCATCCACGACACAATACAACAGCAGGTATCAAAGTGTTCGCAAATTGCAGAAAATCAATTAGCGTCGGCGATGGCTATCGCATTCACATTGAAGTCCTTCAGGCGATTAACCCTGTCAATGAATCACCACAATGACTGCTGAACGACGGCCGCTCTACCCTCTACTCGAGCCCGCCACACAGGCAGCTAATTAGCATTTTAATGCATCTCGAATTAAAATTCGACTCAAAAAATCTGCCTTTGATAGAACTTCAGTGAAAGTATCAAGCCAGCAAAAAATAAATAAACTGGATTTTAACAGTTTGCATTTATTAAATACCTCTTTCTTGTATGCTAAGCATAAGAATTAAGCCTATGCATACACTGCATGATAATTGCATTTAGTCTGAATGCTGTACTTTCATACTAGTTTCACACTAATATGTACACTGCCAGACAAAAGTTAGTATTAATTAGGATGTTGTAATGTTTTGAAGTCTTTTCTGCTCACTAAAGCCTGCATTTATTTGATCAAAAACACAGTACAATTATAATAAAATTGTCAAATATTATAACAATCTAAAATAAAGTTTTTTCTGTTTGAATACTTATTAAATGTATTCATGTGATCAAAGCTGAATGCAGCATCATTCCTCCATTCTTCAGTGTCACATGATCTTCAGAAATCATTCTAATATTCTAAAAAAGAGGATACGACCAGAAAATATCACCATCTCACAATGCAATGTGCACTTTATAATCAGTGTGACAAACAAACCTGAAATGATAATCATGATTCATATTTCTTTCATTATTTCAAGCACAAATTTTTTTTTTTACACAAAATTGGATTAAACATGAAAAATAAGCAAGAATAAGGCAATTGTTTCGTCTTTAATCTTGAATCTGACCTTTTCTTCAATAATTGTCAATACTCAATAATTTTCCATTCACTGTGCTTCATTAATCTTTCTCTTTGTCTCTGATTCTTCATCTCACAATCAAACCCCCTTGTCTTCATCGCAGGGTTAAGTGTGGTGTACAGTAATAGAGTGGCATGGGTTAATTGGGGTTGACGTAGTAAACACTGTTTGTTTGTTTTTTTGTTTTCCTCAAAATTAAATTCTAGCCTCCTGCCAAGTGTGAGGGCTGATTTATGGCCTGCCTTTAATTGTCTATTAAAATGCAATTATAAAGTGTTGTTGAGCCGAACATGGAGACGGTGGTTTTCCAATACCCCTCAATGTGACACAAACATGCACACACACATATAGGAGCCGGATAACCTTGTGAAAATGGGAAAACTGTTGGGATTTCTTTCAGTTTTCCTTGCAAATGATTTGAAATGACACGGTGCATTGACTTTACTCATGACTAGTTCATATCTGACTCTCTAGGTAATAATGTTTTGGCTCCATACATGATTCAGAGCATTAATAATCAGAAATTTTAGTAGGTCATGATTAAAGCTAACCTGAACAGGATTAAACAGTTGTTCAAACAGCAGTTTTCAAATAAGGATACTGTGTAGAGAAACTTAAAAGAACAGTTTATCCAAAATGTAAAATGTAATGTACAAATTTTCAGGCTGTTAAAAATGTGGATGAGTTTTGGATACATTTTTTATTATATTACTTGCTCACAATTGGATCCTCTGAATGGGTGCCGTCAGAATGAGAGTCCAAACAGCTGATAAAAAAATCGCAACAAACCACAACACTCCAGTCCGTCAATTAACATATTGTAAAGTCAAAACCTGCATGTTTGTAGGAAACAAATCCATCATTACAGTGTTTAAAACTTCAAACCATTGCTTCCGTCTAAAATAAAAGTCCATAATCCATAATAACACTTCCATCAGTGAAAAAGTTCACTGTAGTCAGGAGAGAAATATGCACAGATCAAACCATGTTTACAAGTGAAAACAGTTCAGAACAGTTCTTAACAGAGAAACAAGAGAACAACAGGGGATGGACATTTCACTGGAGGAAGTGTTATTATGGATTATAGACTCGTATTTTGGCCAAAAGTAATGGTTTACAGTTGAAATGCCTTAATAATGAATTTGTTTCTTATACAAGCAGCTTTTCACTTTTTAAGAGGTTAATTGATGGACTGGAGTGGTGTGGATTACTGTAATGTTTTGGCTGTTTAGTCTCTCATTCTGACGGCACCCATTCACTGTTACTCACCAGTGGTGAGCAAGTGATATAATGCTAGATTTCTATTCCTTTAATCATCAGCTGTGTTCATATTGCAATACCAGGGTTAAGCTGTTTTTAAAAGTAGTACACAAAATAGTCAATATCCAATGATAAATGTTGCAAACATAACTGTGCAACACTGTTGTCACATGGTCTTATATTTTTCAAAGGTTATTCTAAAATAGATGTCACATTTTCAGTTAAGTTTTGTGTAACTATGTCTTAACTTTTGGCATTGGGATCAAACAATGAGTCAAGATGGTGTTATAAATGGTGGCTGATATTACTTACGGTTCTTTAGCCACACTGGAAATGGAAGGTCAAGTGGATGTCATTGCATTGTGGGATACAGTATTCAGCTCAGTGAGCTCTAGTTTTGCACTGCATATTCTGGCAAATGCAGAAGGTCATATTGCTTTTCCATGCATAAACATTTTCACATGACATTCAACGTACATAATGCATACCGCAGAAATTGAAGTATGCTAAAGCCAACATGAAAGGGACATTTGCAACGCATTTTACTTCAGTAAGGTGACATTTCTAGCTGCAAAAGTATGTTGAATAGAAAAGAAAAAGCAAAAAAGACGCGGAGGAAGTTGCATTGCATTAACCTAAAAACAAACAGTGCATTTCTTTAACGCACGGATGAATTATTTATAATAAATCTAGGAACATTTTTAAAGGATGTACATAAAAGTACATTTTTATCTAATGCATAAAATTACTCTAAACTCCTGCACACTGCTTGTTAAACAGAGATATTAAACTGAAGGAAAGCTATAAAGGACCTCATCACACTTTTCAAGGCAACACATCACCCGCACACACACATTTTCAGTTTCAGGCAACTGATTTGGAAAAGTTGTCTTTGAGGGCATCTCAGCTCGATGTCCTTTATTTGTTTATTCCTCCACCTGACTATCCTTCACTGGAGTGTTTTTAGTGTCAGTCGAGCCCAGTCATAATTACCCAAGACAACTTCTAATTAGGAGCTCAGAATCCACACAGGACAGAGTGATCGGTTCATTTTCCCCCGTCCATACACCACCTGTTTAACTCCATTCATTACCTCATTTGTTAATTTTATCACCCTGTTTTGAAGGTTTAATTAAAGGATGAGAGAGTCATAAATGACATTCTGAGGACTCTCTCAATCGCACCTTTATCTTTCAAGGGTTCATTTTAATCACAAACAAAATTACAGGCCACTTCTAATTAGGGTTAGTGTGCATGTGTCACAGTCCAAATTTACCAATAATAACCCTAATAATGACTTTTAGAAACAAAAATGGTATCCTCATATTTTCTAAACCCTGCACAAAGAGCGGATCTTCTTACTATTTAAATCTAGTTTTTGAACCAGTGTGCAAAATGCAACATTAAATGTCATTAAATTTCATTAAATTTCAAACAGTAGCATGTTATACTGTACGTCACATGACTGCATCACATCACATGCTAGATTCAATTAAACATTTTATATTTTTAGGGGGCCATTTTTTAAACTCAGCTTTCTTATAATGTTTTTGTCCTTTTTTTTTTCTTTTTTTATAGCAGAATTAAGTCTTAATATTTTATACAGTAAACCAGGTTTCTGCAGGTTTTATTTAAGATTTTTTCAAGATGTTTTTAAGACCAAGTAAAGAAAATTATAGTTATATAGTTATCAAACATCACAATGAGTTGTATTAGCAACACTTGTATGTTTAAAAATACAGCCTCCAACCGATTTCTCCATTTATCATTTTACAAACAATTAGCTGAAGGCCTGAACATCTCTGTTCCAGTCACCAGGATATGGAATTAACCCTAATTTCTACTGTACCTCATGTTTTAGGCATAAACTCAATTTTGTCATATCTTAATTTTGCATCTTGAATAAAAAAAGTATCTTGATATAACAATGTTTAGATATTTATACTGGTATAAAAAAAAAAAAAAAAAAAAAACAACTACGACTGAGAAAGATATAATTTTTTTCGCAGTACATGCAATATTTAGTGCTAAAACTAAACAAATTTAAGACTTAAGACCCTTTTAATGAATTAATTTGTAGAATTAAGTCCTTTTAAACACCTGAAGAAACCCTGATATACAGACATAAAATTCACACACTTCAAAAACAGCATGCTACACTAAATGTAATAGGATAAAATCAAAACACTTACTCTATATTGTGTTAGAGAGACAGTGCTACAGTATTTTGGAAACAAAACATCTATGTCGTATCTAAATTAGGGTTGCCGCTGTGAGGAAAATTCCCCATCGGTTAATCGACGTGTGACGACGCGGTAATACCGGAATCATTGTGGGGCAGGGGGAAGGGGAGGGGGTGTCCTCTTTTCCTCGCTTCCTCCCTTTTAAAGGTACAATTTGTAAGATATTTGCAGTAAAATATCCAAAAACCACTAGGCTAGTGTTATATATTTTGTCCAGCTGATTACTAACAATATCTCTAATGTTTTCAACTACTTGTAAATCATGAGAAAATTCCCATCTAAACAGTGACACGGAGCAGTGCAGTCGTCAATGACATTAGTTACCCTTTGTTACCACCTTTACTGACATAGAAACCACATGACAACAGTGTCGTGGACAAATGAAGAAATAGTGTCTAGCGTCCAGCAAACCACTAACTTGCTCCAAACAGTTCCTTATTTAATTCTTCTTGCACGTTTTATGGTGGATTGTGTAACTTATTTATGGAACATAATTACCGTTTACCGTCTACCGCTGGTTCTGTTGACAAGGACAGCTCCCGTAAACGCAAGCGTACGGGCCAACCAAACGACCCAAGAAGAGTTTGGGACGAGAGGAGAGAAAGAGCGAGGATCAATATCGGTGTTGCATTTTCTAGATGGAGAGAGCTTTGCGAAAAACTTATTTTACTCGACAGGTGAGTTTTGATTCGTATCTTTACAGTAAAACGATGCTACTATAATGATCAACAAGATTAGTGTTATGGGGCATACATGCTAAATGCGTTGCATCGCATCTCTAGACCCACGCGAGGACGAGTCTGATACATAGTCTGATATCGCCTTTGCATTAACTTTGTATGTAATTTAGTCGCGCAAATTTTTCCTCCTCATCTTGTTCTCTCTCTTCTTGCACTGTTGACTGCGCTTTCCTACCAAGGATGACCGTTTCTTGTTCTCTTCAACATTCGGGTCATAGTCATCCCGGTAATGCGGGTCCAGGAATATTGTCTTGTGCATGAGCTGCCGGCTTGCTACCGACTTCATATTTCTCATCTAAAGGCGGTCACACACCGGATGAGAAGCGCTGCACCGCGTCTAGGACATCTCGAGGTATCACACATCGGACGCGCACATTTTATACGCACAAGCTCAATTTCCAGCTAATTTAATATAAAACTATGCAGATGGCGCTCTGTGGTGCGGCAGGAATTTGAACAGCATCCTGAGTCGTAGCTGGGCGCCGCAGACAGACGGCGAGTTTCGTCGCCGGTGTGCATACACTCATAGAGAATAATGTGTTCGAATTTTAAAGACATGGCACTGTGCTTCTCGTTCGGTGTGCGACCCCGTTAAAATAGATATAATGCCGGTTTTCAAATTGGCTGTAAGTTGTCTGCAGCATTGTAGCTGCGTTCAGTTTTTAATTATAGTGTATGCTCTCTTTTAAATTATTTATAATTGCTATTTTTACTTAATTCAAATAAATATTTTAAGAAAAATAAAATACTTTAAAAAATCTAAACGACGATGGGGATGGTGTCACGGTGGGAAAGTGATGTAACCGGTGTTGTGGTTTTAAACCGGTAACACCGTCAACAGCGTCTATCACGGCAAGCCTAATCTAAATGTGCATTCACTTATCTTCTTGTCTCTCCTCTAGCATGCATGTGCATTAGTGGACCTCTAACTCTTGTGTAATCTGTTATTTGTACATCAGAGCACTTGGCAACTGACTTCCAGCAGGCAGATGCTGGTGTTTTAATGTAAATAACTTTGTGCTTTTGGACCAATGGCGATGTAATCAATTAAAGATGAAGCCATTGGACCATCTGGATTATGATGGTGTACTATGAATTAGAATTTACAATTTATTTTTTCATTTTAGATTTCAGTCTACCATCTGGATTTTTAAAAGTACTGCATTTGTTTTGTTTTTTTGCAAAAAGTTATCATTTTCCTGTTGTAATGTATCTGAAAGCACATCCTCAAAAAGTTTCCTGTGAGACATCGAGCCAAAGTACAATCATTAGAACGGCCTGTGATGGAGATCTGCCTGCAGGACTGAAGATTACAATTTCTAGGGCAGGAAAAAGAGCAGATCTCTCCTGCTGGAAATGGGGGAGAGCAAAGCTCCAAAGGGCATCGCAGAACAGCATGGAAGAAGAGGAGAGTGGGAGGGAATGGAATGGCACCATGCCACAGTTTGCTGAGCGAGACGACGGAGACCAAATGGATGGACAAGACTGTGATGATAAAAAGAGAAACCTCAGCTTGAACTGGTAGACCTGATTTCCACTGCCAGCTCCCATCTGACTTTGTCGACTAAAACACTTCTTCTTGGAAAGGCAACTCCGCTGTTTGCATTTGTACTCATAGATATTCATAAATTAAGCTTTTATGTACATTTTGAATACACTGAAACAATATCAATATTGTATATTGAAAATGTAAACACTTTTGCATATGTACAAATTCAGAGACAAATAGCGATAAAAATAATGTATTATTATTATTTTTATAATACATGTAAAAAAGTACTCAAATAAATAAATAAATAAATAGTTTTTGCAAATCCTCTGATGGCTGGATAAAATGTGAATAATAATAATAATAATAACAACAACAATAATAAAGTATTATTTATTGCAATAAATCAAATAAAATGATCGCTAACAAATAAATAAATATTATTAAATAATAATAATAATGTATTATTTATTGCAATAAATGAAATAAAAATAATGATAACACATAGATAAACATTATGAAACAATAATGATAATAATAATAATCTTTGTCAATCCAACAAGCTGGACAATATGTAATGACAAACTCATTAATTATTGAAGTTAATAAAAGGAATGATTCATGTCAGTCTTTAGAAATAAATAAATTATAAATATGATAAAATCGTCGATGGGTTTGTAAGTATTTTTATGTCTCTAGAGTTTGAACACAATATTGTTTGAGTGTTTCTGGAGATGTGCAGGTGTGTGTGTATGAAGGAATCGAGCTCAGCACACTTTCTGAGTCTGACCCTGTGTTTCTCGGGCCAGCAGGGGTCACGAGGATGTCGGTGGGCCGCTGTCCCCTTGTCTCTTTTAATAATGAGCGATGTCCTCCAATTAGAGACGTTGACAGCCCCTAAAGCAGCCAATCATTAATCACATGCCTGCCGTGCACTCCTGATTTATGACTTCTCGTGCTCTACTGTTCCTCCTCTCTCTCATTAGACCTCCATTCCTCCTCTACTCATCCAGCGTCCTTCTGCACGCTGGGAAATCAATCAGCTGCAATGACCTTTCACTTATACAATCGAAAGGTTGTTACTGAGTAAATGATAAATACGGTGAGATGTATATTTGTGTCACAAAGCAGAATTTAGTAGCTCAGAGGTTGCTCTTTCATAACTCAGAACACTTCAGAATCAACATAGTCTCATAGTTCTCCTAAAATCCTTGATGTTTCTTTGACAAATTCATTGATGAGCTTTACATTCACACAAAGACTTATGCAAGGACACTAAACAAGCCAATGTGAAACAGAGACACTTAAATAAATACATTACAAATAAAAACAATATCGAAATATTATATAAAATACATATTTAATGTTAATGAAGAGTTTTCATTTGAAAGAGAAAAATATCGGTCACTTACAGCATCTGAGTCGGCTTTGGAGTCGTAGTACTGGATGTCATTTTCCTAAAATAAAACAAAACAAAAAACACAAATATTAGTGACGTAAACATTTATGTTAAAATGATTGCCTTGACCATTAATAACTTTCCAGCTCATGTCATTTCGATTTACCTGCCTTCTGCATTATAGTTTTCATGTGAGATCAAAAAATAAATAAAAAAGTAAAAAAGATCCTTATTAACTCATTAGTTTCCCAAGAAAATAAAGCAATAATGAAATTACAGTCCTGTCCTGAGGGCGCTTTGGTGAGACGTAATTCTCATTTGTTTTGATGCTGTCTGTTGGGCTTTTTTTGTATTCACTGTCGCATGCATATCCTCTTTTTTGTTTGTTGAATTACACAAAGCAGAAAGACGGAGCCTTCTTTTATAATAATAACTCACCGACACATGACACGACATGAGACTTCACCTGCCATTAGTTTCGACCAGATTTCGACCTCACCCTAACATCATTTAATCATTTAGACAGATGTTTAGCTGACAAGTGTCAACCAGCCTATACTCATTTATTATAATTATTTATTATTTTATTACACTCAAAATTCATTTATTAATCAAAGTGAATGCTAGATTTGTCAATATACATATCATAAATACTGAGACACTGCATTTGTCATTAAAGATGAAAAAACAAAAGTTTTTGCATGAAAATAGAAACAGTAGTACATTAGAATAATAAATATTATTATAACATATATATATATATATATATATATATATATATATATATATATATATATATATATATATATATATATGTATGTATGTATGTATGTATGTATGTATGTATGTATATATATATATATATATATATATATATATATATATATATATATATATTCTATTAAAATATAAATACAACATTTAATATATATATAAATATATATATAAATATAAATATATATATATATATATATATATATATATATATATATATATATATATATATATTTTTTTTTTTTTTTTTTTTGAAAATTGGAGCCAACATAAATGATTGCACCTCAGTAGACCGTCTCAGTAATTATTGCTTTAGAGTTGCATCATTTTTATAATTTATTTATTTTAATAGAACAGAAAAGAACGTTTTTCCACCACTTCAATGGATTCATGTTAGTATTTAATGTCAAATATAGTTCACATTAAATACTGACATATCTTCTCTTAAAAACCTGTCTGTGAAGTCTTGGCTGAGTAAATTTAACTTCTTGTCTAAGATTGGACACACTATGAAGACATGATTTGACGTATTTGAGAGTTTGTGTAAATGCTTGGATCTGAATGGATCAGATTAACTATTTGCAAGATAGTAAGCATGCCTAATGTTTTAAACAGCAGTATTTTGTTGTTTATACATATGCATGGACAGTTCAGTGACTGCAGTCATTTTACATCAATGTATATTTTAAAAAAAAGTAGTTTGTTAGTGCAGTTAATGTGATAATTGGAGCTAATTTTATTTCATATGGAAATATCACTGAACTTAGTTGTTCATGTAGGTTATAAAAGTATTATGAATGAAAGAATTAAAAGCAGTATGCATACTAAGGGACCAGAATCCATGCCAGTTCTATTCCCATCTCTCTCTTCACAGCCAATCCAAACAAACCAGACGCCAACACCACAGTGACAACAACAGCGCCTGAGCTGGTCACAAGGCAGCAGTCAAAAACGCTGACAAATCTACAAAACCCTGCAACACACACACACACACACTCACAGCAGCGTCTCCCGGGACTCTGTCAGGAGATCAACAGATAGAGACAGAAATAGAGTGAGAGAAAGTTGCATTCCTTCGAATCAGAAAGCAATGACCTCCCACCCTCTCCTCTCCAAACCTCTCTTCTGGCCCCTCCGGGTCTCTCAGGACGGGACGTGCCGAATCTAAAGATCCTTTCCACAAAACGCTTAAATGCATAACACACTCCTGCAGCCAATGTCATTTGAGAAAAACAGGCACCTTTCCGTTTCCAAATTCAAATATTTACATTTATATTAGACAAAGAACGTCTTTAATGACATCTTCCTGGGATTTTAAGGACTTAATGGATGCCTAAAAGGATGCCTTCAGTTCAAGGTCATGACACTTTAAGATGTTTATTAGAAAAATAATTTAATTCTGATATTTCTATACATGTTCATTTTTATTTTATCAACTGTTCACTATACAAAAAACATGATATTAGGGTTTAAAGATTTATATCTTCTGACAAAAAAAAAAAAAAAAAAAACTAGGTAATGCAATGATGGAAAATATGAAAAAAAAAATTAAAAATGCAAATTAAATATAAATAAAATTTAAATGTATAAAATATGAAGCATATGATTTTAATTTTAATGTTTATATGTTAATATAAGATACAGATAATAAATATTACATCATATTTATATACATTTATTTACCTTATATTATAATAAAATTTTAATATACACTACCCTATAAATACATTATTCTTTATATAAAGTTAATAGATTAAAAGTATCTATAAATAGATCATACACACCCACACACTTAAAGGGTTAGTTCAGCTAAAAATGAAAATGATGTCATTAATGACTCACCCTGATGTCGTTCCAAACCCGTAAGACCTCCATTCTTCTTCGGAACACAGTTTAAGATATTTTAGATTTAGTCCGAGAGCTCTCAGTCCTTCCATTGAAGCTGTGTGTACGGTATACTGTCCATGTCCAGAAAAGCGCCCAATAACAAAGATGACAGGTCAGCAGTGTCCCTGCAGTGTTGTGAACGTGCTCACAACAGACCCGGAAGAGAAGACAATGCTGAATAAAGTCGTAATGTTTGTTATTATTAGACCAAATTGTATTTTTGATGCTTCTACAAATTCTAACTGACCCTCTGATGTCACATGGACTACTTTGATGATGTTTTTACTACTTTTTACACTGTTTCAATGGAGGGACTGAGAGCTCTCAGACTAAATCTAAAATATCTTAAACTGTGTTCCAAGATGAACGAAGGTCTTACATGTTTGAAACAACATGAGAGTGAGTCATTAATGACTATTAATAACTAACCCTTTAATACTGTGTAAATATTTTAACCAGTTGTAGTACAAATAAAAATATATATTTTGAATAATTTATTTATAGGGTAAAATTATAACTTCAATTCATAAATTTTAATCTTTTAACAAACCACTGGCAACTAAAACTTAAAAAAAAAAAAAAAAACTTAATATTTACTGTATGTGCATAGTGCATTACGGCATGCCAAAAATTTCTAGGAAAAAGAAAAACAAGGAAAGGAAAGAAAGGATTTAAAAAAAAAAAAAGAGTTACTGAATTTATTCTGACATGTTTTGTTTATACCAGTGAACAGCAAAATGCAAAATCCATTGTTAAATCCATTATTTACACATATATTAATAAGGCACACGTTTTGTAGAATGAAGTGAAGGAGAAGAGGAGACAAGAGGTGAGGAGGAGAGATGAGGAGAAGACAGGAGAGAAGAGAGAAGTTGAGGAGAAGAAGAGAGGAGAGGAGAGGAGAGAGGTGGAGGTGAGGAAGAGAGGATATATGAGAGAGGAGGAAAGGAGAGGAGGAGAAGAGAAGTAGAGGGGAGGAGAGGACAGGAGAAGAGGAGAGGAGAGGAGAGAAGGAGAATAGAGGAGGAGAGGAGAGGAGGAGAGGAGATGAGAAGAGGAGAGAAGGAGAAGAGAGGAAAGAGGAGAGGAGGAGGAGAGGAGAGGAGAAGAGGAGAGGAGAGAAGGAGAAGAGAGGAGAGAGGAGGAGGAGAAGAGAGGAGAGAAGGAGAAGAGAGGAGAGAGGAGAGGAGGAGAAGAGAGGAGAGGAGAAGAGGAGAGGAGAGAAGGAAAAGAGAGGAGAGAGGAGAGGAGGAGAGATGAGAGTACAGCAAAATGCACTGTTAAATCCATTATTTACATATATGTTAATAAGGCACACGTTTTGTAGAATGACCCTTATACTGCGCAAAGGTCACACGCTCTCACAAGGAGAGAGGAGAGGAGGATAGATGAGGAAAGGACAGGGGGAGAGGAGAGGAGGAGAAGAAGAGAGGAGAGGAGTGAGGTGGAGATGAGGAGGAGAGAGGAGGAGAGGAGGAGAGGAGAAGAGAGGAGTAGATGAGAGGAGAGAGGAGGAGAGGAGGGTAGAAGAGAGGAAAGGTGGAGAGGAGAGGGAAAAGGAAAGGAGAAGAGGAGAAAGGAGAAGAGAAGGAGAGGTGGAGGTGAGAGGAGAGAGGAGGAGAGATGTGAAGAGGAGAAAGGAGAAGAGGAGGAGGGGAGAGGTAGAGAGGAGAGAGGAGGAGAGAAGGAAAGAGGTGGAGAGGAGAGGAGTGGATGGGCGGCAGTAGACTCTATTAATAGAAGTTCTCTGCAGAGACAATCCCTCTGGTGGAGTGTGGGTGTCTCTAGTGAGCCAGTGGGCTGCAGTGTGTGTGTGTGTGTGTGTGTGTGTGTGTGTGTGTGAACTGTAAACATGTGAACTATGATCTTACAGTCGTGCAGCAGCTCAGCACAAGCGCTCCGTCCTCACACACTTGTGCTCAACACACTAACACACCTGCCACTAGCACTAACAATGATACTCTACCATAGTATGTGAGTATGGTAATCCATCATAAGTATACCATGGTATTTAATTCAGGGTTTTTACCATGATCTAAAACCAAATAAACATATACAAAATCTATTAACTGAAATAAAATAAAAATCAACTGAAATTAAATAACTTTTAGAAATGTAACTGTATTTTCATTCAGACAGTTGCCAAAGCCAAAGCCAAATTAAAATAATATTATCATATCACTAAGATGCCATAGCATTTACTTTTTCCAGGTCATATTTCACCCCCAAATCTAAAGAAAAAATAAGAAATAATATATTTATATTTAAACATAATATATTTATAGATCTCACTGTTTGGAAATCCCATACTGAATTACTATAATTTTTTTTTTTACTTTGTCTGTTCCAAGTTGGAAAAATTAAATAATTATACAAATAATGAATTAAAATAATTATCTATATCTATCTATCTATCTATCTATCTATCTATCTATCTATCTATCTATCTATCTATCTATCTATCTATCTATATATATATATATAGATAGATAGATAGATAGATAGATAGATAGATGATGGCTTTTCTTCTGGGCTTTTGAGTTACAACAAATGTGTTTTAGAAACACACGGTTATAACAGCCAGAGAAAAGACTAAGACAGAAATCAAGGGTCAAGAGCCCAACTAAAGCAAACATTGATCTCTAACATGGTTACTTCAAATGAAACAATAAATCAACATCTAAACCTTAGTTCATTCTCAATCAGATCTTCTGTAGACGTCTGACAGAAATAAAGTCAGTCTGGTTATTAATAAGTGGAACTGGTGATGCTGTTTGTGAATTGTTTAATCAGATCTTGAGAGATTTCATGTATTTTATTTCAGTTGATTTCATCTAAGGCTGTGTCTGAAGTCAGTTGTAGTAGTTCTTGTGTTTCTCTTTTCTTCAGTGATTCTGTTTGTTAACAGCAGCTGTTCATCACTAATTCTCAATCAGCACTTAGTTAATCACTTAATTACTTAAATGCAATGTATATCTTCTTTCAGTGAACTCAACTGAATTAAGTTCAGAGTACTCGTAACTGTTAGTTTTTTCAACTTAAATGGTTTAAGGCAATCAGTTTCCTCAAACGGTTTGAGTTAACATGTTTGAGTAAGGCTGTGTCTGAAGTCAGCTGTTGTTCCTTTCTCTCTTTTCTTCAGTAATTCTGTTTGTAAACAGCAGGTGTTCATCACTAAAGCTCAATTAATCACTTAATCACTTAATTGCAATGTATATCTTCTTTCAGTGAACTCAACTGAATTAAGTTCAGAGTACTCATAACTGTTAGTTTTTTCAACTTAAATGGTTTAAGGCAATCGGTTTCCTCAAACGGTTTGGGTTAACATAACTTAAGGATATCTGTTTACTCAAACCGTTTGAGTTAAGTTTACTTGTCGGGTATTACAGTCAAGGCAATCGGTTTACTCAAACGATTTGAGTTAAGTTAACTTGTTGGGTTTTACAGTGTACATATAAAAATATTATAATATTAAAGTATTATACACACCGAAACAGACTGGCTATAGCATTCCCTCAATATCCCACCTGATAGCGGTTCTATCCTGAAATGGTTCCTTGTGTGTGATTTGATTCTTCATTACATTTTCTAATCAATTCCAAAAAGCAGAGCAGAATATAAATTAGGAATCACTTCTCTAAGCAAGTACAGTAAGTGTTCCCGGGATACTCCTGTCCATCTGTTTCCACTCCCTCCGTCTCTTCACAATGACCACACATTCATACAGAGGCCTGTTTACAGTTTTCTGCCATTTAACAAGAAATATAAAATCACATTTTCATTCAGCATAGTATTAAATGAAAGACTAGAAGGATGGATGATGTTAGTTTAGAAAACACCACAAATCAATTCCAATGTGCTACGGCCAACAGAAATGCAAATGGATTGAATAAGCCTCCATTTTACTAATTTAAATTGATTGTATAAAATAAAACTGTGACAAAATGCTCAAGACCGTGTGTTGCATTTACTCATTTTAATTAACTAGACCGAACAAGCAGCAAACCCATTTCTCAGCGTGTGCATTTGTCCTGCCAAAGCGCTTGCAGCTCGGCTGCGTGCAAGTCAAATGTAGTAAAATGACAACAGTCAATAAAACAATTACAAAAGAAATCTCAGCCGCTTCCGTTCAGCACTCCTCAGTCTGCCATTAGAGGCGTGCTGCTGCCGGTCAGCTTCTGTTGCTATAGAAACAAGCATCTTTGTTCCACATCCATAATAATGCTGATTTGTCCTTTCATTTCAACATGTTTCACCTTCTTGTCATTTCTCTCGTTCTCCGATTCGACAGGTGGGTCTTACAGATGTACAAATGCTGTCATCATTTAGTTGCCCTCATGTTGTTCCTGTCAGAAACCCAGCTTTCTTTTGTTAAAGGAAACTAAGGTCCAACGTTTGGAAACAACACCTTAGTGTGAAAGCAGAACACTAGAGAAAATCATACAGATTTGGAAAAACATCAGGGAAAGCAAATAATGGCAGTATTTCCTTCCATAACTAGTTGAGCTGCTTGTTTCATGCGTGACTGGTGTAGCTGTAATGGATGAGCAGTGAGTTTTTCCACCAGCAGGGGGAGATGTACTCTATTAACCAGCAGACACTTGTTAGGATCAGAATAAAATACTACTCAGACTAAATCTGCATTATGAGGTCAAGCTGACTCAATACATTCACAAAAATGTGTAATTTACAACTAGAGCACATGGAAGACTGTATCCAATAATGCAATGCATTTGACTATCTACATTTTCAGGAAAAGACAGATGTTTTAAAATAGTGCTGTCAAACGATTAATCGCGATTAATCACATCCAATATATACGTTTTTGTTTACATAATATGTGTATATTTATTATGCATATATAAATACACACATATGCATGTATTTATTTAAGAAAAAAATTAATATATGTTATATGAATATAAATATATACAAGTTAATTTTTTTCTAAAAAATATACTATATGTGTATGTAAGAACTTGCACATATATTATATACACAAAAACCTTTTATAGTGGATACAATTAATCATTTGACAGTTTTTAATGTTCTTATTCTTGAGTCATTATTTAATAAGATTTGAAAGTGACTTTTGATTTGAAATTTTACAGTTTTTTTTTTTATAAAAAAAAAAAATGTAAATAGATTTGAAATAACATGTAAAATATATTTCTGTATTTAAAAATCATGGTATATAATATAATTATTCCATAAGACTTTAAAGAGTAAAGACATTTTAAAAGGAAAAATGTATTATGTAAATATATTTAAAATAACGTCAACTAACTTGCTGAATTAAAAAAAAATGTAATTTGTAGAAATGTCTGATATACTGTAATTATTTGGTCAGACTGCAGAGTAAACACTTTTAATACAAAGAAACTAAAGAGATTTAAAATGCTAAATATCTCACTGAATTATAAAACAAAACATCTTGCTTAATTAAAAAAAGTCTAATATAATTATTTGATAAGACTACAGAGTTAAGACATAAATAGATGTAAAATATGTAGATACATATAAAATATATCTAAAAAAATAAAAAATAAAAATGAAGCATTTGATTTTACATAAAGCATGCTGACACCCTATTTTTAAAAACCAAGTAGAGACTATGCAGAAAAGTGTGCTTGTTCTCCATTGCAAACAATGACACACATAAATGATCTGACACCTGCGACAAACCACAAATTACAAGCTACTATTTATCAATTAATACATACGCTGTATCAATTAATACACATGGACTCAAATGATCACATCTTTCAAAGACTCTTCTGAATGCGGCTCAAGTCATTTCATCATCTCCATCCACATACATACACAGCAGCCTTTCATGACACCTCGACATTAAAATTACAAACGATCTCTGTGTTATCCATGGAGACAGCTTAGAACGGAGCCCATATCTCCGCCAGACACACGCTAATTAGTTTATAATTACAGCACACACACACACACACACACAGATGCCGAACCCCCCGATCTGATCTCTAAAACACACATTGCACAGTACGCAAGCCATTTATTTAAGGAATCTGATGGATTTAAGAGTAAAACGGGATATTCACCTAGTGTATGAATGGGAAATCGGCGGGATTTGATTCTGTCCATCAAACGTAGACTAGATTTCATTCTGGGAGCAAAAGAGGCGGAGCAAGAAAATATTATAAAAATATAATTGCTTCTGGGTGTCGTGACATGCAATACTGCTATAAAACTTCAAAAATCAATCACAAACTGAGAAGTGTCTTACCGGGGTTGTTATTGGTAATTTAAAGTAAAGTAACAAACTGCTCAACAAAGCTGAAAATAGTAAAAAAAAGATAATTCAAATTATTAACAAGGGCTGGTTAAAAATAAGAGGCATCTGAAAAGTAAAGTCATTTCAGAGGTGGAGCAAGTTACATTCATGAAAAATATCTGAAGAATATACAATGACTATAAATACCTGGAAGGTTAAAAAAAATTAAAAGAGTAATTTATTATTTCAAACTGGGATCTGAAGTTTCAGAAGTGATATACAAATAAACTGCAATTTTCAGCACTTTGCACTAATTATATAAAATTAAATATTAATAGTTTAAAGTAAATATGATTATAAATATTTTAAATGTATAATTTTTATTTATAGAATAATAATATTTAAAGTAATAAAGTGTCTCTTTTGATGTTTCAAATAACTTTTGTGAAAATAAAATGTCAAAATATGGGTGAAATAATGTTCCATCGTCATTCAGCATAACTGATCAATTTAAGTAACATTTTTTTACTTGTATATAAAAGAAAGAGTAAAAGAAAAAGTGACATAAAATATAAAATTAAAGAGATCATACAGATTTTTATTTTAAATTATTTAAATCTTCTTGCTGACAAATGGGTAAAACATACAGTGGACTGAGGAACAGTGGCACAGATTGGAAAATCTTTTGGTTACACATTCATTTGTGAATTTGTTTCTATGTGACAATAAGAGGGATTTGTGATTTCTTTATCATCTATATACATCGACAAATAGTTTACAATAAAACCAGGAATATATGAAGAAAGTAAACAAGGTCAATTCTGATTTCACACCAGAAGCGACTGATCTTGGTTTAAAGAATTACTGCACCTGCATTCCTGTCAGAAAAACTTCACTAGTGCAGATCCGCTCATGTTTAAAGTTTAATGTGCAGTTGTTTTGTTTCCTGAATCTATCAAACGTTGCATGCTTTATTCTGTCTGACAGACGACTCGTCTATAGATCGTAGTGGTGGGCGTTTGAAAGAAAGACAAAGTGACAGGAAGACAGAGAAACGGTGAGATCTGCTCACTCTTACAGCAGGTGATTCTTGTTGGTGTTGCACTCAGAAGAGCCTGACTTCACATCAAACCCATTACATTTCCTCATTACAGCACAGCTACGATGGAGAGAGAGATGTGAACGTACTGAATCTAGTAAGAAAGAGGTCTGATTGAACTCTTCTGCACTTTGTAAGCTGTCTATCTTCTCATCTCAGTGTTTCACGCATATCACAAACCAATCCAGGAAGCTATGGCTGAAACCACTAATAAATATATTTCTTTTCAAATTTAATTTATTTCAGTCAGTGTTGGTTTTATTTCAAGTATTCATTTATTTGTTTGTAATGGTAATTTATTTCTTGCTTCTGGAAATCACCAGATTTGGTCAAGTTTACCAGGTTAGCACCTCAAAAACACTTAATTTAATTTAATTTTTTAATTATTTTTTAAAAGATTTTTTAAAGTTATTTAAGATTTTTTTTTGTTTTAAGAGTTTCAACCGAGGCATTAAGCAGCAAGTAAACCAGTTATCAATATTCTGCTTGGTTTCCAGGTTATGCCAGAATAATTATGTGAAATAATCAGTATTTAATACACATACTGTCCAGGAAGCCTGTTTAGAATTTTTATTGCAATTCCATTTCTTCACATCAAGTGACAATTATAGACAATAAGACAAGCATTCACGGTCCATTCGAACAGCTATAATTTGGGGTATTTTTTAAATAACTCGATGGGAAATAAAGCAGTTGACTGGAACATGAAAAGTTATTCATTTTACTAGTTTACATTTACATACACTTTTGTATGAGAGACACTAGATTTTATTATGATGAAAATATTAGGTGTGCCGTAAAATGGCATTATAATGAGTGTCCAACACTGTATTGATGTGTCATTCTTCATTTAATACAGTATTATTTAAAATCCCTATCTTTTATGAATCTTTCCTCCTTTTCTCCTTCATGACCTGTTTTTCTTACACCTTATTTCCTTCTAATTTCCTTCAGATCATTGGAGCTGCAGGCAGCACAATCGCTCTGTGAATATTCCAATCCTCCGATAAGGCGAGGGAATGCTGTCCTGTTGCATTGTGGGTAAAATGGTTGTCTATTGTACTTGTGAAAGGGTTCCATTGAAGAGTCTGTGTCTAGCAGCAGATAAAATCATAACACGGCGTGGACACACTGCTTGATAACAGCAACACACACACACAGACTGCAACAAGCTTAAACTGATCTGCATAAGTGTTTTAACGACCAAAGACGAATATCAAAAGTCAAAAGAGCCCAACCACAGCCATCTATGATAATCTGCTCTCTAGATACGGATCTAGTCCCTCTTTTAGTGGGATTTGTTCTCTAGTTCATTCTCTTTCAGGAGGAAATCACAGGTATGTTGTGTAAACACAATGATAATTAGGGTTTTGGGTTTGTTCAAATCACTCTAAATATGTATCACAGGAATTATAAAACAGGTGCATCTCAATAAATTAGAATGTCGTGGAAAAGTTCATTTCAGTAATTCAGCTCAAATTGTGAAACTCGTGTATTAAATAAATTCCATGCACACAGACTTAAGTAGTTTAATTTTTTGGTTCTTTTAATTGTGACTATTTTGGCTCACATTTAACAAAAAAACACCAATTCTCAACAAATTAGAATAAAGTCACAGACAATCAGCTAATCAACTCAAAACACCTGCAAAGGTTTCCTGAGCCTTCAAAATGGTCTCTCAGTTTGGTTCATTAGGATACACAATCATGGTAAAGACTGCTGATCTCACAGTTGTCCAGAAGACAATCATTGACACCCTTCACAAGGAGGGTGAGCCTTGTGAACAAACATTCATTGAGAAAGAAGCTGGCTGTTCACAGAGTGCTGTATCCAAGCATGTTAGCAGAAAGTTGAGTGGAAGGAAAAAGTGTGGAAGAAAAAGATGCACAACCAACCGAGAGAACCAAAGGCCTTATGAGGATTGTCAAGCAAAATCGATTCAAGAATTTGGACTGAAGCTGGGGTCAAGGTATCAAGAGCCACCACACACAGAAGGGTCAAGGAATTTGCTGAAGAGAAACTATGGGCTATTGTCAAGAGGAAAATGAGAAACAAGACCAAAAAATGCAGATGAGCTGAAGGCCACTGTCAAAGAAACTTGGGCTTCCATTCCACCACAGCAGTGCCACAAACTGATCACCTCCATGCCACGCTGAACTGAGGCAGTAATTAAAGCAAAAGGAGCCCTTACCAAGTATTGAGTACAAGTAAATGACCAAATTAAGGGTCTTATGAAGTATTCTAATTTGTTGAGATTGTGAATAGGTGGTTTTTTGTTAAATGTGAGCCAAAATCTTCACAATTAAAAGAACCAAAGACTTAAACTACTTCAGTCTGTGTGCACTGAATTTATTTAATACACTAGTTTCACAATTTGAGTTGAATTACTGAAATAAATGAACTTTTCCATGACATTCTAATTTATTGAGATGCACGTGTAATACCACTACACATTAACCATAACATGTTTCAGTTTTTGTTTGCTAAATATTCACAAACTAATAGCAGAGAACAATTTTCTTACTATGTGTCAAAATTTGCCAAAACAGTACCAGTCCAATAACTTTGATTGTGGAAAACAAAACAGATACAAAATAAAATAATTAAATACTGGTTTCAAAAATACATCAGATAAAGCCAATCTCAGTCATTAACATAATTTTATCAGAATCAATTATAAAAAGCTTTAAGGTGCCCCTAATATGGGTAATGAAAGGTTAATATTTTGGTTTTGGGAGTCCCCAACAACAGGCTGACATGCATGCAAGGACAAAAACACTTTCATTATCTTATAATGCATTTATTTTTACCTACTTATTCAACAACTCCCAAACGATTCAATCAACGATTCATTTTTCCAAACCCCTCCTTTGTGGGACGCTACTCTTCGGTAATTGGTCCGATTGGTCTCTTTCATCACTTCTGTAATGACTGATAAATCAGTGTTTGTGAGCGCAGTGCTGCTCTGTTTACAGCATTACCAGGGAAAACGCTTTTTTACCGCTCCAAAAGCAGACCCTAGTGGCAAAGAATGAATTGGCTTTTTATTCAGACCAACATGAAAAGACCAACAAGTGGGGGAGAATATGCTAATGTTTCATGTTGTTTTAAAAATGACTCGTTTCAATGATTCAGAGTCGACTTCTTTCTTCTGAGAGACGATAACGTTATACACGGTGCACTTTCAGATTTAAAATGTTGCAGGATGTTTCCATTCATTAGAGCTGTGTTACGCACTGCATGAAAGGTAATTTTCCATAAATCCATAATAGAGGCACTTTAAAAAACAGAACAATTATTATTATTATATTTTTTGTTTTTAATTTCCTAATTATTAATTATACAAATAATTTTTTGGCCAATGTAACGTTTCAACAAACAATAAAAAATGAAATGTTTAAAAAAGTAGTTAGAGTGAAGCAGTAAAAAAAAAGAAATAATAAAGCTATCAGTATCTATCCTTTAACAATGGTCCAAAAATGTAACTACATAATAAAGAATTCAATTAATAGATTATTGATGCCAACTTTAAGAAACACAACTAATAAAAAGATCACAACAGCATTAAGAGCACTGATGCATTTCACACTAAATGCATCTTTCCTCACTATTTTAGAAATCTTGTCCTACAATTGTAAATTTTTCCCCTCTTTCTATTCTTATTTAAAAATGCTTTTAAATGAGCGCTTTTCCGAGAGAGAGCCAAAGAGCCGCTGGCCCTCTTCAGAGCCGCCCTGAGAGTGGCCAATCAACAATCAGCCGCTGTCGTCATAACCCTGTTATTTGCGACCCCATAATCATTTCCATCAAAAAGCAGCGATGTCCATAAAATCTGCAGACAACATCCAAATCACAGGCAGCCTTTTAGAGAGGATACACATCGAGTCAAGGACACTGAGAGAAAGAGAGTGTGAAATATTGATGCATGTCAGTCCAGATGCACATTTAATAAACATATGCACTGACCAGACCAACACATAACCAGATCAAACAAACACACACACACACACACCACAATCACCATGCAAATGTCTTGTAAACATTTCCCAGGGATATCATTTACAATTGAAAAGTTAGAATGTGCTCAAAACGTCCAGCAATATTGAAGGGGCGAAATTGTTATCTGTCATACAAGCACAAACATATTTATAAAGCCGCTGAAAGGGCTGTCAAAACAGGGTTTTCCTTTGAATGTTGTCTGTTTTTACACTCTCTTCCAGCAAGAGCCAAAAAAACAAACATTTAGCGAATTATAAAAAAAAATTAAAAAAAGATGAAAAAAGTAATGTCATATAAAGCAGATTATTTCATTTTTTAAATATTTTAGTTGTGTTGTAATTAAAAGTGTACTCATAAATACAAAAAAGAAAAATTAAAAATTAAAAAAAACAATATTTTTAAAAAATATCACATAATTACATAGAGATAAAAAGTTATTAAGAAATAATAAAATTATATAGAAATTATGCCAAATTTATAATTTATCAATAAATAAAGAAAAAATAAATATGAAATAAATTATACATTAAAAAAGTTTAAAACTACTATAATATATCCTTTTAAAACTGTCCAATTATTGGACCATGTAATCCAATAAATGTAAGCAAACGTTACTTTGGAGAATCACCCACATACGGCTGATCTGCCCTCATAACAGTGATGTCCTCAAAACACTAATGATACAAAAATAAGTAGTTTAATTACATTAGTAGCTTAAGATGTTACAGTATGAATGACTGACAGGCTGTTGCTACAGATTTTCTGTTCTCTACCCTTTCAAAAATATACCGTGGTAACATTATGATGATATCAGATGGTAGTACTTTGGTACTTTGATATATTCCTAAGAACTGAAATTCAAGTGTTACAGTATTTATTAAAGAATATGACGATAAATATTCAAAACAACATGGTAGCACCATACTTTTCTGAATAGTAAGTATTTTAAATACAGTATGATATTAATAGGATTTATCAGCTTTAGCATAAAGTTACGGTTACTGCTTTTAATAAAAAAAAGTATAAGCAATGGAAGTTTTGAACGACGTCTTCTTAGCAAACATCACTGTAAATTGTATTTTGGGAATTTAAAAAACATCTTGCAGCAAAAACCATTTTTAAAAGGATCTAAATCCACACAAAACATCCATAAAGAGTCAGACACATGAGACTATAAAATAAGCAATGACAGATAAATTATGTTTCATTATAAGTCATTTCAGTTTAGTTTTTAGTGTGGCACAGAAGCAAGCATGGTTTTTTGTGCTATTTGCCTCAGCGTGAACGACGCCGGATGATAAACAAAAGACAAAGCCCGTTCTGCATGAAAAACAGGTCCCAAGTCTTCATTTCTCCGCCTGATAAACAATGTTCTCTTTCAAAAGCAAGCAAGAAAAACCCTCCAGACTTCCTGCTTTTATGCTGAACTTTCAAACATGCATTAAATTGTTGCAGCACTTGAATCAACGCTGCATCGACGGACTAACTAGCTGTGAAATAAACTACTGATTGTTTTTCAAATGACTTTATGCTAAAAGAAGCAGAAGATTACGGTTGATCAACATGTGGCGCTTTACTTTATCTGAACCTGCCACTATCAAATTTGTCACAAAATGACTCCTCAAACAGCATCATTTAATCTCATGCAAGTGCTAAAAACCTCATTAACAAATCGTGAACATGTCCATGAGAGAAAATGGGCCATCTCTACCATTTTCAAAAGAGCTAGTTTTCTCTTTTCGCCTCGCCGCCAGACATGGACACACACAGACACAGAGATGGAGAGAAAGCCCTTCATGGGGGTTTAGCGTGTGATGAGATGGGCTGTTGTCTTTTGGAGCGTGGCGAGGTGGATTTGGGGAGCTATCGATTGGTATGGAGGGATCGATAGGGAGGCTTTAGAAACACCTCAACCCATGAGCCCCGTCTCCTCATTCGGTCCGGCCGAACTCCTCGTGGCCAGGGAACTTCTTCTGATTCATAGAGACTGCGCAATCATTTACAATTATGTTCTCTGCGGATGCTTTCTTACTAAAGCGACTCGAAAAAGTGCACATGTGGTGTAAGTGATAGTTACTAAAGCCGGTATCAAAGGATACGAATCAAGTAATAAAGCGAGACCTCAGGCACCGAGACAAGAACTGCACAGCAATTACATACATGGGGCTAACAGTGTTTCTGAGAACACGCTTCACAATAAATGATCTTTAATAGTATTCATAGCACATTGGATTCAAAGAAACTCATCTCATCAAGAAATGTGTTATAGGCATCTTTACAAGCTCTTTTAGAGCTCAAGTTAAAAAGCAACAGTGCAGGTGCCCCAAAAAGTATTTGCACACTTAAAGGAATAGTAGCATTAAAGTAGCATTCTATTAATTGCTCAACAATGGATCTACTGCAGTGAATGGGTGCCATCAGAATAAGAGTCCGAACAACTGATAAAAATACGACAAAAATCCACACCACTCCAGTCCTTCAGTTAACATCTTGTGAATTGAAAAGCTGTGTGTTTGTTATAAACAAATCAAGCAACATGTACAGCACCAAAAAAAAAAAAAAAATACTGTTCTGGAAAATGCTGTTGGATTAGGGACTGTTATTATGGATTATGGACTAATTATGAATTAGTTTCATACAGACACACAGGTTTTCACTTCACGAGATGTTAACTGATGAACCAGAGTGTTGTGGATTATTGTGATGTTTTTATCAGCTGTTTGGACTCTCATTCTGACGGCACCCATTCACTGCAGAGCATCCACAGGTGAGAAAGTTATGGAATGCTACATTTCTACAAATCTGATGCCAGCTGCACAAACTTACCCACCAAGTCAAGACTGTGTCATAAAAACTAGTTTGACCAACTAGCAATGCCAAGGGGTAATCAGTCTTAATTTCCATTACAAATAAGACTAATCTACCTTTTCATAACTGAATTTCAAAAAAGTTATCACCAGTCTTGAAGAAAATAATTAGATGACTAACTAACTTTAGACTAGTCTAAACAGTTTATGCAATCAACCCCTGTCTTGATGAAGAAACAAACTCACCTACAAATTTCAGGTAGTTTTTATGTATGGGCGAACTATTCCTTTAAGTCAGACTTAAAAAGTCTAGATGTCATTAGATTACATAAACAACAAACTGTACTGAAGAAAGTTAGTAGAGAACAAACCTTGCATTTTTCAAGCACAAGACATTGCACAATAAAATTTAACTTATAAACCTGTTGTTGGAATCTAAAATAAAAGTAGATTTTCCTGCAGAATGATTGTATTCTTGAACGTTTACTGGATCATGTTCATGGGTAATTTGATGAACTTCAGAGACACTGAGCAAAAAAAAAGATCGAGTAAATACTAATAACTATTTTGTTATCTAACGCAATGACAGTGAGATTTTTAAGCATGATTTTAGAGAAAAAAAATCCCTCATGCAGAAGGTTTTCTAAAGAACTAGAGAGTAAGAATTCCTCTTCTCCACAGAGTCTTTGGTTGAAATGACCTGTAGTTGTAAAAGTGCAGACAGTAAAAAGATCTAGTGTTAGAACTGAAAGCATGCAGTGCAGATTTAGTCATTTTCTCTCTTTCTTTTTCTTTGACCTTTCTGTTTCTCCTTGACTTTGATCCAAACTAACTGCATCTTCAGCATGCAGAAGTGTGGTGGCTCCAGGAGAGAAGCCTCAGAATATTCAGTGAAGACGTGGTTTGCAGGAGCGCAGAGGAGGCTGAGAGCTAAAGCTACCTGGAGGAGAGACACTCCAGTAAATTACAGAGACGACTCCAATCAGGATGCTAAAATTACAAAAGCTGAAGGGTCACCAAGGCAACCACTGGAGGCAGAGCGTGCAGACGACATGCATGTTGATGAAAGTATGGGACGAGATTAAGAATCATTTCATCATGAAAAAGGCTCTCGGGCTGTTCGCAGCACAGCTCACAATAGCATACTACTTACACCATTTTAGCAGTTTGCAGTATGTAAACGGTGTCCAGTATGCAGATTTGCTTTGTGCATCACAGATGACCTACTATATGCACAGCATGCTGTATCCCACAATGCAATGCATTCAAATGTGACAAAGTGGTTTTACCACTAACATTCTCTTTTCACTTTATCTGCCAAAGTTTTCAAAATAAAATGCATGATTGAAAGTGCAATTAACAAAAAAATATAAATAAATACTTATTATCACTTTATTTTATCAGCCAACTTAAAAAAAAAAGAAATAAAAAGGCATACTACAATAACAATATGTAGTGTGTAACAAACTAAATAAATGCACTTAAATAAATAAATACATCTACCATAACATCCATGATCTCTGCCAAAAGTTTTAAATAAATTACATAAATAAAATATAATAAATATAATCTGAATATATAATGAAATAACAATATTTAGAATAAATACATGCATTATTTAATGCAATTAATAAAAATCATTAAGTTTATTTCTTAATTGAATGAATAAAAAATCTATATTTTATAAATAAATATTAAATAAATCTTAAATATAATTAGTAAATAAATACATATACTATGCATGAATTCTAAATATACATATGAAAGCAGTAATGTATGCAAAAAGTTTTTTGCATACTAACGTTGGACAACACTTGCTAAATGAGGCTATGGGATTTGTTTAAAAAGTTTTGCATACTGCTTCATTTGCTATTCAAGAAGTATTATGCTAGTATTCCATTCCAAACAATTTTGTCATGTCTTGGCATACTTTCCCAGTGTGCTCTGGTATCTGTACAGTACGTCCGTCTCTCTGACCACTAATGGCACGGATCGCTACTCGAGTTGGTGCCAGCTTTGCCCTGCAGCCAGTTCTGCCACAATAAAAACAGTGTTTGAGATAATTGGCTCTTCAAAGTGGAACGAGAGCTGCTCTCTCTCCCCCCGGCCCTTCTAAGTGCCTGGGGTCCATTAACTATTGAATACATTACCAGCCTTGGAGGGCCATCTTTAAGACCTTTAATCAAGCTAAAAGTAAAGATGTATAAGAACAACCTTCATTCTGGACCTCTTTATGTCCTTGAGAGCATAGTGTGTGTGGCTGTGAATTTGTTCTTGCTGTCAGACTTCCTTCTTATTTTTGTTATGCTATTTATTAATTGTCGTGAATTAGTTCTCTGAGTTATTAAGAAATGCATCACATTCAAATTTTAAAGACGTTGAAGAAATTTTATTTTCACGTTGGCTGTATTAACTTCAGTCAAAAATTCAGTCATCAATTGTTGTTCCAAACCTACATGACTTTCAGTGAAACACATGAAGATTTTTGCAGTTACAAATTGGGGAAAAAATGGTCATGAAAGCACCATAAAATAGTCCATATAAAGTCTTTAAAAAAAAATTGCTTTGTGTGAGGATCAGATTTAAACGAGAGACCTGAAGGAACGTGAAGGAATCATATTTCTGAGTCTAATCTTTCCATTGAAGGAATTGATCCAAACTGGCCTAATTGATCTGTTAATGAATCAGACTGATTTGATTCTTTGGTTAAGCTCAAATGAGTGATCAAACAGTTGATGGTAGCCACTGACTTCTATATTATTTTTTTCCATAGCATAGAAGTCAGTAGCTACCATCACCAGTTTGGTTACCAACATTCTTCCAAATATCTTCCTTTGTGAACAGAAGAAAGAAACTCACACAGGTTTGGAACTACTTGATGATAAGTAAGTGATGACAGAAATCTTAAAATGTTTAAGGCACTTTTTCACAGAGCCTTATTTCTATGAAATCCATCTGCTGCCGGGTGTGAAACGCAGACGTGGAGGGCCGTAGGAGCCTGTGAACTCTTTGTAAGTCTTTCTAGCTGCAGGCTGAGCTTCTGGAAGCATGAAGCATTTCCACAGGAGAGATAATGGAACCGCAGTCTGTGTTACTGACCCTCCAGATGAGAGAACGTCGTAAAGTGAACATGACAGAAGAGTAAGAAGTGTTTCCCTCGGGCGTCTAATGTTACTGATCATGTATGACTGTCGAATACATCAATGTGTGTACATGATTCTGTCTGAAATGGAATACTAGCATACTGTGCAGTACATACAACTCTCATTTTTAAAAATGTGAAGTAAAGTAGTACAATCAATCATCAAAAAACCCAATGTATAATAGGCCATCTGATCAAATAATAAATCACAAATTTGTATAAAACAATGCAATACTGCTTATGGAAACATAAAGTTGCATTGCATTGTGGGATATAGTGTTTCAACTCAATCAGAACACTATAAAGCTGTTTACACCTGGGCATTTCATGCATTTTGTCTGATTGGATAGCTATCTGATCGTGAAAAGACCAGGTGTAAATATCCTCCGAAACACATTTGAGACAGATTTAAATCTGATAACTCAAACCACATCAGGATGTGGTTTTTGCATTATTCCAGACGAAAATGGACAAGTGAAAATGCATCTGGTTGTAGAAACCACATATGTAAATTTGACTATTCCCAAAATAATAAACATATGAGAGTGTGTTATAGGCTATATGACTGCACTAATGCAACACGCATCGCAGCAGACGAGTAGCTGAGTATCTCTTCAGCAATCCGATGCGCAAACTGTCACGAATAAAGCGGTCAACACTTAATCATCTTCATTAAAAGTAGTGAGACAAACTGTTAAATTTAAATATAGCATGGGGATTGAAGATCAGATTTATATCCGTTTTGCGATGACACATTTATGTGGCCAAGTGTAAATGGAAACGTTTTAACAAATCAGATAGATATCCAATCAGCAAAAAATGCCAGGGCCCTATAGCAACACATTTTACAAGCCCCGCCCACAACTGTTAATGGACACTACTGTATTAGCATAGATCCCGCCCACAATCGGCCATGTTTATCTGCATGCACTTAAAAGCAGCAAGGCCTTTTTATCAAAGCTATAGACGTTATTCAGTCCAGAGTGAGTGATTTTCTGCTTTTATTTTATTGTTTGGGTGATATTATTAGCATAGGCAGCAATATAGTGTATATTATATCACTTGATACACCTAATCTAATATAAACATGTGATTTCTTTCCCAGCTGTTTAACCTTCACAGAATGTTTTTATGTGTTTTTAACCTAAACGTATGTGTATTCGACAGTTTAAGTGCAATAAGAGATGAAAGAGAACTTAGTTTAGTACTCACATGCTGTGTGACAGCCACTTTCTGTGCGAAAACCGTTTATCGTACGATTAAACTAATACTGCTTTAAAACTCATGATTTCAGCGTGACAGACATGATAATAAAAACCAAACAGATGTGCAGATTATTTGAGACGAGCTGTGAAGGCACAGCCCTTTTCTGGAAAAGGGGGCGGGATCAGCAACACATTTGCATTTAAAGAGACATGCAAGAAAACAGTGTGTTTCTGCTTCTACTCAAAAAAGGCTTTTTTTTAATGTAATTCTGTGTCATACATACAGAACATACTGTTATCAAAATTCTGATTCACCAGACTACATCTGAGTGACTTCACAAGCAGAAACATGAAGCTAACGTCCGAATACATTTAAACACATGCGAGGAGAATTTCATGAATGCAATGTCAAGAGAAGATCTGCTTGAAAATAATGCAAGCGTCTTGTTTTCTGATGAAAGGCTTGATTGATTACAGAATGATGATTATGGCAAATGGCCTGGAAGACGGCAGTGTCTCTCTCAGCACAGAGCGCCTCTCCTCTCCTCTAATGGCACAGCTATTAGCGCTAATGCATTTCAAACATACTGCTGACACATTGGATGGAAAGTGCACATCTTTTCCTCCTCTCTCTCCTGCTTCTCTCACTGCTGTCTTATGCACAACACCATTCAAACACATCTAATCAAAAAGGCCTGGGCTTCCTCACAGCTCTTTACCTTCAGACTGACAGCTACAAGTACTGTGACATACGCTGATAATGCTAGCAGAAACAGATATGGACCAAACCATCCGAACGCATTCAGTGATAATGAACAGAGCTGTAATTGTAGTGATGGGAGGATTTTAGGTGCATTAATGGGTTGTGCCACACTGAAAATAGTTATTACTTCAGTGCTAAGCGCAGCAAAAACAAATGTAGCTATTATCATAATAACGTGTTGCAGAGCTTTATTAAAAAGCAGCTACAGTGTGTGATTGCAGCGGACCCGGCTTTTATTTTTATGCACTTTCACTTTATGTCAACGCAAATGTGCATCAAATGGTGCTGGTCAAATTGTGATCAAATGACTTAAATCTTTTAAAATTAATCGTTTAGTAGTTACAGATTTGAATTAATTTGATGAAGCATTCATAAATGTATGCACTTAAGATAAACGGACGGACAGACGGACGGACAGACAGATAAATAGATATAATAAACAATAAATATTTTATTATATTTATTGTATAAAATATATAAAGTCTATTAAATCTATAAAATAATATGTTAAAATATTATAAAAATTATACAAATATTATAACTATTATACAAAAATATTAAATACATTTTATTAAAAAAATATTTTAACATTTATTTTAATAGATGTTTTAACTTTCAAAAATATGCTTGGATTAAGCTCTGACACTTATATATATATATATATATATATATATATATATATATATATATATATATACACATTAATCACATTATTTAAAAATATTACTAACTATATCCATAAAAAATTATATATATATATATATATATATATATATATATGTCATAAAATCTATTTATTATAAATTCAGTCAAAAAATTTAAATATTAAATAATGTATAAACAATTTTACAAAAGAGAAAATGTGTATATGTACAGCAAATACATTATTATTTTATAATTCATAGTATATTATTATATGAAATATTATTAAATCATATATTTTTTCTATTATTATATACTTTTATAATATTATACTGAGTGTATATGTGTGTGCATGTGTGCGCGTGCAAACTGAGCAAAAATTTATAAAACCAAAATCCCATGGATAAAAGTAAACAGGAAAATACTATATACTACTGAATCACCTGCATTTACATTGTTGAAATCCATGATGCCTGACAGATATACAAGACAACTGCATGTTCTCATCACATTCAGATCCAAATATGACACAGTCCTTGTTTATTTTTCTCAACAGTGTCTCGTCAGCCGTATTAAATATGGTGTTAGGATATCCAGTGAAACAGTGGTGGGGCAGCGAGCCGGAGGAGATGTAGTCTTTTAGTAGTCGTCGTGCTGCTTGCACCAGTTTAAACGAGACAATCGCATTAATCAGCCAAGAAATGGCTCTCAAACCGATTGTGACAGAGAGGCTAGCCAAAACGACCTTGAGAAATAAAACACAATAAAAGAATTTAATGACTATTTCACACACTATTGAATTCAGATGGATTTAAAAGGCCGGTGTGCTACGACTAGCGCTGTTGTTATTACAAGCCGAGCCGTGAGAGCTCGATACTGTGGTCAAACATGACAAGCGCTGCATTCAAACAGCTCATTCTGTATTGTGTATTGAGACGGCTGGCTGGACAAACAGATACAGCACGTCAAACACTATATATCATATGATGTGGAATCATACCAGTGCTACAGCAACTATCTTGATTATTCACACGCCATTATACTGACAAGGACAGTCAGGTCATGCCTCATATGCAGTGTGTGGTGAATGTTTTAAATATGTCAGAAATATGCTTGGATTAAGTTCAGACACTTTTTACATATTACATTATTAATGACATTATTGAAATTGTTATTTTTATTACATATATTTATTTTAATTTAATAAAAGTAAAAAAAAAATGTTTTATATATTTTTTATAAAATAAAAGCTGAAATATTTTTAATAATTAAATATTAAATAAAACATTAAATAAGGTATAAAGCATAATTAAAAGAAACAATTATTTACAATTTTAAAAACTTAATAAAAAATGATCACACTCACGTTATTTAAATGTAAAAAATGAAAACATTAAATAAACATTTTAAAAAATATTTTTATTTCAATATTTAAAAATAACTAAAAACGGTTATTTTTATATGAAGCTAACAAAATGCTCAGAGTGTGAATTAAAAGTAATGAATTGAATATTATATATATATATATATATATATATATATATATATATATATATATATATATATATATATATATATATATATATATATATATATATATATAAAACAAGACAATTACATCAGAGAGAGAGAGAAAATAAATACTTTCCATCTTTAAAAATACTGAGTTTAATATTTTATCCAGGACAATAAAATGAAGAAATACCTGCAATATTTCTTAATAAATTCTTAAGTTAAAAATAAGCTTTACGAATCGCGTCTTTGAAAAGACTGGCGTTTAATATTTTATTCAGCACATTATTGCATCATAATGCATGTCATTAACTGACGTGTTTATGTAAAGTGTCTCTGTGTTCGAGGACAGTGATGTGCGAGTATGTTAACAGAGTGACTTTCTGAACAGATGAGGTGTGCGGTTATCTATCACGCCTGTCGTGGTAATTAAGTGTGTATGGCACCTGTGATGTCTGGCCATCAGAGGAAGCGCGCGGGGCAAAGTAATGGTGACTCGCGCAATGAAGCACGAGCTGCATTGCCTGTCGCTACGGCAACAGCAGCCACAGTATTCTGGGAATCTGGGCCGATGATGTCACCTCTGTTAGCACAAAGCACCGATGGACCGAGGCAGGTACCGAACAAGAGCTTCACAAACACACGCGGATGGCCAGGTGTTCTCCTGCACACAGATGGCCAGGCATAGAGAAACACACACGAGGACGCGTTTATGGGAATACACTTAAACAAACCGACACGGATGCACACTACAGGATATTTCAGTTGTGTCAGGGCTTCAATAAAAGCAGCGACCTCGATGCGAAAACAGCATCAGAGGAAGGCGATTTCACGTATGCATACGCTTTAAAACTACCCATTATTTAAAACAGTTAAACTACAGGCAAAACTCATGAACATTACAAGCTACTAATAAAAGCAGTGAAATTATTTAAAGGGGCAGAATCTTTTTAAACTGTCATATGTTTGTGAGATCACAGGATCAGACAAACTCACTTTTCTCAGAAATAAACTACACTTTTAAATAGCAATTTTACTTTTGACCTCCAGGTGTCACTAGAGAGAATACCACAGTGCTTTGTTTAAAAAAGTTAAAACTGAATTGAAATGATTATTAAAATCTAAACAGAAATGTTAGCTTGGTAACCAAATGAAATAAATATATTTTATTTTAATATACTAAAATTACTAGCACTAAAGTGGAAAACAAAATAAATTAAAGCACAATAGAAATAAGAAAAATTTACATAAAAAAATTAGAAAAGTACATAGCACATTTACTAAAACTTCCTCTAATATTAAAATGGAAATTTTAAATTTTATAATAGTGTATAAATAATATTAAATAACACTGATTTGTACTAAACAGATACATTTACATTAATATACAAATATTTAAAAAAAGAAGATTTAACCATTTGAGGTCATTAAGATACTATTATAGTGTTTATTAATATTTGAAACCAGCTTTTATTTTTATATATTCTGTTTTCATTTTATCTTTAGTTAAAGTTGTAGCAATTTGTTGTGTTGCAATCTTTTGTCATTTATTTTGTCTATATAGTTTTTATTTATTTTTATTTCAGTTTTACTTATTTTAATACATCAAGTTAAACTAAATTAAAACGAAATAACTTTATATATATATATATATATATAAAGTTTTTATTTATTTATTTTCTAAATGGTTTTAGTTCTAATTAGTTTACTACAATAACCCTGGATCGAAAAAGCAATGAGTGAATAATTTATCCGAACTTTCCCTGATATACATCCCTCCACTAATATACATTTAGCAGACGGTTTTATCCAAAGCAGCTTACAGTGCATTCAGGATATACAGGATTTTTTTTTTTTTTATCAGTATGTGTGTTCCCTGGGAATTGAACCCACAACCTTTTGTTCTGCTAACGCAATGTTCTACCACTGAGCCACAGGAACAACATTTACTAATAATACTACTCCCTCCTCTAGACACCTGCCTCTGACTAGTTAGTGTAGATATGTGCGTGCATGTTAACCACTTCAAACTAGTTTCTAAGCATGTTACCCTTTTGCATCCTGTGTATGTGACACAAACGTCCTCTTTTTCTCTCCGTCTCTTGTATTCCCTCCAGCCGTCGCTCTGAGAGGCGTGCGTTTTGGCGCTCCTAATGTGCTAAAGAGCATGTGAGACTAATCTAATTACAGCGTTGCTCCAAAAGAGAGGGCAAAACTGTTACCAATCTAAAACCCACAAATGGAGAGACCCCTCTCCGTATCCCAGGATCCTCAAAGCCCCTCCTCTTGTTCCTGTCTCTCCCGTGAAGACAGTGAATTGGTTTGGCCCCTACAGTGCTTCATTACCTTGCCTAATTATAAAGGCAAATGAAATCAGCACCGCAATACATTATTAATGTCCGCATGCCATTAGGATTCAATTGCAGTATTTTCAACAATATGATATTTTCAAACTGTTTTCACGCCTGATTAGAAACGAGGACAGATAAGAGGGAGGTGTGAGAGGAAAGAGCGAGATAGTGAAAGAGGAAGGTGAGCAGAGAGGAGAGAGTGATGAAAACTGAGAGAGAGAAGCTGTATATGAAAGACGGCTAAATGAATACTGCAAAAATAGACAGATGAAAAACGTGATGAAGCAAAGGAACGACAGACTGAAAAAGTAAGGAAAGATGTGAAACATGCCACAGTTCTGACCTTTAACATTAGAAAACAAGCAAAAGTCCACATGTGTTTGTGCTTTGACTGGTTTCAATGAACTAACATTACTTTCCAATGTACAAATGAGATCTCATTAACGTCTCAATTGTTTCTTCAAGCAACAATTTAAACTTTAATTTAAAGATCATCCAAAATGTAAAATTTGCTGAAAATTTACTCACCCTCAGGCCAATTAAGATGTAGATGAGTTTGTCTCTTCATGGGAACATATTTGGAGAAATGTAGCATTATATCACTTGCTCATCAATGGATACATTGCAGTGAATGGGTGCCGTCAGAATGAGAGTCTGATAAAAACATCACAATAATCCACAGGTAATCCACAGCACTCCAGTCCATCAATTAGCATCTTGTGAAGTGAAGTTTGTAAGGAATTAATGCATCATTAAGACATTTTAAATAATTCATATAAGTCCTCTATTCAAAACATTGCTTTCTCCAGTGAAAAGTTGTCTTGCCTGAATCAGGAGAGAAATATGCACAGATCAAGCACCATTTACAAATATATCAGTAAATCTTGATGAGAGAGGACAACATGAGATGGACTTTTTCACTGGAGGACAAATTATTATGAATTACAAACTACAGTGTTTTCGTTCAGAAGTGGTGGCTTCAAGTTAAAACATATTCATCTTGAATCTGGTTCATACAAACATGCAGCTTTTCACTTCACAAGATATTAACTGATGGACTGGAGTGGTGTGGATTATTGTGATGTTTTTATCAGTTTGGACTCTCATTCTGACGGCACCCATTCACTGCAGAGCATCCACTGGTGAGAAAGAGAAATTCGCGCCAAGTCTGTTCTCATGAAGAAACACGCTCATCAACATCTGGAATATAATGAGGATGAGTAGATTTTATTTTTTGGTTAATCTATTCCTTTAAATCTAGAAACATGCTTTGTGGACGTGCAAGTGTGCTATGGTTAAAAATATATATATATGCATGGATGAATAATTCACAATAAGATCAAACATGCATTTAGAATATTTTTTACAAAATGTTTGGTGATACAGAGGGGGAATAAAACATAACTGTCTATGTATGTATGTGTGTGTGTGTAATATAATCTGTAGTCTATCAGAAGTCTGTCAGGTCATTTGAGCATCATGCGGTGTGACAGACAGCGGCCTGCGTCTCCTTCACTGCTGACTTTAGTGGCTAAGCAGCCATGAATAGAGATGGGCTCTCAGAGAGGAGGTCTCATAATTATTAGTTTTAGAGCCTTTTCTCAAATATCCCGCGGGAGCAACGGGGTTAAGAATCCATTTGTGGGAAGTGTAGCATGACAGCAAGGCACGGTCTCCCTGGAGACTGCCGACATCACACAGCAGTGTGTGTGTGTGTGTCATGTATGTGTGTTTATGTCTGTGTGTGTCTACGTATGGAATGCATTGCTATGGTGTCTGTAGCCATGCACTATTTCACTTTTATCATATAACTTTAGCATGGTACCACCACAGTAACTTTTTGTAGGGGTTGCAAGTGCAAAATGTCTACTAACATTGAGATGATCAAACTAGTCAGCGATCTGCACAGTCCTTCAGCTGTCACTGCATATAAGCTCACAGATTCATACTGCTGCTGTGGCGTCTGAGCACCGACCCTCCAAGGGCACCCGGGGGTTTTGCTCAAGGAGCTCTCTATGAAAGAGTTACTCTTGCATTTGACAACTTGACTAACTTAGCCAGTCAATTGCACTGAAAAATAGGCTCAGTGAGTAGTCAATGGGGCGTCCCAGACCAGGGACCATTTCAAAGCAACTGTGCGCCTAAGTAAAAATACAGCCTGACTGAAACAACTAACATTATTTCACATAAACATTAACTGAAATAAAATAAAACGTATAAAACACTTAAAAATTATTTCAGCTACTAATTAGCATTTAATTTAGTTTAACCTCAAGTACTAAAATTAGAAACTAAATAAAGTAAAAACTTAAAATTAAAAACTTCATACAGGTGCATCTCAGTAAATTTGAATATTGAGGAAAAGTTCATTTTTTTCACTAATTCAACTCAAATTGTGAAACTCATGTATTAAATGAATACCATGCACACAGAGTGAAGTAGTTTAAGTCTTTGGTTCTTTTAATTGTGATGATTTTGGCTCACCAAACCACCAATTCACCATCTCAACACATTTTTTGTGAATTGTTGGCCTTCTGGAGAGTATGTTCATTTATTGTACTTGTACTCAATACTTGGTAGGAGCTCCTTTTGCTTTAGTTACTGCCTCAATTTGGCGTGGCATGGAGGTGATCAGTTTGTGGCACTGCTGAGGTGGTCTGGAAGCCCAGGTTTCTTTGACAGTGGCCTTCAGCTCATCTGAATTGTATAATTTTCCTCATGACAATAGCCCATAGATTCTCTCTGGGGTTCAGGTCTGGTGAGTTTGCTGGACAGTCAAGCACACCACCACCATGGTCATTTAACCAACTTTTGGTGCTTCTGGCAGTGTGGGAAGGTGCCAAATCCTGCTGGAAAATGAAATCAGCATCTTCAAAAAGCTGGTCAGCAGAAGGAAGCATGAAGTGCTACAAAATTTCTTGGTAAACGGGTGCAGTGACTGGTTTTTTAAAAAACATAATGGACCAACACCAGCAGATGACATTTAACCCCAAATCATCACAGACTGTGGAAACTTAACACTGGACTTCAAGAAACTTGGGCTATGAGCTTCTCCACACTTCCTCCAGACTCTAGGACCTTGGTTTCCAAATGAAATACAAAACTTGCTCTCATCGCAAAAGAGGACTTTGGACCAATGGGGAAACGGTTTAGTTCTTCTCAATAGCCCAGGTAAGATGCCTCTGAAGTTGTCTGTGGTTCAGGAGTGGAATACTTAACAAGAGGAATACAACAACTGACACGTGTGTATGCCTTGACCCCAGCCTCAGTCCATTCCTTGTGAAGTTCACTCAAATTCTTGAATCAGTTTTGCTTGACAATCCTCATAAGGCCTTCGGTTCTCTCGGTTGGTTGTGCATCTTTTTCTTCCTCACTTTTTCCTTCCACTCAACTTTCTGTTAACATGCTTGGATACAGCACTCTGTGAACAGCCAGCTTCTTTGGTAATGAATGTTTGTGGCTTACCCTCCTTGTGAAGGGTGTCAATGATTGTCTTCTTGACAACTGTCAGATCAGCAGTCTTCACCATGATTGTGTAGCCTAGTGAACCAAACTGGGAGACCATTTTGAAGGCTCAGGAAACCTTTGCAGGTGTTTTGAGTTGATTAGCTGATTGTCTGTGACTTTATTCTAATTTGTTGAGATTGTGAATTGGTGTGTTTTTGTTAAATGTGAGCCAAAATCATCACAATTAAAATAACCAAACACTTAAACTACTTCATTCTGTGTGCATTGAATTGATTTAATACACAAGTTTCACAAATTGAGTTGAATTGCTGAAATTAATGAACTTTTTCTCGACATTCTAATTTATTGAGATGCACCTGTAGACACTATACAAAACCCCCCGTTAAAAATTACAAAATCGCACAACAAAATTACTAAAACTTTTTTTTATATTTTTTATTTTGTATGACTAAAACATAAAATTTAAATTTAAAACAAAAACAAAATTAAATCAAATTAAAAATATGATCTAAAACCGTATCAGTATATCAATGTTACTAAACTAAAAGGTATTCACAGAAACTAATGTCTGTGGAAGTAGGCTAATTATTAATGAATTACTGAAAGAAATTCTTACTTTGATTGCATCTTGCCATGAATGCTCTCGTTGTATGTCTTCAGCTTCTCTAGCCAATCTCTGAAAGAAAGAAAGAAAGAAAGAAAGAAAGAAAGAAAGAAAGAAAGAAATACAAATGTCAAAGGTGAAGGATCTTTGGTGACAGTACATAAATGAACTGAAGTCTAATATCTAAAATTACTGTTTTAAAATCAACATCAAGATTTTGGGTAAAAATGTGAATTAATGTAAGTTAAAATGTGTATTTTAGGTCCTGTGAGTAACAACCATTTCAAGTTTTAAGATTTGTCAATTAGTCCATCATTTTGGGTCACTTTACAACACACAAGTTTTGTGCTTTTAAGTATAATTTGAACGATTATTTTTACGTTTGTACTTCAAACTGTTGCAGACTCATCATTATTTAAATGATGGCTGACACTTTGCATTTTATTTCAGAGCTTAAAACTCAGTGTTTCTGGTTCAAAGTGACTCAAAATGATGGAGCAACCCACACTTTCAAACACTTTATTGTCTTCACTAGTTCATTTTTTTTTTAAATGCGTGTGTGAAATGAAAAAGTACAAATACTCCATGAACTTTCTCTATTAATATGAGCTCATGCTGCACAAATAATAATTTATAATAATTTCAAATGAATTAGCGCATGATTTTACTCAATTTAGATGGAGAACAGCATGTCAAACTGCAGGAATCCCTTTTCCAAAGTATCTGTCAACAAGTTTCATTGGTAGTAAAAAGAGAAACACAAGAGTACATATTTTATTCAAGATAAAATGCAATAGAGTTATTTCAATTTATCTAAAACAACATGCATTATACTATTATTTTCTGGAAATGCTGCCTAATCAGTTTATTTACTTCATTAAGTTCTAACAAGTTCTAAAAAAAAAGTCTTTACAAATTAGCACAAAAAAGCAGGAATCATACAAATCTTCCATAAAGTGTTTGATGTATTGTTTTAACGTGGGACAAATTGTCTCTTGACACAGTTCTCAGAACACGTGGGCTGCTCAGCATGATACAGATTCATTACATGCGTCATCATCACTGAAAAGCTCCGGCTCTACAGAAACATCCCACTCCTCTCTGCTAATGGTGATCATTCACTT